>NC_091939.1:15822838-16142838 GCF_041260155.1 Ptychodera flava | reverse complement strand
GGTAAGAGGTCGGTGGAGTGGCTCTCACTGGTGACTTGGAGAAAGGTTAATCTAGGGACAGAACGTGTTGGCGGTGCAATCCTAACCCAATCGTTCTTGTTGCACAGCTATGAATTTGACAAATTAAACAGGGTCAGAAACGGAAAAGACTTGATTCATTCGTCCACACTATTCTTCCATAAGCAAATAATCGAGGAGTTTTTTCGTTTTTCCCCCTTATAATTTACAGTATAATTAGCTTGGATGTTATCAGATAATCTTATCTGCATAACCGAGTGCCTTTATCATTTGGACTAATTCTGGTACCGATACAAGTAATAAAATAGCATTATTAAAAGAGGATTGAAACAGTCCACTAGATCTGCTGAGAAAACCACGTTTACTCCTATCCAAGTATTTCGGCTGCCATGCTTGACACTGAAGTTTACGATACACTGAACCCATGACCTTAACTAAACCCAACCCCACCAAAACGCAGACGACAATAGTAAACGAAAATTCCAATTTTTCTTCAAAGATCAAATTGAGTCTGACCAAATCGGCAAATGCTTCCTGGGTATTTCCTCATGACGTGAAAACGAACGTTATTCAGTGCAGTTTTTTTCCCAATATGTTGAAAGAAAATTGGCGCGCTTTCACACATTTTTGAACTACACCCATAATTTGTTGATAAAGATTTGTTGAATGTACTCAGGTGGCACGAAAAGAAAGTCATTACAGAGAACGACCTTGTATTATTATATTTGCTCACATCATTTAATTACTTTCCTCCAGGGCTTTTTATGCAAATTTTAAATTGTGAAATTTATCAGAGGCCTCGAATTACTTAGTCAAGCAGAAACAAAAAACGCGGCGTGACATATTTGATTAAGTCTTTGAGAGGAATTTCCTTACATCAAAATAATTTTCGATCAAGAAGGTTAGACATGTTCAATATGTGTACTTTACCTGTAAATGAAATCAAAGTCCCCAAGAAAGAGGTCGTACAATTTCAACGAAACGAAGGCGTATCGGCAAAAGGCGAGGTATTTTCATTTGAACTAGCGGAAGGACGCCCCCACAGAGCAAAGATGGAAATTACACGCTTTATAGTGTCGTTTTTGTCACATGGTTCAGAGACTGAATTTATATTTCAGAATCATGAAAAATAGAAACATCGGCTACACATCTTTTCTTCCGACCGAACTCTTCATATTAGAATCTTAGCGTATCGCTTTCTACTTCATATCTGTGAATGTAACATCTAGACGCTCGGCTTTCATATTTCAGATGACACTCGATATCACGTAATTGCTAACTCAAATGCGATATTGAATTGGTTGGAACCTTTTAATAGGTTTACGCGGGAAAATTGGAAACAGGTTTTCGGTGAACTATTCTCAAAGGGGTGGCTCACAATTAAGATAAGTGCTTCGATCGCGCAATTTAGGGGCTTTGGACAAAATTAAACATGAAAAAATGCTGCATTTCTTCGTAAAAAAAACAGACGATTCTTTAGCACAATATGTACTCCGTCCTCTAGCCACAGCAAACTGACGTACAAGACAAAGTGCATTCGCGTGGCTATACACAATTATAAAGACCGACAGGTTCAAGTCGACATATGGGGCGATTTCCTACCTATATTGGGCGATGGAAAGGACTGATTGTCATCTAACCCATCGAATGGGATTCAATTCAATGTATTAGTCACTCGTACTCATCCCAGTAACACCGTAGGAGGAAACCTCTTCTGCAAAACAGCAAACGTTTATCTTATCACCTCCATCATGCCATCGTCTGGGGAGGTCGAAATGATTGCCCTGGGCGAAGAAATTCACAGTAGACTAAGTGATGAAACATTTGCCCCTAGGAAGGAAGTCTTCGCTCTAGTTGGCACAGTGCCAATGCTCAACGCGCGCGACGCGCGGGAGTAAAGGTTCGCCTTTGTAGTAATATGACGCTGGAAAGTATGTCATGGGAAGCTGCTTTTCCATATCGGCCGATGAGGTCTGTGTTATTTTGGCAACAAAGAAAACTTATTTTTTATGTTCTTGGACTTCGACACGGCTAAGAGTAACCAAGGCTTTGAGGATAATTACGGACACCCAACTAAGGCTTCTTATTTTTCGAAAATCCTAAAAACCGCCAACCTCACTTGCATTAAATAAGCTTACAGAGAAAAAACAGCCAATCCCAAACCCTAACCCTCCCTCCCCCACAAATTTAAAATTTCGATCATGCCGAATTTGCGAAAAATTTCACATACTTCAGTATATTTCGGCGAATACCAACAAAATGCAGACGTTCTCTCGTTGGCGTAAATACCATTTCATCTTGCGCGACTCCAGCTCTCTTTACATGGACTAAACCGTTCGTGTACAAACCTTCTACAAATAGTTTATGCATCTATGCCTGGAATCGTCACAAACCATAATCAGCGCAAGATTTTATCCTTTGATCGACGATAGATGATCAACGGTAGCCGGTAGAGTTTTCGTTACTGCCGATTAGTACACACGCAAACGAAAACTTTTCTTTGGACAAATCTGTTTCATCCCTTCGATATTAAGGTAGAATGCGCCTCAAGTACAGATATTCTGACTCTCAAACTTTCACAATATTCTTTCCGCCTACAACTTGTTGGAGCTCATTTTGAAGCGTGTGGAGTAGAGAAAGTTTTCACCTGCTTACTTTTGTGGAAATCGGGGTTTTTATTTTCCCCTAAAGAGTTAACACAGGGATGGCAGCCATTTTGAATTTCAAATATCGGTAAATGATGGTTTATTTTTTTCTCTAGTACCAAAATTTGCGCGGTGGCCCCTGATTTTTATTCTTTATTTGGTAAGGGAGAGGTTAAGTTTCATTGAGGAAAGTTTGAGTGAATTTTAAGTCTTTCATTTTCGTGGCGCGAACTACCTTAAGACAAATCTTATTCAAATTCTGTTCAAATTAATTGTCCCTATCTAACTTCCAGCTCATGTACGCTTTTCGGCGTTTTTCTGACACCACGTTTATCTTATAGAACATGTGCCTGCGGGTTTATTTTCTCGTCCCAATTACAAAAGTCTAAACTTACGATCCCCGGGAGAATAAAATAATTTTTTCATAGCAAAGCACGCGCGGTTGGTAAGTCTTGCGTGACGTTGCAACCCCTAGAAAATTATCCTCGTTGTGGGGGCAGCTCTCGCGCGGATCGACTGAGCGTTATTTCTTGAGCTCCTGAAAGGGGACCGCCACTGCCAATCAATTTTCAAAGTTGCGATTGCTACTCCGCCGAGAACAAGGTGTTTTGAGCTTGACAGGACAAAACTCCCCGAGGCGGAATCGGAAAATGAGTTTAGTCAACTACCTCGATGTCGATGCTCATGCTGAAGCGTCACCGAAAAATCTGTTCCTTAAACTACCTAACATTGCGTCGAATTTTGAAAAATTCAGGAAGTTATTGGCGTCACAAATTCTTCCGTTCATTTCATCCATATTAGCCTACGTTTCCACATTACTTGAAAGGATTCGGTATGTGCGGATTTTCGTCGGAATTTTAACCCGCACGCGATAAATTCCCGATCCTCGCGGCACAACCAAAGCCTTTTCGTGTAATTAATATGTAAATAATACAGCATCACGTACTGTTGTGCAAATTGACCAATTGCCCCATTAAACCGTACAATGGGTCGCCGACGGTCACCTGTCGAAGGAAATACGGCTACCCTCAGGCAGCGTTGAGAGCTATTGTCTTACAAATAGTATGAATTTACAGACATTGGTAAATTGTCGAACAAATTGTGCCTGGAAGATATGAAATGTAGAAACATTGGGCTCTAACTCAACACTAAATAATACATTGTTCTGGCAATTCGGATGAGTCACTACTGAATAACGAGAGGCTATTGGGACAGACGAGATCAGGAAGTCGTAACACCCTCGTGAGTTTTGCCCCTACGTTACCAAGTACATTGTCTAGTAGTTGATTTTACCGTAATATCACGCGATATCAGCTCTCTGTGAAACTCGTAACGGCTATCATTGTGTGCAGATCACAGTGACTAGACTTTACTGCATATTGGCGAAGTCTTGCCAACAATTTTGCGTCATGGTTTTGCTGCAAATCCATGGAAAGCTGTTCCTTGAACCTATCCAAAATTTCAGTGTGCGAATAGCGTTCACCGAAACTTTGGAGAATTCCTAGACCATGATAAAAGAAAAAAAAAATCAATAAACAGGTGAATGAAAAGGTAAAAATATGGTGATTAAGCGAACACAATAATGGTCTTCGTCGACAATTGTTGGTTAAATTCGCGTGAGCATGAATGAAAATGAGTCACAGTGAATTATGTGTGGTTGTAAGCCGAGACAACTGCCCTGCCGCAACTACCTTCTCGCGTCTGTGGTACAATAGTTATAGTTTGTGATGAGTAAGGACGGTTACTTTGCCTATTCGTCAGTCCTTCAGTTTTTAAGAGTTTATTTGATTATTTTAAGTCTGTTTTGATGTCCTCCGTAAAACGATTTATCCTCTAATATACATCACGAATTCGGGAAGGTAGAATTTAATCTGAAGTAAATTTTCTCTCGATTCAGCGCGAAGAGAATAGCTAGAGACGACCCTAAGCAGGAGTGACAATGCCATGGCCGATTTGATATTTGAAACAGAATTGTTTGAGCCACTACTGTTTTATCAATATACCATTATTCCTTCTAAGATTAAAAATCCCACTTTCATGATTTCGAAGAGTGTGTATGCAGGGGAAAATTTCGAATCGTTTTGAGACAAGCAAAGCCGCGCAGCTGCCAGCAAATTAAGTTCTCTCTCATCCAATTGAGGCAATTCTCGCGAGAACCCATGCCTTAAAACATTAAACACGTTTCCTGTAAAAACTATCCGTTACACTTTCCGCCTTCTAATTCTAAGTATACCCCTGAGAGAGACGAAACTTTCCCCTACCACCACCATCACCACCAACACCTCATAATGCATCACCAATTCTATCCAGCGGTCCTGATTTCAGAACTAGCATTCTTTTATGGTTGGCGCAAGCAAAAGTAGCATGCTTGGCATCGAACGAATTCCAGAAATAAAATTATATGAAATAGAATAAAACTTGATGAAATGTCAAAGAATCGGCGTTTATACAGACCCGGTCACCTAAAAACCGCGGGCAGTGAAGCGCAGAACTGAAGCAACGTTTGTGTAGGGGACGGGGGGGAGATGACTTTGCTCCATTTAACAACATGCTATCAAATTACTGTTAATGCGTTGTCCGATTTCAAGGAGGTCGCTTTTTTTATCACCCAACTGATAAATTTTACTTCAATGGCGACACGCACGTGTACGATTCATTGAGTAATTGCTACCGCACCGCGACGTGGCAGATAGAGTTATAGATCTGATATCAACGTGATGAAATATTTAGTCGCTCGGTTCCCGCCCAGCCATCTGTCGCTCTAAAACCTTGCGTGGCTGATGCAGTCAGTTGACACCTCACCGTTTGGAGGCTACCTCGTTTTCACACGTTCGCTTTATTTCGCTTCAAGAAAACTTATAAAATGTGTGACCATACAAAATATTAAGAAAATTCGCCATATTCTATATATCAGAACTAACGCCCTCTTAGGTCGCTATCGTTCATGCATTTTGTTTTTATTTTCTCCATACGTTTTCTACGTGATGCTGAACACGAGTGAGCGTTGCAAAGTTTGTAGATTCAGTTTCCGAAGTGGCAACGATTTCCATATTTCTAATAATAAATGCCGTTTGATTTGTGTGAATGTCAAACTAACCTGTGATAGATTTTGCATTCATGTAAATGTTATTATCTTAATTTCTAAGTTTCGCTTTCAAATGACATTCTGTCTGTAGATCGGATGGAGAGAAATTAAGAAATCACTTGAGACTACCTCAGATGTTTTAGAACACGAGGTTTTATTCTGTTGAGAGTTTGCACACTGAACAAACAAAATTATCATTTAAGTTTCGCCATTTCCATGAAAATTCTAATGCCCTTCCAATGTTTGCTCAATACATTGGGCAAACCTACTCCACGCTGTTTTGTTTATTGTATTGTTTTTTTTTCTCACGGACCCCTTCCTGCGGTGGAGGTTTACGTGACTCGTTTGACTGGTCTTCAGCAGACCCTCCCGTCATCGGTGTTTTCGTGATTCCCTGCTTTTGCACGGCCGCGCCGTTTCCGTCGTATGCAGCTTGCAGATCACCGCCGTTGTATGCAGCTTGCAGATCACCGCCGTTGTATGCAGCTTGCAGATCACCGCCGGCTCCGTAAAATGACGTATCTCCATTCGGGTTACCCTGAGCGCCGCCCATCCCATCCGGATATCCGTATTGATAATCGTAGTTTACCGGGATATAGTCTAAACCGTTGTATGCGTTGCCAAGCTGGTTGTAATAGTCATAGTCGTAATTCATCGGTGGCATCTCTTCCTTCCAGGCAGCCGGGTTGTAATTGGAGATGTTCCAGAGCACAGCGTGCGGAGGCTTGACGCCCTCTACGGCCTTCTCGTCAGTCATGAACTGGTCGGCATCTGTCGGTGATACCTGGTCGATGACGATCCCTTCAGCGACTTTGCGTGGCCAGTCCTTACCATTCAACTCGGCGATTTTCAACGCCACCGCACAGTCATCCATAGAGAGCGCTTCCACCACCTGACAAAGACAACATGAATACACCATGTCAACATCAACAGTTCACTCTTGTTACCGCAGAACGCACCTCCTTCTCAGTCTTTACACAGGGAATGGAGTAATCTTGTTGTTGTTGTTGTTGTTGTTGTTGTTGTTGTTGTTGTTGTTGTTATTGTTGTTGTTATTGTTGTTGTTGATGGTGATGATGATGATGACGATAATAAAAAATATTAAAAAACAATGTGTCATTCCTTGCTGTTGTACAGCAAGGAATGACACATTGTTTTTTAATATTTTTTATTATCGTCATCATCATCACCATCAACAACAACAACAATAACAACAACAACAACAACAACAACAACAACAAGATTACTCCATTCCCTGTGGTCTTTATTGCCCAAAGTCTATGCGCAAACAAATATCAAAACAGAATAAATTGAGGGAATACACTTCTGTCGTTTTGATAGTGAAGTGATCTTAGAACCCAGTAACTACCCGTATGCGGCCCTGGAAAAACCAAGCGACTTGTGGGCTAATCCACTTCGTTCTTTGCCCAATAAGTTATACATTTAAGAGGTTTTGTACCCGACTTACCATCATCGCTGCTTGCTAATGTTTGAATGCACAAAACCTTCGCAAGCTGAGAAAAATTGTACTAAAGGGAATTATCATTCGGTGAAAAGTGATAGGCGTATGTTGCTAAAATATAGAAGTTCAGGCAACACACAAAAATATGTTTTCTAAGCCTGTAACATGGCTACGAAAAATAGGGTAGATTAATGGCAACTTTTGTTTTTTTCTGATCCCTCTGATCGGGAAGAAAATGATAAAATTGTTGGTTAGGGCGTTCATGTCATTAAATAGCAGGGTGGGTTAGCGGAAACACTGTTCCTGTTGTTATTGGCATTGTCACATTGTCTTTGCCGGCTGTGTTAGATTACTGTAGCTGTGCATTTTTACCGGTATAATATTAGCTTTAGTCCCAATCTGTTTGTAACTTACCTCGTTCCCTGTATCACGCCTAATTTCACAAGCGCGATTGGCTAAAAAACAGTCGTTCAGGTAAATGTGCCCGTTGGTGGCGCACACACGGTCTACTTCTTGTTCCAGGCAGGGGTACAGACAACAAGTCTGCTCAACTTCAAGTTGACCTTTGACGCGATGCATGTCGCCCTCACCTTTCTTCAGACGCTGGCACTTGGCAAGGGCATAACTGGAGAGGACGTAGAAATGTTACGGCAATCATAGGCATCATTACAGGGTTTTGTTCAAAACATGTCGCGAAGTAAAAGCGACAAACTCTCAACGACGTAAGGGGCCGTTGATAATAAAAGCTGACGCACGACAAACGTAATTCTTTCGTTAAGGGGGGGGGGGGTAGGGGGTAAAAGCTCATTTCGTTTTGTGTGCGTCAACATCGCATAAGGATTTTCTATTGTTTTCGAAGTGCAACTTTGCAGCGAGAACGCAAAACTACCTTCGCGTTCATCGAGAACAATGACCACAAAATACGGAGACAGAAAAGACAACGTTAACGAAAAGACATGAATGTGAAAAAAACTTCTATGCTTTTTCAACGTAAAACATGTATGTGAAACATTTTCCTACGTGCGAAATACCTTAAAATGTTCTGTCTCAAAAAGTGAAACGCGTAAAGCGGAGGATTATTAATTAATTTGCCCTTCTGGTATTTTTTCATGGGCGTGCGGATCGGAGAGGTGCGTGTGGGTTTGTCAGAAACGGCATCATAATACGAAATTGATTTCTCATAAGAACTTTCGTTTTGAGAGGGGAGAGAGGGGGTTTCAAGATAAACGAAGGAATTACGTTTCTTGTGCGTCAGCTTTTATTATCGACGGCCCCTAACGCCTCAACCATATACAATGTAGGATTTTTCCTTTGCATGCACGCAAAAAAGTGTCACACATATAGTCACAGGCGCTCGTTCGCTGGGTGGTCTGCTAGATCGATTGATTTTCTGCTTGATCTATTTGATATTGATTTCGTACTCGTTCTGCCAGCCAGTGCAACCTATCGCGGCAGGTTGACATACCGGTCGGCATTGGTATTTACAAAAAGTAGTTCAGAAGATATCGATGGGTCTCCGAAAAACTTGTCTGGCGTCCGTTGGTGCGCATGTGCACGTTGGTTGTATGTTTACAGAGAAACATAAACAGAGTGGCAACGCTTGCATGCCTTTTGTTCCATGGTCGTCTCGGTAGACTATTGGCTTTTCATATTAAAATGAGCTTCAAAGGTGTTACACTTTTTCGAGGCTTTGTGGTTGATAATTACACGAGATGATGCGAAAAATACGACGAGATGGCATCCTACTGCCAGTCGCGTAGCAACCATAGTTACTTTGTGAGCTCTCAGGCCAGAAACACTGCTTCACGCCAATCAAAACATAACACGCCAGTAGTTTCATAAACATGTCCTTCCTTGACGCACGTGTAAAAGACGGTATGACTGACCGCAAACCATTGAGTAAAACCAGACAGTATCGATAAAAGACTTTCAAATTTGGTTCAAACACACCATTATATATTTATAAAATATGAGAGGAATTTTTAAAACGGTAAAACTCACTTTCCTGAAGCTCAAAAACACTCCCGTTTTCGCCAGTACGTCAATTCCGCTCAGCACCACACGACAACAACAACACAAACTTTGCCGAACATACTTTCTCTTAACAATTACCGAAGGATGTATGATCGGCACTCTTCGGAAAAGAGAGGCGAGAGCAACCTGAGGCGAGGCGAACATTGATGGGTTACGTAACCGCTTCACGCCTTAAACAATACCGTTGCCACTCTGTCCATCTTCCTCTGTGGTTGTATCGTTTACTCGGAATTGCGTTTGAAGATGGGAATTCTTCTTCTTCTTGATCTTTATTTATTAATCTCGATAACCCCATATGTTTTAAAATCACTTTTCATGGAGGTCGGTTTAAACATTAAATCATATAAATTTGAAAAGCCGTATATCAGAAACACAATTTGGCGGGCTTTTTATGTCGGTACGACGTTGTTCCTATCTTCTCGACGAAATGATACACAGATTCGAAATCTGTTTGTAGTAATATGAAGGTGTATCGCCATAACTTTATGATGCCAAGTGCAAGTTGAGAAAACCATGATACAATTATTACCAAATTCACAGACAAAATACTTTCTGACTTGATTTGTTAACATTGGCAGCAAATATGAATGATTGTCACTTCGTAAATCATGGGCGCACTTCACCTGTTACCACGGTGACCATTACATACATACCTGCATCTACTTTGATATAGGTGTCCGTTGCTTCCACAGGTTGGTCGTCTTTCATTTGGTGGTGTAGCTTTGTCGAAGCAAGTCCCCTGACGAAGAAGATCTTCACAAAATCTAGCGAAAAATCAACATCGTAGAATTTGTGCCCTCAACGCTACAATTTTAATATTGTCCTTCCAACCACTAATTATACATAATTAAATGCAGAGACTAATTATATGCAAAGAGTGTACTTTTGAAGAGAGTTTCATTGGGTCAAATAGTCATAGTGTCTTTGTTGTGTTTCTGACAACATCTACTTTACATTTGAAGCAGCAACAACACAACAGTTATGTTCGTTGAATTTTATTGGTCAACAACAACAACAATACCACCACGACTAATGTAAACGAAAACAACAGTACACAACAACAATAACACGAACAACCAGATTTCTGGGCTCCCTGTCGTCCAACGTTAAAATGTTAGCCATGACATTCCTAGGATTCAATTGTCAAATATGAAACCACATCACGTATACTTCATACCATGCTTTACTATAGCAAGGCTAAATTGTCTGTATTCTAGCACAACTTAAGTAGAAGAAGACGTTGGAATTCCTTTACAACAATTGAAATTTAAAACGTTATCAAAAGTTACAGTAATTTTAAATTGTCTTTTTAAAGGTATACAGTCACCTGTAATCTCAATATGCCCATACATGGTCAAAGTGGGGTTCCTTGGTATTCAAAATGCCCATGTGAGGGCGTTGTTTTTAAAAAGCGGCCACCCGCTTAAAATCTGTGATTGGTTAGATTTTCTCCTTCCATGGTAACTGTGGCACAATCGGAACAGGTGACAGTATACCTTTAAGGACAATGATTTTAGAAAATGCAAATTTCCAAGATGAAAATTCCCAATGCACATTTCGAATAATTTTCTTGGGGATGACGTCATGCCTCGGTATGTGGAGAGTAAACTTTGAAAATTATTAAATACAATAAAAGGCGTGATATATATAAATACGAATTGTAATTCAGTGAAGTGACGATTTCTCTCTTTGCTCTACTCACGGATATTTGCCAGAAGCGTCGAAACCTGCGACGTCTTCATGATAGGTGTCTAACAGGTGTTCGTGCAGCTGCAGTCGTCCGTGTGGTCGTGGGCGTAGCTTTTTTCGGAGGTAAATGTCGTAATCTTTATTTTTTGTGTACGGGCCGCTGCCCATCTTCCGTCGGGTGTAAAGTGAATTCCTGTTATCTCGGGGCGTGCCGTCGGCAATTTGCCCGTGCCCTCCCGGCCCCGTCTGAACGTCCGAGGCGCCAGTACTTCCGTTGCCAGCAGGTTGCAGACTCCCTTGCTGCGACACCTGAGCGCCGCCCGTAGCACCGTTCCCTCCATACACCCGCTGACCGTGTTGTGAACGCCGATTTTGCATTATACGAGCGTAGCCCATGCTGTTTCCTCGGTAGCCTCCCGCAAAATTAGTCTGTTGCAAATCTCCTTGATTCTGATAGTTTTCCCCGCTACCCGTTCTGCTGCCAACGTTCCCTCCGCCCATTCCTCCCCGGGCCGTGTTCCCACCTTGTCGCCGCTGTCCATATCCACTACCAGCAGCGCCACCACGTTGTTGGCCTACCTGCTGTCGCCCGCCATAGTTCCCCTGCTGTGCGAAATTTTGGGAGGCTGGAAGAAGAAACAAATATATTCACACTCCACTATCGCACTTTTTACTCTTGCTAATTTTTATTCATTTCAAAAAGAGTTGCTTTATATGAAAGTTTTACAAAAATGGTTTAAATAGTGACTACATGAAGCCTTGGCGTTCTCAGTATCACCGTATTTTTTCCGATGACCTCATTCAGTACCAAAAAGTGAACTGAATGTGTGAGGGCGTTAGTGTACAGAAACTTGGTAAATATTCTAGATTCTAAATTCTCACTATTTTGTTACGTTTACCGACTCAAATGGCGGACACACGACTTGCCCTTCATATCCACAAAATGCTAAATAATGAATAGAAAGTATTTTCATTGCAGTCTGTGCAAAAGGCCATTATGACTGCTGTGGTAATGTCTAAACAAATTGGTTATGCAGAGAAACCGGAAAAGAGAAAAAAAAAAGGAAAATGGAAGAAAGAAAATTGTATCGTCACATGCATTTTTCCAAATATTATTGATCGGAAACAGGCTTTATTCCAATCCTGAGCTTAATTTTAGAAGACGAAATCGGCTCTTCCACAATTCTCAATGATACGCAATATTGTACACTTGACCCACTTTTTCATGAAATGTGCAAACATATCACTTGCTTTCGAGACTTACTCAAACGGCTGTTTGATGCACCGTCTTTGAACTTTTTGAACCCGAATGCCGTAAAGAGCCTTAGCACAGATACGTTAGAATGTGGAAAGCAGAGCATCAGTTAGAATGGGTGAGTATATTGCCTTGTTTCACCGTTGACTTTAAACTCATGATTTTTCCCATTGTCAACATATCTCTTCGTCAAAATGACAGACTAATCAAGATGACACTAATCGGTGATGAAATACCGACAGCGGTATAAACTTGACGAGATGGGGAGATATCCTGTACGCTACTGTCACTCTAACATTGGGAAGATTAAAATAATTGTAATTATTGTACGTTCTTACCTAAGACTAGTAGTACTACGGTGAATCTCGTGACCAACATTCTTTTTGTGGATAACAGACAATTCTTTCTCTATAAACAGTCATGTTTATGAAAATCGAAGCGATAATAATTTTGGTGTTTCGAAATGTACGGAAGCCAACAGAAATACAGGAAAGCACAAAGCAGCGTCCTCAGAAAATTGGAATGTCACCGCACGCTACTGTTCCACGTTCTCTTTATCGAAGAGTACATCTTTTCTGACAGGGCATGCGCCATTCCATCGGTGTATTCGATAAACTTCTTCGGGGCGCCCTGAGTGACGTCAGTTTTGCCGCTGGGGCATGACCGGGGCTCCCCGAAGAAGCGCAAAATTAAACCGTCAACAGCAGAAATGGCAGACAGCATCAACACCATGAATACACCATGAAATGCAATATTTTGCAGAATGTGACATTGTCATACTACTACAAGAACCTATAGTTTCTCTGTACCAACGAAGTTTTGTGTTGTTCAGGAGTGCTTTTATTGTTCACGAGACGGCAAAGTCTTCTGCATATAATGTAGGCTACCTTAGAATGTTGCTCGCTGGGTATGACGATTTCCGAAGTAACTTTCGCAAGGGAGACCAAGATTTGAACTTATCTTAAACATAAGCATTTTTTTTTAGTTTTAGATCACTTGATAACAAGTAAAAAAAACCAAGAAACTTCAAAATATGTGGTACAATCCAAGTTTGATAATTCGCATAATGTACGAACTTGTCGCCCGCCTTGATTCCCGGGCCGGGTCTGGACGAGCTGGGGTAGTGAAAAGGTATCTCAGCAAATACGTCAAACGTCAATCAAACAAAATCCACTTGAAGTTTAATACGCCGGTCGCCCAAGAGCGACTTCAGGAGGTTATAAATCGAATGCACACATACCGGGCTATTCCGATCTTATTCTTGACCGCGGAGTGACGTCACTTTCACCTCACGCACGCGAGTGAGGTGCATTGGGATTTGACTATACAGGACAGTGAACAATGCAGAAATTATGTGACAAAGGACAGAACTTAGTGTTGATCATTGACATAATGTTAAAACTTTGAATACTGGTGTAAAGGTTGAAAAATCCACACTTCAATATTTTGTTCTCACGGCAGTGTGACGCAAAAATGACGTGAAAAACCGCAAGTTCCCGGGTGTCCGCGGTCAAGACTAGCTGTGGTTCAAGCTCATGCAGCGAAGTAAAGGACAGTTGTATGGAGACGGACAGACTTTGCGGAAGAGTATCGAAAGTATTCGACATTTTTGAGACAGTAATTATTCCAAAGTTACATCTAGTCGCTTGGTGGCGTCGTCGATTGCGGATAATGGAGCCTGACACTTTGCACGATAATGTAATGACATAACTTTTCAACTCCGTCAAATTTGTCTGAAAGTTATTCTTTCTGTTGAACTGTGCCAAGAGAATGGAATTTTCGGGTGTCTTCAATTGCCCAGGAAGAAGCAGATCTTTTGATATGGTATGCACAAATCTCTCAAATTGTTTATCCACAGTCCCTCCACCTACCCAGAAGTCTCTTGATTTGTTAGACATTATCGGATTTACCATGCTATGACCACAAGTCTGTCTGTCTGTCTGTCTGTCTGTCTGTCTGTCTGTCTGTCTGTCTGTCGTCTCTCTCTCTCTCTCTCTGCTCTCTCTCTCTCTCTCTCTCTCTCTCTCTCTCTCTCTCTCTCTCTCTCTCTCTCTCTCTCTCTCTCTCTCTCTCTCTCTCTCTCTCTCTCTCTCTCTCTCTCTCTCTCTCTCTCTCTCTCTCTGGGAACTTCAAACTTTTCTAATTTTTCTGCATGTTCCAGTCAACGCCCAGGCGCTCATATTCGGTTATTTTCAGTCCTCATGATTAAAACTCTTAACATTATGTAAACTGCAATAAATACACCAACATCCATATGGGTCCATTACGTCCATTTGCTTATTTTTATTGTGCAATTACGAATGGAATGGTTATTATCACGATCCTTTCGGGGACTGTGTTTTAATTATGTATGACGGAATTTAGAAAAGTTAAAGTCACAACTCTTCATCGCAAACAACTCGGCATTGTAGCGTCTTTGGTTTCTTCTTTTCACCTGCAACCTCGTGGTCCAGTTTGTTGAGAACCTGTTTCAACAAAGCTGTCTTCTCTTGTTCACCCCTAGTACCGCCGACCGGCCTCGACACGCGACCCCTGTTTTGTCTGTACTTGTCTCTCCAGGAGCTGAGGCGACTCGAGCCCGAATTAGCGGCTCTGCGAGCGAGAAGGTTTCGATCGAATGAGGAAAATCGATTGGCGGCTGCAGCAGGTTTTCCGCCGCCGACGTTCGCTCCCGCTTTACCTGGGTTCGCCGGTGCCGCAGGGTTCGGAGCGGGGGCAGTATCTTTGGATGCCGGTGCTGCTGCCGGGGGCACGTTCTGTGGCGCCTGCCAAGGAGCTTGGGCGGATGCTAGAAGTAGGGAAACTAGAATCAAGGGAAAAAATTGAAATTAAGAATTACTGGAGTAAATGTCAAACATAGAGGTCGGTAATGTGTCCCTTTCATAAGTAGTGTGCTCCATCGATAGAAGACTGTCTATGAACGGAAGCCCAATGCACTACGGAAAATGCATGCATGCACTCACTGTATACAAATTTACTCACCTGATACGAAAAGGATGGACACAACAAATAATCTATTCATGATCTCGACTCAGACAAGCCTCATAAATCAAGTTTAAAGGTTGATAAGGTCGCAATGTCGATGTCCCATTTATCGTATCTATCGAACAAGGGAAGAGTTTCAGAACGTACATTGCATTGGCAGTTTGGAAGGATTTGATTCCATCGCGTTCCGAAATGAGTTGGAAGGCGCTGCCTGACGACGCTCTGCGAAAATGGATCTCAGTACAAAGCATCTGTATACACTTACAAGTATAACAATAATGTGGCACGAAAGTCAATATAATTGCAAAATGCTTTGTGCACCGTGTTAACACTTACATTCTGCGCTGCATATGTAGTGAAATGCGGGCTTTCGGCCGTTGGCGGCGCCCTCCTGCACAGGTGCTGCGCCGCCGTTGTATTCATGGATGCCTAGCCTCGTACATTACACATTTCCCTCACCAACAGCAGAACGATATACACCGCTGAAGAGAGCAGACGTCCTTACGTAAAGCCTTCTGCGGACCACCCAGTACGACAAAGACTTGGTAAGTCCACCGAGTTTAATACACTGGGTAACACTATAATGGCGCTGCGACTTTTCCGAACCTTTGCGGGGAAAGGCGAGAAAACTTAGAGTTTTATTTCTCTAAGTAGAAGTCGGAGTACCTCACGGAAAAACTCGTGACGTGGCCTTCCACTTGAAAGTGATACGAGTAGAGTTACGTGGCGTATTCATAATTGAAAGTACGAGTATACGAGTAGGTAGAATACGCCAAAGTGCTTGGAAAGTTTTACGAGTAGAGTTGGGACGCCCAAGTGCTTTTTGATTTTCAACACTTGCCCCAAATAAATTAGCTGTAGCACAGTTTCTTCGGGTGAGAGACTTAGAAGCTAGTGGCGGCTAAGAGAAAATCAAGAACAAGCTTCCAGGTGTTGCAGTAAAGCTTGCGACGGAACAGGGGAAGGCAACGTTGCTGTAACTGTTTTAAGTAAGTTTCTTCATCTGGGTGTAAGTTCACATTCGCTCATTTTTGGGTGAAATAAATTGTTGGCGGGAAATTTTTGTGTGGTATTTCTGTGGTGGCAGCCAGATTTCCTCGCACCTTTTTCTTGCTGACAATAGCGAATTACGCGCACCACGTTTGCACTGCGCATTTTTGTGCGGTCAACGAAATATTCACCACCAGTTTCGGAATTCTACCATTCAGTGGTGCAAAAAATAGCGTAATAGGGGAACATTAACATCTCAAGTTCTTTTTTCATTCTGTGCTCACGAAACATCAATTAAAGACCGGTGACGCACAGTTCTTTGGTCATTTTAAGGGACATTTATTTTTCCCTTTTTGGTGTCTCGTTTCCATTCTTTAGAGACATCGTTTTTTTTGTATTTTCGTGTCTCGTTTCCATTCTTTCGAGACATCGTTTTTTGTATTTTCGTACAGTCTGTATTTTGGTGTCTCGTTTCCATTCTTTTGAGACATCGTTTTTTTTTTGTATTTTCGTACAGTCTGTATTTTCGTGTCTCGTTTCCATTCTTTCGAGACATCGTTTTTTTTGTATTTTTGTATTTTGTGCCTAGTTTCCGTTTTTGTTGTAAAACACCTTTTTTATTTTCGAGTTTCCAGACATTTTTTAAAAGGTCGGTTTTTTTTAGGAACTAAATTTTTGTTGTGTTCCGACCTAGCTATTGTACATTTTATTGAATAAAGAAAGCACTTTACGTCAATTTCTCTGCAAAGTCACGTAACATTTTGCTGACATATTGTGGGAAATTTTAGTAACACTCCGACTGTATTACATTATCATTACTCTGTATTTAATTGCGAGTAATTGTATTTTACAGTGCCAATTACTATAATATATATATTGCCCTGTATTCTATTGTACTGTATTTGTGTACTGTATTGCGGGCAGTAAACGTTTTATTTATTATAATTACTCTGTATTCCATTGCGAGTAATATTTGAGTATTTTAAATCATCTTTCTTTATTACTCTGTACTGTACTGCGGGTAATAAACGTTTTTATTATTAGCACCAGTTCAACGATAGAACAACACAGCTTTTGCCAGGCAATTATTGTTGGCATTACGCATATTTTTGTTTCTGTTGAAATAGAATACTGGTGTGTAATTTTAATAAAACAACACAAATCATTGCCAGGCAATTATTGTTGGCATTACGCATATTATTGTGTTGAAATAGAGTACTGATCTGTAACTTTATATTCTGGAGTTAAATATTGCATCTGGCGCAATCATGAAGATTGATCTAAACACCTGCACCGTTGAAGACCTGGAATACTTACCTGGTGTTGGAAGAAAGATTGCAAAGAAGATAGACAAATTGCGTCAGAAATACGGTAAGATCACATATGAAATGGTCTGCTCCATACTGAAGTTCACCCCTTCAGATAAATTTATGGAGATGGCTGTTTTCGAAACTAAACGGAAACACCAATCTTCACCACATGCCATAATCCCACCTACTCAGGGGGAATTGGACAGTGAATCCGAAGGGAGTATGAAAGACAGCATGGAAGAGTGGATGGATAGGGTAGATAAACTGACCCAACATCATGAAGCTACCCGAAGACGTACATGGCGGGAACTTCCACAGGTAGGTACCAGACCTTCCGAGAGGGAGAGTTGGCGTAAACGTTACGCAAGTCGGAGATGGCAAGAGAGGTCAGATTTCGGTGATTATCCACCAGACCATCGGGAGTTTCCAATGTCTCATCAGCGACACCCGACCGATATCCTCCAACTACTGGAGAGTATTATGGGGGCTATGAGACAGAAGTACCAAGGGAGCCAGCATACTACCAGCGTCGTAGAAGGACAGATCAATATCGACCATCTATCCCCGTATCAGTGCCCAAGACTTTGGTATATGATGGGTCTGGTAATTGGCGGGCGTTTCAGCTGAAGTTCACCAAGTTTGCTGAGACGCAAGACCTGTCCTTCAGTGACTGCAAGAATTATCTGTGCTGGTGTCTGGATGGCAAGGCAAGTGATTATTACACCATGATCACCGAGCGTAATGAGGAGATCAGCTACCATGAGCTGATAAAGAAGATGGAGAAGCGATTCGGTTCACGAGATCTTCCCGAATCGACCCAGCTTCAATTCGCCCAGTCAAGACAACATCCTGACGAAACTTTAGAAGAATGGGCAGGTAGGGTATATTCTCTTGCAGCACGTGCCTTCCGAGATTACAGTGACGCTACCTTGGAGCAACAGGCTGTAATGAAGTTCTGTCAAGGATGTTACGACCGTGAAGCAGGTGAGTCGGTAGCCAACCAAAGACCTGCGAGCATCGAGACAGCCTTGGACAATATCAAATGGTACCAATACAACCATAGAGAAATATTTGGTGCCAGAACCAGCAGAAGAGAAGTGCGGTTGTTAGTCCAGAGCCAGAAAGGACGAGGGACACTTATGAAGTGCGGTTAACATCCCGTTATGACCAAGAACGAAAGAGGTCACCTTCTCCAGAACAACGCATGAAGTTCCAAGCTAGTAAGATAGATGGAACAAGTGCAATGGAGGGGAGGATGTCACGCATGGAAAGCCAGATGTCTGCTATGAGTGCGACACTACAGACAGTAACGTCCCAATTAGCAGAACTAACAAAGGTGGTAAGTCAAAAACAAGCTCCTAGAAGCCGATCACCATCTCCAAGAAATCGAGGCTGCTATGGTTGCGGAGAATTTGGACATTTCAAAAGGGACTGCCCACACCAAAGTCCAAAGAGGGCAGAAGCACCTGAGAAGAAAACATTGTCCAAGCCGTTAAACACCAAAGGGTCAAACCCGGAGGCCTGAGTTTGGCCCATAGCGATACCAAGGGCCTCAATGCTTCTAAGGAAGAACAGAGTTTCACCGAAACAACACCACCTAGTGAGCTGGAAAAAGTCTGTGAGAAAAGTGTGTCACCAACCTCTACAGGGGTGACACCAGGTAATAAAGACAGACTAACAACTGAAGTACCTCCAAGCTCTGATGCAAGGGATGAAACCGAGCAAGCCAAGGAAGCAACAACAAATGTTGAACATCAAACTTCGGAAGCTTCACTGGCAGAGGCGAATTCCAAAGAGCAAGAGGTCATCCACACTATTGAAGCAGATAACAAACCTACAGAAAAGGTTGTTATCAACTCAACGGACACAAGGGACAACACCGAACATGCCATGGAGGTAAGTGACACATTGAATGATGAACAACCAAACTCGCATGTTCCATTGGCAAACGAGCCAGAAGTTTCTTTCACCTCAACAGATAACAAGCCTGTACCAGAGGTTGTTATTAATCAATTGGTATCCAGTTCCATGTACAGCATTCCAGTGATGATCGAAGGACAACAGATCACCGCAATCATCGACACAGCCGCAGAAGTTACTATAATTTCTGACAAAGTGTACAACAATCTGGAAGATAAACCTCCGATACTCCGTCAAATCACCATGCAGACGGCTTGCAGACAGAAGACAATGACAGGAAATTTGGTAGGGCCAGTGAAAATACAACTGGGAGGCACCAGTTTCCAAGAAAAAATCTATGTCGCCCCTATCGGAGATGAGATGCTACTTGGAATTGATTTTCTACAAACCCAAGGAGCTACTATGAACATGGATACAAACTGGCTACACATAGGTAAGGAAAATATACCCATGACTTTTGGACATCCGGACAAGACTCCGAAAATTGCAAAGGTTATGGTAAGAAAACGAACAGTTGTCCCACCACACTCAGTAGTCAGAGTTCCCTGCACTCTTACTGTGGGAATGTCAGACTACATTGTAGACCCAGTACCAAATTTGGGGGTTATGATGATGAGAACAATACATCCGGGGGAACAATCGCCAAAGGTTTGTTTACTTAACCCTACAGATCGGTATGTAGTTCTCAAAAAGAAGAATCCAATTGCATCAGCAGTTGAAGCCAGTGTGATCTCTGTCCAACAGTGTACAGGTAAGACACACACACAGGAAACTGAACAGGAAGTGGACCAAAGCCCTAAGCCAAGTGGTGGGCTACCCCCTCATCTAGAGGACCTGTTTGAAAAATCCTGTAAGAACCTACAAGAAAAGCAATGCCAACAGCTGAAGTCACTTCTACAGGAATACGCTGACGTTTTCGCCAAAGACGATTTTGACCTTGGAAACTTCACTGCAATCACTCACAGCATCGATACCAAAGATAGCCAGCCGATCAAACAACGGATGCGAAGAACACCAATGCATTTTGCAGATGAAGAAGAGACCCATCTAAAGAAAATGTTGGAAACTGGCGTGATAAGACCATCAACATCTGAATGGGCCTCTGCTCCAGTCCTGGTGCGAAAACGAGATGGAAGTGTACGCTGGAAGATGGAATTGTACGACTCCAGAGAACAATGTGCATACTTCGAACACAGAGTAGCACAAGATGTCCTGCCGTGTGGTGGATGTCATTATTGTAATCGAGTACATCAAAACTGGAGTCTCTTCACGGAGACTGTGGATGATGTCGTCCGATTACCAACTGGCAGTCCTAATGGCAAGAATACTAAAGCTCGGCTGATAAGTGGGCTAAACGGATCTGGAGTACACAAAATACAAAGACCAACAGGATACAGTACTCCAGTTACAGGGGCGGCCGATAAAGGGACGACAAGAGATGAGAGGAACTGGCCTTGGGATCCAGGTGGTCTGTTCGGCATCACGACCAATAGTACAGAGGCTTCACTTCTTAGTGTGCCAGAGAAGCCCCTAATGCTACACATTTGGGGACCCCATTGGATCACTATGGGTCAGATGTCTATTGTCAGGCTCTCCAAATGGTAAAGGAATGGTGTTCGCCACGGCAACGAATACATATCCACAACTTTACAGGTACCATCAACACAGTAAGGCGGTGGACAAAAGCTTTCAAAAACTGCTACTTCGGGTTTTCCATCGTAACGGCCAATTTTGATCAATGGCAGCGAAGAGCATTGAAAGAAGTGCCCAGTGATCGGTTATTGATAGGAACCGATTTTCCGTATCTCGGGGGCACTACCATCAGCACCCCAGCCTTAATAGGGGATGTTGCCGTAGCTGTTGCCAAGACAAGGGGGACTGATTTGGTGCGCCTCCTTAAGGCAACAGTTAACAATACCAGGCGAATTTATCACTAGGGATGGTTTTATATCTTGCCAGTAACATTGCTAGCTGGCAGCCATTTTAAATGTCAAGGTCTAGCCAGTAACATTACTAGCTGGCGGCCTTGTAAAATTAACCTCTCAGTCTTCTAGATCCCTAGAATAACCATTCCTGCAGAAAATAAAAGAGGGGAGAGTGTAGTGAAATGCGGGCTTTCGGCCGTTGGCGGCGCCCTCCTGCACAGGTGCTGCGCCGCCGTTGTATTCATGGAATGCCTAGCCTGTACATTACGCATTTCCCCTCGCCAAAACAGCAGAACGATATACACCGCTGAAGAGAGCAGACGTCCTTACGTAAAGCCTTCTGCGGACCACCCAGTACGACAAAGACTTGGTAAGTCCACCGAGTTTAATACACTGGGTAACACTATATTCTGCGCTGCATGTTATCTCAGGCGGAAAATTCCATGTAATTTTGAAGCTCGACTGTTGAGCTTGTGCGGGACGCTGTCCGTAATATATTTCGTCTATAAAGCATGAAAACGTGTCCTGTCCTTGTTGGCTCATACATTTTGAGTTTTAAAATCTTAAAAGTCTTTGAAGTCTTAAAATCTTAAGTTTACTTTTTTCTATATACTCTATTAGATAACAAATTGATCGGTCATAAGTTGAGCTTTTTGACAAACGAAATTTCAATAAAAACAAAGACCACCATCTTTTCTGACGTTTGAGGGCGTAGAATTTCCAATTTCCGTACACAACAGAGGGATTCTGACAAGATTGAACAATTATATGCGTTTCGAAGATTAGCATATAATTACTATCTATTCGTTACATCATAGACCCTCGAGGGTCTATGGTTATATAAGAGAATTCCTTTGATGGACGCTTGTGTCAACAGGTGTTGAATGCGTATATATTGGTGTGAAGGTCTTTTGTCTTCAGTCTCGGTAGAAACTCTACGATGTCCACACAAGTATTTTCTTATGTGTAGGCCTGTATTCTCTAAAGCTTGTAATGCAGTTTTATAGATCTTGCAAGTCCGTTGCCTTTTGACAATGCGTTGTAAGGTGGATATTGTGTAAAAAAAGTGGTGAGTTTTTTCGGGGGTACACAGTACGCTCGTGGGGTGTGACGACCACCGCATACCGCATATTATCGGTGTTGTGTATCATTTATTATCAATTCTCGAAGTTTTGTATATATAGTTGCTTCTTCGGATGTGATCCTGACCATTCCACATTGTGATTAGTGCACATGGATATTGATTAATGACGTGACGCAAATCTTCTCTCTGGGCAGAAATCTGCAGAGGAGTTTAAGGAATTTCAAGAACGTACTTCTGGGCTCCTATTTATTATGAACTGGGAAATGACCATTGTGGGTATAGGATACAATATTTCGAAAGTTTTGAAGGGAACGATACAGAATAGTTTGAATGAACAATATAAACTTTGGTTGCACATACATGTATTTACCATTTTATTCAGGAACTTTTTTTTTTCAATGGATCTAACTGTTGGTGTACATGTTAGCTTCTCATGAAGAAGGGTGACCTGCTGTGGTCATTTCCAGCTTGCAAAATGTAGTGCATGTACCAACAATTGTAGACCCAGACGTTAGGTAAACTCCATATTTTAAAAGTAGCTGATTTTCGATAACTTAATTTAGCACACATTGGAAATTATCTGATAATAATTTTTAGGCTGAAATATATATGGCCTTTCGTACACATCAGGTGAAGAATGTTTGCAATACTGTAAAAGGCATTGATTTACACCGGGGTTTGAAACATTTTCACTGCAATCATTGCTGAGTTGCTGGTTAAATAATTGAACCTATTGTTATTTGGCGTGTTTACTTGGATTTAATTTAAACGGATTTCATCTACCAGTGAAAACAGATAAATTCGATCCTAATCAATAATAAATGCTCTTAGGGTCAACGTCAAAAGTTCAATGAAGGATAAAAAACTTAATTCTTTTAGTTTTAGGGTGGAGGGGGTTGACCTTAAAAAGTTTCTATCCTACAAATCGATTTAAGGTAAAAATTGCCAGGGGAATGACTATTTTGAAAAAAATAGAGCAGAAATGTGCACTTTCGTGTTGAAGCCAGCGGAGGGAGTTGTTTTAACACGTGGGCCTGGTTAGTGTGAACAATGCAGGCTGTTTTCCTCTGTTGCACCATAGACGGTAGTTTCTCTAGTGTCTATGGTTGCACTTGAAATTTATTTTCAATTATATTTTGCTACATTTCTGGTGCACGTGTAGTCCGTCTGAATGGAGCAGAGTGAACTGAGTCGTTACAACCACCAGGACAGTTGAGATAGTTTTTATGCCTCTGGAAGGAGAAACCTGGACTTTATTGTTGTTGTTCTTGTTCATTCATTGATAAACTTCAAGTTTGTTGTTAGTATGTTGTATTTACATTGGATGAAACACAGAGTTAAAGGTTGTTCCCAATGTCAAGTCCCACTAGCTGTATCTTTTAGCATTATTTTTATGATTTTACTTTCAAACTAAAATAAGTTGGTGACAATGTAGTTATTTAGGTGTGTGTATACACTTATTATAAACTACCTGCCGGGGCTAATATATGCAATTTTGAACAAGATAACGATTACACTGCAATTAAATGTTTGCCCAAACATTAAATCACAGCCCCATGCAGAAAAGCTAAAACCCTTGATACTATGCATATCTGCACTGAAATCTTCATATAAACTGCACAGAGTAGTCCAAATTGTAATGCATAAGGTGAATGTTTTCAACAATGACATTGTATGTTCTGATTCCTTTTCAATATTACCAATTTTTGAAAATGGCGGGAAATCAAAATGACCATTAAAATTTGAATTTACATGGCAAATGTTTCTGAAAGGAATGGTTTCCTAATGCAGTAAAAGCTCATATCTCTTCAGAGGGTAGATTTCAGAGAAGAGAGAATAGGTAGATAATTTGAGGTCAACAAATTTCAAGAGTTACAGCTAGTGGGGCCTTAACGATGCATTACTTTATTTCACCCCTAAATTGACTGATCCTTAGCTTCGCTTTACATAGAAAGAGCCCGGCAACAGGTTCATTATAAGTCAATTAAGTTTCTAGGGGGATGGGGTTTTTGGGGAAACTATGGGAATGAAGTTTTTATCCTACATTGAACTTTTAACGTCACCCCTTCAGCACTGTTGAATATAGCGGAGCTCCTCAACAAAAAATGGTTGCATCGCAGTAAAAGTCTACTTACTGAAATAGGTCCATTTGAAGGTTTGGCGGGACTCGGGGTGCAGAGTTATAACCCAGTATACATATAAACAAACCAACGGACAAACAACATTCATATAAAAGACAATAAAAACAAAAAAACAAGTAGCCGATAGTAGAGGCACAGACTAACAAAAAGACTGACTGTGAAAAATATGTGATAAATATGTACAGTCATGAAAATGTGAGACTAAATCGACGTATCAAATCACCCTGCTACGGAATGGCAACCCCTTCTCTCTGAAACGAAGACAACCATTGTGTAGCAGGGTGAGTAAGTTCTGGTGCAGGAGCACGTCAGATTATGGCTGTTCTGGCAGAGTGGGTCAGGTTTTAAGAGGTTTTCTTGCACGACCAGGATACTCGGATGTTGGCCAAAAATGTCTGAAACATTGACTCCTGAGCAGGTATGCATGATCATTCATTTGAGGTCGTCCGGTTTTGATGAACAGGTGCCACACAACAATTTGTCTTACTTGCCACCAACCTTCACTGGGTACACAGGTCATTCTTTATAACTCTGGTATCTTAACTTTGGATGAATAGTGTGACTTTTACACATTTGACTGGCCATTAATAATCATTTTCACACAAACAATTTTGACGTAATTGATTTTGATGTATGGGGGCAACACTGTAGGCCAGCGATGGTCAATTTGACACGATCAGTTTTGTTGAAGGGAAAAAGAAAAAGAAACACCTTCTACATTACAATGAGATGACTCAGAGTTATTTCTTTTAAACATATAAAAAAACACACCATAAGTCTAGTGATTTAAAACACCAATGGTGTCTGAACGTAAAAACCAGGCTTTTATTTTATACAGGCGCGGCAGAAAGGCACCACACATCATACACAGAGAAAAGAGAAAGAAAAACAAAATCATGACACTAGTTTCCACTGCGTTACATCACCACTCTACCCCACAGCAATGGGCATAGAGTTTAGATCATATATATACTACAATTTCATATAGATCTCTACAATACCATCGTGAAAATCTGTGTAGTGGTTTGGGGGTATTTTTGTACTATATTGACATTTTTTTTGTGTGTTTTGCGTTTCTTGCAAAATAAAATTTTACAAAAGTAGGACAATAACACTCTGTACACTGCTTGGAAAAATAAATGAAGAAACTACAGCACTGTAAATACAGTTGGACATGTGCAAATCCAGTCAAGCGTATTCACTTTTTCTTTCTTTCCCCCCAAGGCAAAAAATCCTGCAGAACCAAACATTTTTAGCTTCTGCACTGTTTTTGCTATATTATGCCAAGTTTAAAGTAGAAGGAAAATAATCACAAAGTGAAAAGATACAGGAAAGTATTTACAAAAGTGAATTTTACAACTGGGATTGAGGGCTGCCACTGATAAAACACTGACCTGGAGAACTCGGTGTTGAGTTGATGGATTTCTTTTGTTTTTTCTTAAAAGTAAAATCGGTTTCGGGGGCTTTCCCATCAAGCCAGGACTGCTATCTTATAAGCAATGTCTCAATATATACAGACATACAAATAATCATTTTTTTCTGCGATAAGCCATTGTTCAATCATTATATGGCAATTCCTGTGAAAGCAAGATTGTGCTTCATCATCCTACAAGAGTAAAAAATATTTCATTTTTTCTACACTTTATTTTTGACTAGCACGTCTTATCTCGCATTCCAAACGATGGACTTTTTAGCAAATCTCTATGGACAAAGTTGACCGCCCACTTGACGTCAATACTGATGTGGCATTACCATTGTACAATATCCACACTGAGACACAGCTTATAAGATTGCAGTGAAATTGGTCAACATTCCAAGCACTGACTCAATTTTACTTTTCTCCCCCGAGAAATGAGATAAAAGTTTTCTTAACACATCAGGGTTATGGTCACAAATTGTACACCATAGCGACATAAACAACGTAAGATATTTCCACAGTTCTTTTTGGAAGTGTTCTGTACATGACCCAAAGCCAACTGACTTCCCTGTCTGTAACACATCTGAGATTAAAATCTGAAATTTATTTCAGGGTGACAAAATGTGTTCATGAAGTCAAACTGTACATCCTGCCCTCCTCCTCTACACCCCCAAATTCTTAAAAACGCTGAGATAAAAGGATAGACCAAAACCACTATAAACGTTACAGGTCTCAGAAAGTATGTTGTCCCTGGGCCAAAATGAGAGAGCTAGGTTTTTTGATGACAAGTACAAGTCTGTGTGATTTAACAAATTTCTAAAGAAGGTCAAACGTCTTGCGGTGGCTATTTAACCCTTTCACCACAATGGTTTTGCCCAAATCCATTGTTATCAATAATGAGTGTGGACCTGTTCACTGGGAAGTGAACAGGAAAATATTTGTTACATTTCTTAGCATTAGTTGAATCTAACATTACACGGAATATTTGTCTTTTTTAATCTTGGGCATGTAAATCTGCCTTCACTGCCAAATCTACTTGACATCTTTGACCATAAAAAATTAAATAAAAAAAGATAAAAGATGTGGACTACAATATTTTGAGATTGGTTACACTGGCTGTTGAAGCTGTAAATATCTTAGTTTGGTATACCATGTCTAGTCTGACAATATGTTACACATGTAAATTTGGGAAATTCAAAAATTACAGTGGCTAAAAAGACACACACATATCAAGTACAGGCTCTACCAATGCTTTGAAAAAATTGTATTTTTCATTTTTTTTCAAAATTTGTTTATTTTCTGTGGCTAGGGAAGCTTTTTCTCCTTCTGATACTAAAATGTCATGATTATTCCCTCCTAATGTTTTCTTCAATAATTTTTCAGATAAGTTTCATTACAGTGACTGTCAGAGAAAATCCTGCTTCTTAATTTCACTTAAGACTGACCTCCCCCACCCCCCAAGCATCTATACCGTCAGTGTTTTTTTAATAAGTGCACCAAGTCAAATGTAAATATATCATACTCTTTGTGGCCATGCAAGAGATGAATTCTGTGTCCTATCAAAACATAGGACATACCAACAACAAAGATAATATCCATGGTGTGGTGTTGTTTTTTTTAAGTGAACTGGCACGAATACCAGACACGGCAGATTTCACATCTGTTTTTCTACTGTAGTTATATTACAGGAGGGGGAGTGAATATTACTATTTGTAGATACTTTAAAAATCTTTTGATTTTTGTTCTGGTCTTCTATAGTCGTGGTGCAAGCCCACTTTAGTGTAGCGAAAATTTGTCTGCACCCTTGGGGGCGCTCTCATGGACATGGTTTTGTTTGTTTGTTTGTACATCTGTAACTCTGAATTCTGGTAGCCTTTGTTGGGCAAAGTTTGGGAGTCCAACATGTCAACATGTAAGTTTCAGCGTTTTACCATGACCATGACAATGAAAACAACAATGCACAAGTAACATACCATCATGAAAATTGCACGGTAAAGGCTGCCATATTGGTGATCCTCAATATCGGGCAATACAAGTAATAGGAGAACATGGGGAGGGGGGGGGAAAGGGAGGGGGAGGGTCGTCCCCTGATGAAATGCACATTATTTTTCACAAAAATGATAAGAAATGACATAGACTTTTAAAGCCACTGAAGAAAAACAACACAGTATGTCCCATATAAGTACACAGGTTGAATGACACATACTAGCTGGATAACCCCATATGTACACAGGTTGAATGACACATACTGGCTGGATAACCCCATATGTACACAGGTTGAATGACACATACTGGCTTGATAACCCCATATGTACACAGGTTGAATGACACATACTGGCTGGATAACCCCATATGTAGCCTTACATACTTAAATTGGCTCCATGATTACGACAAAATACCGGAAAAAAATTCATCAAAGTTTTCCTATTCACAGGTTTATTACCAACATTCAAATAAAAGACTGGATGATCTTGGAAAATGGACTTGCTACCTTCAAAAGATGGTCGGTAGTTGGAGAAAAAAATATTCGCAAAACCAGATCTATTTGGTAGAGAAAAAACATGTACATATGAAATATTAAAGTTTTTTTCATTTTTTTCGTTCTCAGTGCTCCATCAATATAACAGAGTGAAAGACAATAGAATTGTTTGTTTTGCTGCATTCATTGCATATGCAGAAACTGTCCCCAATCAAGGGTCAAAAGTCAATTTACTGTGGTCAAAGGTCAGAAGACAACAGTCACAGGTCATAGGTCAAAGGACTTGTCAAAGGTCAGCAATAGGCCAAAATTACAATGACGACAGATTCAAGACATCTGGTAATTTTTTTTCTATCTTTTTTTTTTTACCTTTTGTGGTTCTCTCTAACTTTGGCAGTGCTCTGACATGAACTATAGATACAAGACATGGCGCTAAAAAAACCCAATCGGAACAGTACTGTTTCTCGCTACACACTCACGAGAGCTCCTAGAAAGAGAGAAAAAATCTCAGCTTGCTTCTTAAAATCATTGTACAAAAAAATGGTGAAAATGACATATAAAAAATGGTCTGTACCGGTTCCTAACATTTTAAAAAGATTCGGCAAAAAAACCTAAAAACTGAACAAAAATACACAAATGTGCACATGTACATTTCATAACATTTTTAAATACTGTATTGCACATACATGTGAGAGATTTCATTGTAATTTACACTGATGTGAAGTAAACACATATGGGTTATTTACTTGATTAAAAATTGTAATTCTGTATTATCCAACTGGGATTTCTGGACCCTGTCACAACAAGTCAAATTTCACTGTTCACTCTACAATAATTCACCCTTGCCATCTATCTCTTGCTTCATCCCTTGACCTTGAGTGTCTATTTTCACTGACTTTGGGGTTTCAACTCAGCCTTGGGGCTAAATTAATCAGATTTTTATGAAAATTGGAGGAAACGGATTCCGTAGCAAGTTTGCATTTCATAAGTTCTGGGACTTCGATTATCACAGGCAGTGTTGAGACTTTTCCCCCTCAGTAGTTTTGAACTGAGTGTTGTGTGTACCTTTGGCTCTGCAAAGAAGCACTGTGAAGGTATCCATGGAGACTGTTGCTATGTTACATGTACCCACAGGGAACCCTGGGAACTTTCATCTGGATATTACGACACTTCCTCTGCCTTCCACAATTCCCAAGACACAGGTAACTATATTTCCATTCGCAGGATAAATCTTGACTTTATCGGATTCACTTCACAAGATCATGAGAGAAAGTCGCCCTGAAGCCATACCAGCCCAACATACTGAATGTTTCCATACTATGATGAACCGGGAGTCAGCAACATCATCCGAACAAACTTTCATGACGGCGGAAATCTGGTTTGTGGGAGGGAGGGCTGAAACAAGCACTGCACCTGATTTTACTTGTCAAGAACTGACAGGAAAATCCACACATATTTGCAGTTACAACTATATACAATTTTACATTTGGAGATATCTTTTTGTTGTCGTGAGAAACTAAACATCTCTGTAGCATGGATTTCGGTCAGAAAGCTCTGCTGAATTTCAAGCCATGCGCAACTGTCTTTCTGATGAACTGTGTTCAACTCAGTCACTGGCAGGGCCAAAGTCTCTGTGTAAGATAGAAATATTATCCATACGACATAAATCAATACATTTAACTTTCAACTTTTACGCTGCAGTCACAGTTATTGATCAGCATAGTTGAATAAACAAAGCTGGGATATCTTTTGCTGACGGTGCTACATATTTTAAGGTATAAAATCAATATTTTTTGTTTGATTTTTCAATTTTCTAGCAACTCACCGACTCTTACTTTAAGAGATATTGATTTAAATCAGTGATAGACTGCCGTCGTACTTTATCACAAAGCATCCCACCAGACAACTCTTTCATGAATTTGTTTACCCAAGCGATAATCAGCACACAGCTACAGTGAACTCTGAACTATAAACTTTGACATTTTGGCAGCCATCTTGTCTGGCTGTGTGAAGATGCATTTTGTAAAATACCAATACCTACAGACACATTTGGGTATTCCAAAAAAATAAATAAAAAAAAACACAATCATGATAGTCTTGGATTATTTTCATTTCTTTCATGGAAAACACATACTTTGTTGCATGGTTTGTTTGTATGTTTTTTTTCTGGAAAATGATGATTTTGCAATTTTTCAACACATGTATGCTATGTGAACAGACACTTTGAGATGTCAATAGTATTGTGTAGAACTTACAGCAATTTGGACTGACCCATTACATCTGTGGGGGGGAGTTATTGCAAGTGAACAGAACCGGGGTAGTGCATGGGCAAGCACAATTCCAAATGTTTGAAGGAAACAAGAAAAAAAAAGAAACGAAATGAAAGGAAATTCTGTATGACGTGAAATGTGCCAAAGAATGGGGATGGACCAATAATGCAGAATAAAGCTGTACAAAGTATGCATTTCCCATCCCCGTATTTTTCCAAAAGATAAAATTTACAACAGCTTCATGATTGACAACTTGCACACTATACTTAGAATTGATTAAACCTCTGCATTTACATGATAATAATATCTGTACAATTTTTAGTATGCCAGCCTTTACACCAACACTAGGCATAGATTACAACTCCAAAAATTTCTTTTCTGGGTTTTTTTAATTCCTAACTCTTTCTCCTCCATGCTACTTTTTTTTTGATACCATGGCAACTAACTGTACAATGGTTTTTGTTTGCTCCACGGATCACAAACCTTAACCTCTCAGTGACCTTTCAACTTTCACCTTAAGTGCACGGACACTTGAATAACAAGCCACACACACATGGATATGTGTGATAGGTGCCAAGAAAGATGTATCCTGTATTAATTCTCTTTCGTTGCAGTCTGCTCTGCGGTTCACGTGTGGTTCTGCCGACCTCCCTTCTGTTTGGAACTTTTCCTCTTGAAGCTGCCGCCGAGGCTTCTCTGCTTCGGGACCTGGCTCGCTGACCCGTGCCTTATACGACCGCTGGTGGTTCCGGCCAGTTCGGCTTGTTCTTGTTCCGTAGGCGAGTGCAGGGAAGATATGGAGAGCGAGGACATGGAGCTGGATAGGTTGAGATTGGTGGCGGCCATACCGATCAGACTCGGTATCGGCGACGAGCTGTCGTACTCATCCCCTGGAAGGACAGTCTCCAGCAATGCTTCCAGGAACTTCACAAACAACTCAGCGTTGTCCGAATGCGGCGCTGAATTCGGATACTGCAAGGGAGTAATGGCAGAAATTTCATAATTTTGCCTCGTTGTCAAAAAAGTTAACGGGTTAACTGTAGTAATGATTTACAACGCGTTTAGGTATAAAAGTAATAATCACATACACTGTAAAGATTATGAAAAATATTGACTACATCATAAAGCACTGAATACAAAGAACTGTTTTCACCGTACAACAGAACATTCTTTTAACCAAGACGCAGAGTGCGCCATTGGGATAATTTTTCAGACACTCAAATTTTTACAATGATTTCTGGTCTACTCCTTGTATGGACTCATTTTTAAGTCTGAGGTGAGAATGGAGTTATCACCATGTTGTTTTTGTCAAAATCAAGAAATTTTATTATTCCCCATAGTGTTGACACCTATTACAGTGGCTATTTTGATCATCACACTTCAGGGTAAATTTTAGTTTAGTTGATTCTCTAATAATTGAAATCTGACCTCTCCCAAAATCCCTTCTTGATTACAAAAGAACTTGGTTCAAAGTTTCCTTGAGCAAAACTTGGGCAGAGACAGAAACTTTCTGTTCAAAGGCTCATCGTATCTTAAACACCAAGTTCATTTACGTACCTTTGGAAACTGCCCAGCAAACCTCCACAAGCCACCAAAGCCGAGACCTGGTGATGAGAAGAGACTAATAAAGACATCTTTTCTAGTGGTTTGAAACACAGAAACTTTGACTACACCTCAAAAGAATGCATGTGTGTTCCTACACTAATCTGAGGCACATCTTGTTGATGCATCCCCTTTTTTCTAAACCTGAGGGTATGCAGGTCAGTCCAGAAACTTTACTGTGCGCAACCCTATACACCCCCAAGTCCCTGTATAGAGGTCAACACAGACCATTGACAACAATGGGTTTGGATCAAACCATGGTGACCGTGCTGTTTGAAAGGGTCAACGTATTACTGCTCAGCAGGAAAAAACACATCTCACCCACAGTGCCTTTTTTAATGATGACACTTCTGAACACTTTGAATCAATTTAGCAAATTTCCAAAAATGACTCTGCATCAGCCAATTACGATTATATATGCACAATGTAAAAGTTAAATGTTCTTGAATCTGAGAAAAAAGTTTTGAGCAAATTGGTGCGTAAGTTTACCCAAGGTGGCAAGGAAAAAGGACACGGAAGACTTACTTTGAAGATTTGATATCTGTTGCTGAGTTGCTGCATCTTCACAGGAAATGACATTCTGTATGATGCTCTGCACTGCGTTCAGCGTAGCTTGGTCTTGGCTCATGGACAACACTGAGTTTATTTTTGTGTCAAGTAAACTATGTCTGTGAAATCAAATCAAACAGCAATCCAAGTTAGATTCAATCTATCTGAGAACTCTGAGTTTAATGTTACCTTGTATCAATTCTTTGCGATAATCTTTCTTGGCATGTTAGGACTGCAATGGTCATGGATACACAGTATTTGCAATTGTTGATTATTGATGTCTGGAGATGCTTCTCTGATACACTGTCCTCCACCCTTTGTTCACAGTATCAGAAATCTTGCTGCGTACATTTGCACAGAACACCTCTGGCTCATCACTTTGGATTCTACTCTGAAAGCAAAGTCCTCCATACGGCGTTTCATGCGGTTTATTTTTCCTTTCTTCATACGGACATACCAGACCCATAATAGATATTGAACAAGTGCAATGTCTAGATTGAGACTGAGACTAGTTCTGTAGTGACTGTATCAGCTTCCACATTCTATTTGCATCACTACACAACTTTGCCCATGACTTACGTCAGTATACTTGTTGCTTGATTTACATCTGTCATTGCTATCTCACACATTCCCCAGTCAATTTTCTTCACTACACAACTTGGCCATGACTTTGGTTAGTATGCTTTACATCCTGCTTGCTCTACATCTATCATCGCTATCTCACACATAGTTTCTCTGAGTTCAAACACATCTAGCTTAAAGCAGTAGTCAGGCATTGGCGGTACTTACACAATAGGAAAGACTTTTGGAAACACGACTGATGCCTCTGCCAGGTATTCATAGAGGACTCTGCATTCCGTCTCATCCGGTGTATGCCTCACCAAAGTTGCCTGTAGTTCAACAGAAAATGACAAAATCACAATTCAAAGTGACCTTGAAAAAACTTTTTAAATCTCCTGACCCTTTCCCCTTTTTTTCTTGCATTTTTGGTTGATCCATGTACATATTGGATTCTATGACTTGTAACATTCCCTCAAACCCTATCATTCTCTGGTGTGATCAAATCTCCATTCTTAAAAATTAGCATGGACAGCACAAAAACCAAACAGCAAAAAACACTGGACTGCTGAGGAAAATGCTCCGGGTATTCACAAAATGCACAGGTGTGTTTATTCTTGAGGTCCTTCATGTTTTGTTGAAAAATCATGAGCAAAACTTTATACAAAATTCTGAGTTGTCAGATGACTCTTTGTCAACATGTGTATCAGTGGATGTCTACATTACTTTTCATCCTTACCAAGACTGTCAATAAGAGTGCCTGTGTTTGGTAGTCTGTCAGAACTTCTTCATCCAGCAGCACGCTATTCTCAGCTATCGTCGACACTTTCCTTTTCTTCCTGCCCTCGCTGTTATTTTCTGTCTGCGGTTTCCCTTTGGTGATGGCAGTGGTGGTGGTAGTTGTAGTAGCGGTGGTGGTGTCCATCGTCAGGGGGCTTGGCGCGCTCCTCGGCAACAGGTCTACACTGCTCTGTGACTTGGGCCCACTCTGTCCCAGATCCAGGCTTCTGGGCTGTTTGAAGTTGGATTTGTCTGGTTCCGATGACAACCTCTGTTGCTCCAGGGCCGAGTCTAGACTCCTCTGTGTTTTGACATTGGGTGGGGACAGCTCCGGCAGGTGCTTTTGTCTTCGCGACTTCTTCGGTGGCAGCCTCGGCGGTATCGGGGATGGAGACAGGTCCCCAGGAACAGGGGGAGTCTCTGTGACGAATGGATCACTAGGAGCTGATTCCGGCGTCCCCGGAGGTTGGATGTGCTTCATTCGACATCGACTCCGGACCTCCTCCGACACTGGGAGTAAAGCAGCCAAGTATGCCACACTCTCCGTCGTCACATCAAACTTATCACTAATTATTTCAGGAAAAATGAAAAGAATGAACAGGGCTTTTTTCAACTCGCAATTTGGATTGTGGCATCAAGTACACCAGGTAGGGTTGCACAGAATATGTAATAACGGAAAACACAAACATAGTCTGCCAGAATGAACATTGCATATACAGTAGATTTTCATCTCACTCATATACTTATCTGTATGAAGATAGGGAAACATTTCATCCATACTGTAGATATTGAATAAATAGAGAACCACTCAACTATGGATTTATACAGACAATAGTCCTGAGCACTGCTTACATTTCTCTACAGCTACAGTATAAACTAATGCAATAGCAGCAGCTTCAAATGGAAGTCCAACTCACCATTTCTTGTACTTGGCAATGATGGAGAGCAGCTTGTTGAGAATTCTGATTGTCCTGGCAACCGTTTCCTGATGTGGGTGGCGAAAGCCTTTGATGAGGTGTCCAACCAGAGCAAAGTTGAAGTCCGACTTGAATCCCAGACCGACAGAATGGTCCATCTGCTTGAAGTGCCATTCTAGTGGCTGCCTCATTTCCATTAACACTGTCTCTGGACTCTGTAAAAACAAAAAAATATCAATAAATAATTTTTGACACTGATATTTCATGTCAAAGACAGCTTGCCGTAGTGATGGATTGGAATAAAGTTTCTGAGAACACGTTTACAATTCTCTCTTCAAACAAATCAATGGAAAACGAAAATTTGAAATATGAATTAATAAACAGCCCATTTGTTGAACAAAACAATGCATTTCACATATCAAAATTAACAACAGAAGTAGCACAAACAATATCTGTAACAAACGCAAACATCCATTTCTTTGACTCTGAAACTTTTTCAATGTGTTCAGTGTATAACGGGAAATTTAATCACTTTTTTAAAGCCGTAAAAAATACTCATACGTTGAATATTCTTGTGAAATTTTCAAAACATATGGTAACTTGTGTCATTAGTCCTAACATCATCAGCAAATCGTCTTCACCAATGCTTTGTCAGTTACACATTTCAGAATGCAAGTTATGTTAAAGCCCCATTAGCTGTAACGTTTTGCATGTTTTCCGATGTGATTTAAGAATCAAATGCAACTTATGTCAAAACGCTTTAATACCAAAGTGTGACCATACAATGTTGTTCAAACGTTAGCAATGCATGCACAACTTGGATTTGAACAACTCAATAAATGTCGAGTTTGAATTCAAATATGGCTGCCGCATTGAATTCAAATATGGCTGCTGCATACCTATAAGTGCATGGATGTGAATTTAAACGACCAAAGTCAGCACCAAGAATTTGGAATAGGCAATATGACTTAATAACAGGAATCTGAAACATCCCTCTCAAAATTGAATGGTATTTTTTTAGGTAAAGTAAAAGATACAGCTAATGGGGCTTTATAAAGCTTCTCCATGATTTATATGTGAAGATTTTTCACTTTTTCAAACTGTTTTAAAATCATCCACCTGAATTCTACAAGTAATTTTCTTATTTCCTGTAGAGTTGGAGTTGCTTGTGTTCTAAGAGTTATTTTTCAAACTTTCAGTCACCTGTAAACGTAGTACATGCATTATTAGAGTTGAGGATTTATTAGAGTTGAGGCTAAAATAGAATTTACTTAATATTAACTACCTTTTATTCTCTCACTTTGACAACCTTTGTATTTACATTATTTCACATGTATTGTAATATTATAAATTTGGAAGTTGAAGTGAATTTGGAAGTTGAAGTGAAGTGAAAACAGCTACTGGGGCTTTAACCCATTGAGTGCTGTATTTTTTCCCATCAAAATTTTAGTGTAACATTTTATAAATTTTAATGAACTTTTCTATTATTTTTCTGATAATTTTGGACCAAATGTACAAAATATTTCATCAGCCATATTTTTTTATCAAAATTTTGCCACAAATCTGACAAAAATTGACTGAGGTATATTTTATATGGATGACAAAAATTGACTTTGGCGCTCAAAGGGTTAAGACGCTTCCCCATGACATCTTTAGACGCTTACCCTGTCTTCGAACACTCCCTGCTCATCAAGTGTCAGGATATTCTGCTCCAGTAAGGCCAGCCCAGACGCGTAAAGACTGATGTCGTCCAGCTGCAGCACGGCGATAGCTACCCAGAACAATGCCTTGTGTAAGGGAGAATCCTGTTATGGTGTGCACATAAATGTCAAGTAAGAAAATCCTGCCTAGCCTGCCGAGCAGACTTTGTGTGGCTGCTAAGATTTGAAACATTTAAGGTAGTATGCGCCTCGAAAGAGAGAGACTTCAACTCTTGCTCAAACTTTCCTCAATGAAACTTTGAACCATTCTCTTACCAAATCAACGATAAAAATCAGGGGTCACTGTGCAAAGTTTGGAACTAGTGAAACAAATTACACAACATTTTGAGATATTTGAAATTAAAAATGGCTGCCATTCCTGTTTTAACTCTATGGGGGAAAATAAAGTTTTGGATTTTTGAAAAAACTAAGATTGTGAAAGTTTTTCTTTCTCCAAGAGCTTTAAAATAAGCCCCCACAAGTGGTAGATCAGTAAAGAATTGTAGAAATTTGAGAGCCTGAAAATTTGTTCCCTGAGGCGCATTCTACCTTAAGTAGACTCATGCAATATTTGTATTTCACAAAGTAACCATGACAAAACAAATCTAGCATTTTACAAGAACCACACAAATCTAAATCTAAACACATATTTAAATCTACGCACTCTTATTGACATGTTACAGGACAAAACTTAACTTTTAATTTTTTTTTAGAAAGAAAATTTGACTCACCTGTTGGAGGAGGGGCTGGAGTCTTGTCAGGCACATCACGATGGAATCAATCAGAATGATGTCACTGAATGTATCTAAAGCCTGTAAAGAGAACCAGGGTTCAAAGTTCACTTGAATTTGTTCATCTTTCCACACAAACGACACTAAACTGTTGGGGAGTCAGTTATGACTGAAACACAACACACACACACACACACACACACACACGCAAGCCGCAGAAGTTTGTCGAAGTTTGTCGTAACATTGTTCTAATTTCCTTGCCTTCCGTGTTATGCACATTCCTTTTTTATCTTCACCTGATTGTGATTAGATTCACCAAAAGTTTAGGCAAATTTGCAAAATACTGAGTTCAAATTTAGTTTCTTACACTTCAAGAGATCTTCAGGTTGGCCTGAACTTGTTGAAGGACCGGGACTTATAGAATGCATTTACTAATAAGACTGCTGTATTATTTGAACTCGATTACTTTCAAATTTCTTCTACGCATATGGGGCAGAAAACATGTCAAAATTATTGCAAGTACCAAATTTTAGGATTTATACTGTAAGAAAGTATGAAACTTTCATACCTTGGATAATATCCTGAGTAGTTGTTTGATTTGTGTGTTTGTTGTGTCTTTACTAATGCAGCCCAAGACAACCATTGCACGGGGTTGTAAAGCTGGGTTGTACTGGAATGCAAATCTGTGAAAAAAAACCCCAGAAACGTTAGCAGGTTTTTGCATTAATTGGACAATATCGATAGTGAGAATAAATGAAAAGTTACGATCAGACGATCAATACTGAAAGAAAGTAAATAATAGTAATTTTGGACCATAGGAAGTGAGAGAAGAAAGATGAAAAATTCTTGAAACAAACTGATACAGCATGAAACTTTTCAGATGTTGTGAAGAGCAGGTGCTAAGCCAATCAGCTTCGAAGGAATTTTTCAAAATTCTCTTGTCATTCAAGTATTATCCTAGTGTAAGGCTTTGATTTCGCCAAACTTTTTCTTTGATTTCATGTTATCAGAATAGAACTGGTAAAACCCTGAAAGCGTTGGCCTCACCTCTTGGCAAGTTCTGTCCACTTCTCCAACCACTGACATTCTGGAACATCTTTCATACAAGCCTAGTTGAAGGTAAACAAATATATCTTTGTCAAGAAGATGCAATCCTTAAAACAGAAAGGTTTAAACCACCCTGCTTAAACTTTACTTAAAGGGAGAAAGTGCCTTGGGGACAGATATTCAGACTTTCAAAATTTTTACAATTTTCTGATCTATCACTTGTGGGGGCTCATTTTAAAGCTCTTGGAGTAAGAAAAATTTTCACTGTCTTAGTTTTGAAAATCATAAATTTTATTTACCCATAGAGTTAACTCAATGATTGTGGCCACTTTGAATTTCAAATCTCACAAAATGTGATGTAATTTGTTTTGCTAGTTTCAAACTTTGCACGGTGATCCCTGATTTTTATTGTTGATGTGATGAAATTATTATTCCGGCGTGGGCCCATTTCAAAAGGTGATGTTTGAAGCTTTAACTCGCTTTATAGAACCATTTCTACACTTGCAAAATTGCATAAGAGTGTTGTTTCCTCACCTCCATGATCTCAAGCAAGGCGTCAACGATCACTTCTAATGAGCTGAGAGGCATGGTCTCTGACTGCTGTGGGGAGTGACTGACTGATCTCTCTCTGTAGCTGCTCCGGAACGCTGTCACCGCCGCCGATTTCACTTTGCTGATCCCAAACAGCAGATAGAACTTTGGGAGGGAGAACTCTGTCAGGCTGAGCCGTAGCACGTTCTTGGTCTCCTCTGTCACACAGGAAAATAATTAGAAATGTCAGAGTTTGGCCAAGAGAGTGCCTTCACTTTCAGAAGTACTTTGCAGTAATTTATGAATCGACACATAAAGTGAATTTCATTTATTATTGCAGTATTTCCAGCATGTAACATCAGCACATGCACACTGCACATGTTGTGATAATTGGGCTAGGTTCAGGAGGATAGACTGTCTCTTTTGCACAGAAATGAACCAAATATCAAAATACAATCATATAATGCGAATGTTTCATGATTTTTTTTCTGTGCCTGTCATGAAATCAGATACTTAGTCAGTGAAAGAACTATTTATTCCATAAACTGAGAAGATATATTGTCTCATAAATATTGCATAATAATGAAACAAACTGTTCTGCTTGAATTTTGAAGTGATTATATCTGAACTGTGACCTGATATTCCCTTGAGGGCTTCACAAAGATCACAAATTAAATGTAGTTACAGCTACGACACGTGTATTTGGGATTGATATTTCACAGCTACTCACCGGTGAAGTTGAGCTGTGCACACGTGCAGAGTGAGTGAATAATATTGATAACCAATCCATGCAATGAGGCACGCAGTGAGAGTGGACCAGTGGATACCATGAATGTTACAATATGAAATAAATATGGAAGATTGTTGGCCACTGTGAGAGAAAAAAAATGCACAGAAAAAATGTAAGTACATCAACTATTACTTGGTCTGTCCTCTTCTATTTTCCTCGTCAACTGGGCAAGGTGATGCAAGATTACAGGAATGTCACCAATGATATAGATAATTGTCAGAATTTCTTGGTCACTGTAACATAATTTTGTTCAGCAAATACACACTTGCTGATGTACATAACAATATTATGTTGATTATCTAATACTGTCATATCAGAGAATTACGATGTTGGTCAGTGGACCAGTTGAATTAAGAAATCTTTTGGTAGCTGATAATGTTGAAAAGATGGCCAAATGTGGTTAACCCTTTGAGTGCCAAAGTCAATTTTTGTTGCTTTTATAAAATCTAACGTAGAAATTTTTATTTCAGATCAAGACAATTCTTTTCAGATTTTTCCCAAAATTTTGATCAAAAACTGTAGCCATTGAAAAGTTATATCCATTTGATCAAAAATAATCAAAAAAATTACAGAAAAATTCATAAAAGTTGGTAAGATGTTGTATTACCATTTTGGAGGGAATAATTACAGAACTCAATGGGTTAATTAGAATACTACTCTTTTGTGCAAGGGAAATAAACATCACTTTATAAACAGCTTTTGTTTATGAGTGTGTAGCTTTGTCAACAGCAAGTCAAACTCTTTCAACCCTGGGTAGATTCAAACTTTCACAGGTACAAATTATTTCTGACATATAATATACAAGTTGATGAGAACAGATTCAGCTGTTTTTATTGTACTGGTCGTTTGCTCTTACCATCTAGACAGTTGTTGAATGACAGCATTAGTAAATATCTGGCCAATATGGCAATGTCATCCCACATCAGATGCTGTTCCAAAGTTGGTGTTGGTGACATGCATGTCTTGTCAATCAACTGAAAATGACATGAAGACAGACAGGGCTTGCGGTGAGACATTTTTTAAAATCATATTACACAACTTAAAACAGGTCACATTATGTTTTGCATTATCTAATATTTGTGAAATCCTGAATTTTTTTTATCAAAGGAGAATTCCCAGCACTTCTTTGAAGTTGCACATAAAGTCGCTCCAAGAGACAGAACTCTAAAACACAGGAAAAAATCATAATTTTTTTGTCTTTTTGTACAGATTTGAGTAAGTACACTTTGCCATTAGATGTACAGATAATATAAAGACCTTCCAAGATCAGGAAAGGGACGGATTCAGTACAGTTCTGTAAAATCTACTACAGATCCTGGGGAAATTAACACAACAATATCAGGATACCTGAATGATTGAATTCACAGAAAACTTACCTTGCACATTCTTTCGATGACTTTACTGGAAACTAACTGTACATTTGCTGATGCCAGAGCCACGGCGGTGTCGGCCATGACTTCAGCTTTCAGTGAACCTAGACCACCAGTTGCACTGGTCTGCAAGACGACAGAGAAAAAAATAAAACATTTCAGAATGGATGGAGTTGTTCTATGTGAGTTTGTATCAACATGATTGGGTATTTGAACTGTTGTACTCATGTGTGGTTGTAACACTTGATAAGATGAATATTTTGCTTGAATGGAATGGTTAAATTCTTGCAGGTTCTTGAGCTCCGAAGAAAAATGGCAACCTGGACGGGCAAACAAAATTTCCAAAGAGACATTCATGAACTTCAAAGAATATGTTTTTTCATATTGATAAGGAAAGTGATGTTAAAGGGATATAGTCATCAGAACTGCGCCTGTGCGAGTTTCTTGTTTACAAACAATGTATTTCATGCACGATATCTAGATGCACCTCATTATCATAGCTGCAACATTTAAATTGTACGATGATATATTATGACGGACATGTTTTAACATGACGGACATGTTTTAACTGTCATCAATCATCATTGTGCCTTGGATACATGGGTCGTATGGGTCGTATACGACTTTTGAGCGCAGTTCCGACGACTATATCCCTTTAAGGTAATTAAAAATATCAGAAAATTATTCAGGTATGGCACATACAAATTTGACTTGGAATCACTCAGTATTGGAACATATTGTATCTATTTGATCCAGATGACAATGGAGAAATCATGATGTCACACAAGTATACCTTGTAAAGAATATCATCATTTTACCCTTTCACCATCGTGGTTTCACCCTAACCCATTGTTATCAACGATTAGAGTGGGCCTGTTTACAGGGAATGGGGGTGAACAAGTTAGAAACTGAGCAGTGTGAAATGATTTACTTGTTCTGAATATGCGGACGGACGATAGAGCAGGAAATTGAAGAGGCCACCCCAGTCTGTTTACTGGACAGCCACAAAAAAGCCATGTGACTTCACCTACCTTGATAAAGCTGTCTAGTACAGCGTCCACCAGGTCAGCAACCTGGCCGATATTACCCCAGATCTTGGCCTGAATGGACGGATACATCTCTTTCTCCTCAATGGTCATCATGATTAGCTTATCCAATATGGCTGCCACCTTTGACCTCTTGGACTCGTCGGCGTGTTTACAGAACCTGGCATGAACGATTGACAATAGCACTGATGATTGACGAGTTAAATGATGATGAAGTCACCACTGACAACTACTTTGATAATTCTTTTTGATAATTATCATACTTTAAATACATTTCTTTTCTATTTATTCATGAAATGTGCTCTTGATTAGAGTTCAGAGACATTGAAGTAAACCTGAATCTTAAACTTTCACCGCTGACTTTTGCTTGAAGAGTTTTAAACAGTTCCCTTGGAAAATCAAAGGAAAAACTCTGGGTTTTTGTTCAGTGTTTGACTTGAAGAACCAATTATATAATATCTGAACTGAATTTGATAATATTCAAAATAGTTTCCACTGTTCATTCAGCTTCACATTGGGAAAATCAAACTTGATTTTGAAAAACTGACACGGTGAACATCTTTCTTGCCCGCAGTGACTTACGACATCCTCAACAGCAACTACAGCCAATTGAAAACCGAAGTGATGGATTTATTAAATGATGTGACACTTTGGACTCACTTACTTTGTTAAATTTGGTAACCATGGTGTCATGTACTCCAAACACAAATGTTTCAGCTCTATACTAGACTTTCTGAATCCTGATATGCACTCCTCTAAAAACTGTGGGAGGGGGAAAGAAATCGATTTACAGTAAGCAAAAATTAAAATTAGCAACAGTGTTGCTGGTAACCAACAGAAACGACTTTTCTTGTGAAGTCAGAGTGAAACTGGTTCAAAGGTTGAAACTTTGAATTGGAAAAACTTTACTGTAAGTATGGTGTAAAATGATTCCCGAAGTCTCTTGAGTTATTTTACCAATTTTTGAATGTTCTTTTGGGTAAGCCATGTATCAATATATGTAATAAGTACAACTGTGTGGCATGATGGCGAATTTTTGGATCAGCAGCATGTAATATATTGGCTTAAATGCCACACTTCACAAATACTTCTTCTTTTCCAGTGCTCATTTCAAAGTAGAGAATTAAAGATTGTTGCCTCATTTAACATAGTGAAAGTGAAAATGACAAGTTTTGAGTATAGTAACTTGTGACTGCAAAGACGAAAGGGCATACAGGGTTATTCCAATATCTATGGAAACAGAGGGGTGGGCAGCATACCTCTAGGGTGAGATGAGCTTCATTGGCAGCCAGGGTCTTACTGATAGATACAATGAAGATAGTGTTGTTGGCAGGAATACAGAGTCCAGACGTCTCCAGCAGCTGGCCCTCAATCTTGAGATTGAAAGTGGATGTCAGGGCACAGAGGAGATTGTAAGCAGCTGACCGAAGACTGGGATCAGAACTTCCTAAGTTTAGCAGAGCCTGGAAACGACAAGCCATTCATGAGTTCAGGATGTAAAAGCTTCACCACTAGATGTTGGTAAAATTCCCAAAACTGCCAAATTGCTTTCAACAGACTAAGGGGACCTCTTTACAAGGCAAATAGGGTTCAAGACTTTATATGAAATCAACTTGGTCCAAAGTCACCTTTGAACTAAAAACTGGTATATGCAAATATGCCCTCTGACCATGTCAGTGCCTTATATCCTACACATTGTTTCACCATCAAGACCATGTCAGTGCCTTACATCCAACACATTGTTTCACCATCATGAGTTTGACATCCTGCATAAAAACTGTAATGCTACTAATCATTTGAAAATATTTTTGCTATATTTTCCTTCCACTCACCACTCGTCTGCAAATCTCAAAACATTTCAGAATGCCCATTGAGAGTTTCCAAACTGACTACCAAATTCTGAAATCCTGTTGCTTTTCACTTACCATGTTAAGAAGTGTTCCTGGGACATCTTTCGGCCTGATTTTTGGATGGACTTGGACCAAATCCTGAAGCAGATTCATAAAAATGTGTGTTACAGAGTGAACAAGCCAACGGCAAAGTATCATACGCTGAAAATATGTATATTCCAGGACAGTTCATTTCACAAGCAGAAATACTATCTTGACATCAAAAGATAAGTTTTAGCAAATAAGCAAGCATGTGAACATGTGTTACTGAAAGTTTGCCTGTGTGCGATATTTGCATATTTTCTGGTTTGACCATTCTCCAGAATGCTGTCTTATTCCAGTTTTGTTTAAGTCATTCAACTGGCTGAGATATTGAAAAATATTATCTTATGATTAAATTGTAAATATGGCATATACTTACTGGCTGGGACAACTCCCATCTTGTTCGTATATGTACGATTTGTTGGACTATGGCATCACAGTCGTTATGAATGAAAGACAATGGCATTGGAGCGTTGGCTATGGTAAGTGTGAACTGGTTATCATCAACCAGACAAACCTGTCATTACCAGAGATATAAACCACGGTTAACTATGAGTACATGCAAGTAATAGCTAAAACAGTATTACATATTGGAGACACTCTCACAGCCCCTGGTTTGCTATGCAGCTCTCGATCTCTGCCGTAAAATTGGTAGACAGTCTGGCTACGGACGCTGAAATGGCAAAAGGCAAAAGCTACACAGAGCTCACTGAGCCAGATTACACTACGCTTCAAGTCAGAGCATATGGGACACACAGCATGGCCAATGAGGGCCTGTTAGAGAGAGTACTGCAAATGAAATATTATGGTAGTACACAGGCATCACCTTTTCCTCAAACTTTCTGTAGGGAAACTTTACATGTAAACCATTTCCTTTTCAAATCACGAATAAAAATTATGGGTCATCATTCAAAATTTGGTGCCAGAGAAACAAATTACCCAATATTTACCAACATTTGAAATTCGAAATGGCCGCCATCCCAGTGTTAACTCTAAGGAGGGGGAAAATAACATTTTCAATCTTCACAAAAATAAGCTGGTGAAAAACTTTATTTACGCCACGAGCTTTAAAATGAGCCCCCAAAAGTGGCAGACCAAAACAGGATTGTAAAAGTTTCAGAGTCCAGATATCTGTCCCAAGGGCAAATTCTACCTTAACTGGTGGTGATGCATCCATATTGAGCATCCACATGAAGAAATGACGATGATGACACTACTGTTTGTCAATCAAATTAATAAATAATATATGATAAAGCTATGTAACTTCAACTAAATACCAACAGATAAAGAAAATCTTTCTTATTCTCTCATTGACTCCCCCATAGATTGACGGAGTCTGAAATATAAAGCATATCTGTTTGAAATCAAAGAGTCCGTCGCTGTTCTTACCTCTTCAATTTCTGAGGCGTAATAGATGTCATTGAGAAGGACAGGCTGGCCAAGTACTTTGTTCTTCTCTGTGGCAGTGATTTGAAGTGCACTGGTTCCAAGCTGAGATCAAGATTGCAAAATGGACAGTCAAACAAACAATGATGTATGTTCAGAGAGACAACAAATATGTCACGACAAAATAACTCGTTCATATACCTTTCCTACAGTGACTCAAATTTGCTGAACTATAGAGGGGGGCTGGTGTGTGGGTTATTTTATGTGATTTTTTGAGACAAGAAAATTCCATATTTGCAAGGGTGATTTTAATAATAGTGTCAAAAACTGTTCATGACAATTCATTTTCCAGAATATTCCAGGACTTTAAATTCAAGCTTACTAAGTCAGAAAAACAGGAAAATTCTATCTTGTTGACAACATTTTATTGAAACCTGTAACCCTTTCACCACAATGGTTTGGCCCACACCCATTAATGCCGTTAATGATGAGTGTGGACTCGCTTACAGGAAATTGGGGACTCAGACTTAGACACTAACTTACATTTTCTACAAAGTCTCAATGACAGGACAGCTATGGACAACTATTAGCATCAGAAGATGAGGCAGATCTTACCTTTATGGCAACTTTAGTGTCTCTGTGGGACAATTTCAGTGCGTTATTGAAAACTTTAACGTCTTCATCGATAGACAGAGTTGCTCCTGGCAATGCTTGCGAATCAGCATCAATGTATTCATTGAGTTTATTCGGTTGATCAATGAAGATCAACTTACGGTTCCCCTGAAATGCAACGATGGAAGACAAAAATTAGCAGAGAATTAGTCAGAAAGGTATGAATCAATGCTTGGCTTTCATAATTAGCAGTTAGTCATTGGACTACCATTTGTAGGTCACCTTGGGTCAACTTATGTCATGACTGTTTCACAGTATAATTTGAGTTAAATTATATTCACAATTGATAACGAGTCATTATCTTTGGAATTGCTTACTGAAACAATGTTCATTAGTACAATTTGCATATCTTCAGACATTTAGGAATCTGAGCATTTGATTTGAATCAAACCAAACAACATAAGGTTTAGGGAAGGAGATTAGGTCAGATCAGGTCAGCTTGGGTCAAATGAGGTCATGCAAGAAAGGTCAAATTGAGTAAGATCATAACAGGTCATATCAATTTGGCTTTAAACATTTGAAAAAACGTGAGAAATACCATTGAAATGTATGTATCTCTTCTTTTCTCAAAAATACTGACAACTTACACAGGTGTGATTGTTCAATTATGCTAATTTGAAGACATTCTATCATCACTTCATGACTAACAAGACTGCGCCCTTCCTCAAGTAGCTGAGTACTTTGCTTGACTGGAAATGAGGTTCAGAGTTCAAAGTTCGTCGTCCTTACCTTCAAGCACGTGAGTATCATTTCATGATACTTTGTGTACTCCCTCAACCAAGTATTACAGTTGTAAATGTAAGCAGCATAGACATTTTGAAAGGCAAACTTAGGAAACACCATGAACCACTTGGACAGGAAATCAGTCTGCGGAGAGTAAAAGATGGGAATGCCATGAGTGAAGAGAAGTTCATACCTGTCAAAAGATGGTATCTGGAAGGTGACTAAAATATAATTCAACTGTCATGATCAAAATAAAGTTTCTAGCTCTTACATACACCCGAATTTCCCTATGTGGAAAGTCTAACTTTGCCATAGAACACAATAGGTTAAACCCGGAATTCAAGTGGACCATGGTACAAACAAAATCACATGTACAAACACTCATCACAATAAGTGTATTTCCATGTGCATTTTGTACACGTGGGTTTGTTTATAATGCCATCACGTGATCTCCTGGGTGTACTGAATCTTTAGAACACTGCATGTACTTTTTATTCTGGAGTAGAACCGTTGGCTACACAAAAGTTCTATGATGTCCTTGAAATGACCAAAATGGGTATTGGACATATTTTATTTACCATGATACAAAAAAACGCATCAAGCTGTGACTTTTCTACAAACCATTTATCATGTTGAGAAATATTTTTCTTTTGGAAAGGGGGGAGGTGCAGGAGGGAAATATTTTCGCGTTAAGTTTTTGAACATAAGTACATGGTTTGGGAATGGTAACACCATTTCCAAGGTCCTCTAATGCGGTTGCACTGAGGTGTCATGGGGGGGCCCGATAACACTAACTGGGGATCCCAAGTAAAATTTACCCGGGTGCCACCTTTCATGAAAACACTGGAGGGGAAAGTCATGTTGGGGGGAGGGGGATGTAGATTTCCAGTCCTGTCACTGTTTGTAAGACTGATGCTTGATATCATTTTGCCCTCTTTTAACATTACCTTGAATCTGTTGTCCACTCCTACATGCGTAAAGTCAAGTACAAGCTCAAAGGGTTTGGTGTAATATGGTTTCAAGGTCAGAAGGACATGGTACATCAGCAAGTCACCGTTGATCTGTCCACATCTGAAAATGGAAGACAAGATTGGATGTTATAGCATTCAGTGGTGTCAAAATCAGTGCCACTGGTACCTTTCAAAAACTCTCTGTGGTAAAATGAGAGTTTCCTTCCCCTGACTGTGGTACGCAAAGTTGATTAGAGAGTTATAGCTCCATCTGTTATGAATTTTGATGTAATTTTGACCATTTTTTGTTTTCTCTGTAAAACAGTTTTGTGTTCTATTCAAATAATCATGTTGATATTCCAAGAGAAAAAGTTGTAGCCCTTTTTTGTGACACACTGCGATCTATTGTATGCCACTCTATAATTGTACTGGTGAGAAGTTTCACTGAAGACTATAGGAATGAGTTGTGATGTCCCAATGCTGTTAACCATTTTCATTTCGCGGATTGATGTTTGAATTCATCATTAACCACAGGATGGTAGGATATATCTATAAAAGGAAAACACTGGGTGACAAGGTCACAACAGGATGTTTCTCCTCTGAAGAAATTATGCATACTTTGTGTTTTTGACATAACACCTGTCATGAATATTTACCCTTTCACCATCATGGTTTGGCCCAAACCCATTGTTATCAATGGTGAGAATGGACCAGTTTACAGAGCATTGGGGTGAACAGGTTAAAATCATCGGAGGCACTCACTTGTATCTCCTGGCAATGTAGTAGAAAACTGGATTGTTGTTTTTGGAAGTCCCGACCTGATAGAAAATATTGAGTTGTTGGATTTGTTTGAATTCTTCCTTCTCGTGAGCATTGTGTTTGGTCATGAACTCTTCAAACTTAGTGCTTGTCATGTTCATACTATTCCACCTGTGGTGAGTGAGAAAGAATGCAAAAAAGACAAAATTCCAGTGAGGTTTCACGTTGCTAGTCAAGATGGGCAAAGTTATGACATTGTAATGGTTAATTCTTGCAAATGATTTTAAACAAAGTGCTGCAACATCAAATTTGGGGAAAAGATGATGCAATCACTTTTTATTGAGTTGTTCGAAACTGCCTTTAATTTAATTTTATACCATTATGATAAGAAGAACAGCTTTATTGCTTGTCTACGGCTTGGTGATGGTACCAATGACAAATGGTAACCCACGACAACATTGATCTTTGAACTGCCAACCATAGCAATAAGTCACCATGTTTTCATTTCATGTAGAACATTTTCTTACTTCTCTTTAAATACATACTAGGTCGACGTGGATCAGGAAGGGTGGCATCAGGATGTTACCAGCTGAGCATAATACCATGTTCACATATCCTTCCCACCGGTTGGGACAAGGGTTAAGGATAGGGTTTGGAAAGTATCATAATGGTAACCGTCCTAGAGTTGCTCTAGAGAATGCCAATCTTTCACATAGTATGAAGACAGTTACCCCGTAAATATTAATCACCCTAATAAAATTAGGGTTGGGGCTGAGGTTATGCATCACATGGTACCATCAGGTATGCCGTTTAAAAATTTTTGACATGAAGAAGGGATTGTGGGATGTTTTATAAACCAACAGACCCATTGCTTGGGTCCAATACACTCAGCCGCACAGGGGATGAACCCCCCCTCCTTTTACCAGATATGAACTGTAAATGCTCACGTGTTTCATTATATATTGAAGTTATGTGTAAATTTGAACCTTTGCCACATGTTTGTGACTTCATTGAAATTATTATGATCAACATTATGAACAATAATCACCGCCGATTAATTCTAAAAGGTCATGAAGTATACAAATATGTAATTAGCTGAAATAAAAATATTAAAGTAATTTTACTGCTCTTATTGTATCACCACTTTATCTAGTAAGTGTAATTACCGTTGGCCAGTCCTTCAAGCCATATATGCCGAGCTGTGAAAGCTCATTAGATATGCAAATAAATAAGCTGACATGAAAATGTGAAATGACTTTCGATATTGTTTTGATCTAGTACCTGGTATAATCATCAATGTACATAGCATGTTTTGCCAACTTTGATCAAGTAAATCCGGTATATATCCCTAATAAGCAAAGTTAATTAAATATGTAAATTAGGAAGTGGTTTTAGTAAAATGCTTAGTGATTGTCAGTAATGTTGTATCATGGAATCTGCAATATGTGTAGCAACTTTTGTCAACTTTGGTCAAGTCAATTCAGACATATATCTCTAATTAGGAAAGTTCATTAAATATGCAAATTAGGAATTGGCTGAAGAGAAAGTGCTTGATGACTTTCAATAATATTGAATTATAGAGTCTTTAATATACATAGTAAGTTTCATCAATTTTGATCAAGTCCATTAAGATAAATATACCTAATTATGAAAATTCATTTAATATTAAAATTAGGTTTTGGCTGAAGTAAAAATGTCTTTTGATTTTCAATAATGTTATATCACAGTATCTTTGATGTATATAGTAAGTTTCAACAACTACAATCAAGTTAATTCAGATATATATCCCTAATTGGGAAAGTTCATTAAATATGCAAATTCGGAATTGGCTGAAGTAAAAATGTTTAATGACTTTCAAAAATGTTGTATCATAGTGGCTTCAATACATGTAGCAAGTTTCATCAACTTTGGTCCAGTCATTTCAAATATATATTCCTAATTAACAAAGTTCATGAAATATGCAAATTAGGAATTGGCTGAAATTAAACGCTTAATGACTTTCAATAATGTTAAATCATAGTATCTTTAATATACATACCAAGTTTGGTTAATTTGATCAAGTCAAATCAGACATATATCCCTAATCAGACATATATCCCTAGTTAGGAAAGTTCATTAAATATGCAAATTAGCATTTATCTTTCATGTCACCCTTAATGGTTCCCACTGCTGATATATCTTGGTGTGATCAACATTTGTAGCAAATCTCATCAAATTTTGTGTAGTCGTTTTTAATATATATCCATTTTTTCTAAAATCATTAATTATGCAAATGAGCAAAAAGTATGCAAGCCAGACCCACCAAAAACTAATCAGTTCTTGCCATTTGCTAACTGAATATATGTACCAGATTTGATTCTGATCTGATAAGCCGTTTTTGAGATAATGGACCAACAGACAGACAGACAGACAGACAGACAGACAGACAGACACACAGACGGACAGACAGACAGACATCGCTGCGACATATGCCCACGTGTGTAAACACGTGAGCAAAAAATGTTACACACTAGAAACAATGCAAAAGCACATGCTGTCTCATTTAAAACTGAGAGGGCAAATGGAGCCTGTGTCAACCACTTATTCCCTCTTATGTTTCAGCATTTTGTGTGGACACAAAACAGAAAATTTACTTGATTTGGCCATACAGGGGGTATCACATGCATGGCAAATGAATTCTCTATCAACAAGACTTCTGTGCTTGTGAGACTCATATGGGTGTGTTTGCACCAATGAAAGTCCTGGTTACATACAGGACTAGTCATATGTACATGGTTACTTACTGGGCATCTGCGTTTATTCTGGAATGTTCTGGTGGGCCTAAATATGCTAATAAGGTAGCCATCTTGTCAAATGGTCTTCTACCTACTGCTCTATGATCCCTGCAACAGACAGAAACAAACCAATGATAGCACTGAACAACATCATGTGATTATTAAATAGGACAAAAACCATCCAATTAGGAAGCAGATATAAATCACATGCCACAAATTCAACAAACGAGGTAACATTATTGGGTACTTAGAGAAGACTATTGATGATTCCAAGTTTTGATTTGATAATTTGATAATGTCTGGGGGAAGCGCTAGGTTGACACATTTTATCACAGATACTCAGGAATGAAATTTGGACCAATTAAAAGGCCAGACACAGATCATCTGACGTCAGTAGACCAATCAGATACTGTGTCAGGTTCGAATGTAACATAGACAGAGAAACACTCACCTACTACTGGAGAGATATTCTCCAATTTTCTCTTGATTATTCCAAAGTAATCGGTGTAATGCTAGAACATTAGCATCACTAATGAATGAAAGACTATGGTTGTTGCTGTCAATGGTTTGGCAGTCGGAGGCGATTTCAACAAAAAATCTGCAGCAAAAATGACAGAAAAAGTTAGTGACAACATCACTGTTCGCTCCCATATAGTTATCAAAACAAGTCAACAATTGTATGAAACATGGACATACATATACAGACAGACTGACATACACAGACTGGCACAGAGTGATGACATTGACCCAAGTGTGCCTTGGCCCAAGGAGAGTGATAAAGATATAACAAACAGCTGAATGTAATGATAAAATAGTTAAGTATAGGCCTATACAGGCACTGAGAGTGAATATGTTACAGCAATTTGATTAGTTTCTTTTCCTTTTCTACTTCTGTGATAATATTTAAGACAATCAATCTGCAAGGCAGTTTATGTATTGACAAATATGTTATCTTTTACAAGCACACAGTAAACTGTTCTTGATTTTTCATTTACAATATTGACATAGACTGAAATACATAACATGCAACCAATGTTTACACTTTGCCCATACACCAGATACATGGAGAAATTTCAACATACAATCATCAACTCAGAAACCCTACAGGAAAAAGTAAACATTGTTTTCTTCCAGAACAGCTGGTGCATCCACATCTGGACCAACTTACAAACTTAACCAATTGCATAAGGATGATGACACAAGAGATAAAGTTAAACTGTGGTGAACTTGACTATTCCTTTCAAATCCTTACCTAACTTGACATCTTAAACTAAAATACACTGCATGGTTAATTGTGCACAAAAATACATCGGGGTGGACCATTTGATAAGGGATGGTGTCTGGAAGATCGATGAGGTACATTATCTTTTTATCCGATCCATTGTACATTCTTTTTTCCCCACTCTCCCACCTTTTCTTTTTGTCAAACCTTCTCTGGCTGAATTTTTTTTGTGCATTTGTTTGGAATTTTTTCAAAATCTGCCAGGATTTTTTTACCGCATTTCAACACCAAATACAGTTTACCATATCAAATGCTTACTAAATCACCACATTATATACTCTTAGTTCCAGTAGGTATAAATTACCAAAAAAAATCTTAAAAATACAAAATGAAAGATATCCAAGTAAAACTGAAAGTTTCGCAAGGTTGCCCCAAAAATTCAAAATTCCGGATTTCAATTTAATTTCAATATATCTTATTAACAAAAACCCTAAGGACCGGTTTACTAAATATCAAAGCAATCAAACTGGTAAATTTTGAGAAACAAACTTTTTGACCAAAATGAGAAAAATTGCCCCCAAAATACAAAATTGCAGATTTCATCCTATTTTAAATATATCTCATTAACATAAACCTAGGAACCTGAACACTAGATATCAAAGCTACCAGATCAGAAGTTTTAGGAGAACAATTTTTTGACAAAAAAGGCAAAAATTGCCCCCAAAATAAAAAAAAAATTGCCAGTTTCAACATACCTTCAATACATTATATTGAGATTAATCTTAGATACCTGTATACCAAATACATGTATCAAAGCTATCAAATCAGCAGTTTTGGATTAAAAATTTTTTTATCAAACATTGGGAAAATTGCCTCAAAATTACAAATATGACAATATCAATACAATTTGTACAAGCATGACTGAGGTCATTCTGAGGAACGTGAATATTAAGTTTCATAGCAATCAGACGAGCGATTTCAGAGAACAAGATTTTTTACTAAAAAACGGAAAAAAAACCCTAAAATACAAACATGCAAATTTCATCCCAATTTTTGCACACATAATTTAGAATACCTAAAGAAATCTGCATACCAAGTTTCAACCAAATCTGACCAATGCTTACTGAGTTGTAGCCATTTGCAGGATTTTTCCTTTTTTCCCCTCATTTGCATATTTTTGGCACTGACATGTTCATTTGAACAAATTCACATCTCCACCCCTAGGTGCACCTGTACATCAAATACTAAGACAGTAGGTGCTACGGTTTAGGAGTTTTTGATGTGGACGGACTAACAGACATACATACATACTTACATACATACACACAGACGCCATTTTGCCACCTTATAGTTATACGAATACCTCCCATTTGCATATATACATATGCATATATGGGAGCGTAAAAAGTTAGAGGCAAAGAACTGGCAAAAAGAACAGAATTGAATGTTAATGTATGCTTCAGATATAATATTCCGTTTTTTTTTGTGTATGAAAAATTGAATGATTGGCATTGAATGCATTGAGTGTGACACAGGAATGTTTTGTTAATTCCAAGTGAATTCAAGAGTATATTTTTAAGTATACAAATCTTATGATAATGATTCATTATCAATGGTGAATGTTCATATATCAGGTCTCAGTATGCAAATCTTATGATAATTATTCATTATCAACTGTTAATAGAATCTAAGCTTTAGTGGCATGCTGTGATCAACTGAATGATTACTAGAGCATAAGCTTTCAAAGATGTGTAGTCTTTGAAATCATCAGATGCATGGGTGGGATGAACAATCAACGTAGACAGCCGCAGAAAAGCCACAGAAAATCTTCTGTGGCTTTGTGCTTCAATTGTTCATTCCACCCATGCATCTGATGAAGGAGACTACACGTCTTTGAAAGCTCATGCTCCAGTATATATTGGGCATCCAACCATCTCCAAATACCAGGACCTTCTGGGTTTGTATGTGATATGTTCAATTTATGAATAAAACGGAAAAAAATGCCTGAAAACCTTATTAACTTATAAGAGGATTTTCAACAGAGATAAAATGGTAACTGTAGATGGACAGAGTACTGCATTATTCAGACAGGCGATGTCACACTGACTTACTTTCTTCCTGATTCAAAATTTGTCTGCAAGAAATCATTGAAGACTCTCATGTGTTGTTGTTTGGTAAATGGCACATGATTCGCAATACTCTGCATGATTTTGGACATCAGCATCATTCCTTTCTTCACTTTCTGGGCTGGCTGTTGTTCCAGGATGCCGTACTCACCGGAGACACTGATAAAACCAATGAGACGACAGGGTAAGTGCAGGTTTTTATAGTGGGTCTACATACACTGGGGAGAAATTTGTGATGAAACTATTCAAATGAGTCAAGTATAATAGCAATTTAAGGATGAAGAAAAAAAATCCTTTCATATTGATCATCACAGATGTCACTGACCTAGTTTTGAATTGTTTTGGTAAATAAATATTAGCACAGTGAACCAGTGCATGCTATGGCACTTGCAAATAGGATACTTTTAAAAGCAACGCATCTTTCTTTCATATGATGGGGAGTTTTTGTTTTGTTTATCTCTGATCATGCAGCATAGAGTCTTTTGTTGATATCGAAGAAAATCAAAATAATCTCAAACTTGAAGGCCTTTCTTTAAAATTTACAAACAATTTTTCCTGGTAACTCTGCCACTGTTATAATACTGAGGTTATCCACACTGCTAAAATGTTACACAAAGACAACATGAATACCCAACCCGGTACTGTTTACAAGGTGAGATCACTGTTCAGGCAACTTGAAAGCAGAAAGTGTATTATAAAGGCCAGTGAAAAGTTTCAACTCACCGAGGGCTGGGTTGATGAACCTCAAAAACACTGCACTACCCACAGCACCGACACAGTGCTGTGGAAATCTCTGACTTACAACTTGGTACAAACAATGACAAACACTTCGTAGCTGCGGTGGAAATCTGAAAACACAAAATATAAATAATTTAAAATGATAATCTTTGATGCAAAGATAAAGATAATTCTTGAACAAAATTTGTACATTGCGCTTTCTTTCGGTGATGTAATTTGGTTACAGCTTGAAAAAATTTTGGATGACAAGTATTTCAGCTAGCGAATTTTTTTGTTTTTTTAACCTGGACTCTTGTTGAAGTAAAATTGAGCAAAACTGGTAAAATGGGCTCGCTGTAATAGAACAGCTCCCCTGCTTTACATACTCAAAATGATCTCAGCCTGCTTCTACCAAACTTTGCGACATCAAAGACAAGTATTATGGGATACATTTTGCAAACATTTTTTTAATCCCTTGCTACCTTTAAATGGCATCAACTACTGAATTGCCTCACTCTAGATGTGCAATGATGTACAAACACTCATTGTTTTATTGGTCACTTACTTGTCTGCGGAGGATGTAATTGTGTTGAAAAACTTCTGGGTAAGAATAATGAGATTTTTCCTGTTCTCCTCTACATCGTCTCCTTGTTCCAACCTTTGAAAATATCAACACAGAAAAGAGTCATTGCTGACTGCATAGACAGTGTACAAAAACTGTGATGGGAGCAAGGGTATCACTATGGCCTATCCTTTAGATTCTCGCCACCTCATATCCAATTGTTAGAATTTTTGCAAACACACCAAGAATGTCACACTGACTAAACCCAGTGGATCAATTTTAAAAGTTCATTGCAACCAATTCAGAATGTGATTCAGATTCACACAATGTTGCTTCACACCACTGATTCCGCGTAAAGGTCTATGAACACCAATTCAGAACACCATTCAGACACTCACCTGGTTGGATCCACTTCAAAGTTTGTGTTCTGTTTTTCAGGGGTCAGCATCTCCTTGACCAAGGGTTCTAACATGGCATGCAGGTAGTTGGTGCCGTACACTTTGAAGCAGAATGCCATTATTTTACTGGCCAGGCTGTTCCCCCTGAACAACGTCTGCATACAGTCTGCAACTTCCACCTGGCCAACAAAATAAACCAGAAGTATTTTACCATGCTCCTGGTTTCCTATGTTTGATTGTCCTTGTGGTTGTATTATAATCAATTCAAAGACAGGATAAATCTGTCTTGGTATTCCTTTGTAAAGTTATAAATCAGGGAGATGCTATGAGATTACTACGAAAATACCACAAAGGATGTGCAAGGGCATAAGCGTAGCGTATTGCCTGACGCTGTGTGAAGGATGATCCACAATGCGAAATGTCCAAGTAATGTATTTTTGTAACAACCCTATTACTGCCAAGTAGTGACCGTTTTCATGCAATGCTGGCAGTTTTTCTTCCCATTTACTGCGCAAGTATTGTGCAGGTATCCAGAATGTGCTTCTAACACTCATGCAACTACACATACCAGACACATTCTGGCAAACGTCCAATGGAACCCCTTGGAACTCTCCAAAAATTGAATTATAGTCCTCCTAGAATCCTCTGTCCCTGAGGGCTATTCTGCCTTAAAGTGCATGAATTACATAGATAAAACTGTGAGGATGAACCAGAAGCGGACTGCAGAGCAGGATGGATGAAACTTACCTCTTTTGAAAACATATTCCACAGCAATTGATACAATAGATGCTTGGCATCAAACAAAGTTACAAATACTCTGGCTAATTCATCCTGACAAAAAAGAAGTGAGAGAAGAAAAGTGTGTCTCATTTGCTGTTTTGTGAAGACACTGCAGACCTGTCATGCCACTTTTAACCCCTTCACCACAATGGTTTGGTCCATTACCCATTGTTGTCAATGGTTACTGGGGACCTTTCAGTGGGATTTGGTAGTGAAAGCAAATATTGCATTTTTACGTGACAAGAAGGAAAGAGAGCCAGGACAGTTTCAAAAGATCTTAGCAAGTATCCATTTCGCTTTTCATCTCTTTAATTTCTCAAACAAATTCTCGCTAGTCTTGTGCTAGGTGGGCAAACTACATAATGCAATGCATTATGGGTAAACCGTTGACTTCTCACCAAAGCAAGAGTTTGAGAAAGGGATCTGATAAATGCTTTTAACACAAATGTAATCGCTGTCATGGCAGAAAGTTCTGTTCGTTGATGAAACTTGCTACACTCATTCATCTTTTTAGGCATTTCTGGCATTAAATCCTGTATAATCTGAAACTTTACTTTGGCTTCTGTAGTCTATCTGCCTTACAATAGAAATCTGCCATGTAGAATACTGTATATATATGGTCAACTGCCTTTGACTTTTATGACTTACTTAGGTGGTAAAATCGTATTTAAACCCCGGTGCGGGGTATAAAAGACCCCTAACTCATCGAAAATTCATAATGGCGCTTGAGTGACAACTGGCAACAGCAAGGTAGACCGCTCCGTGAAAATCAGCCGAAGCGATTCTCAAACAAACTTTATTGGCATACCATAAACATAGACTGTTTCATAAACACGTAGGCCATACAGGTATCCGCAAAGTTTCACAAAGCATTTGAAAATTACGATGATTAGGGGAAAAATCGCTTTCGTAACAAAGGAAATGGGCCCCCAGGTAACAGTCGTTCCGTGATTCAAACAATTGTCAATCATTCAGTTACGCGCAGAAGTGTAGACTGGTCAAACATTTGCTGTTCATACGAGAACACTTACGATGTAAACAAACCATGTATACGCTTAGAGTTACATGTATATTTGCGTGCACAGAAGATGAAAACTTCGTGGTTGTCATAAACTATTTTACTAACAAGCATTTATGATACAATGACATCGCGAAAGTGAGCCATTTTCGGTCATGACTTAGCAAGAGATGAGTCATTACCGGTACGATGTATCCTTGCGAAAAGTGCGTACACTGTATTTTACAGAACTGCAGGCAGAGTCCATAGTTTGCGATGACATCGTAAACAACTAAATATTAAAGCATGGCGGTAGCCTGCATGATCAATTTAATTACAGTCAGTCTAAGAGAGCCACTTTTTTAAACAGCCCCCCAAATATACGGCCGAAAGTAACGGCACGCTACAGTCGCTTTGATATAAATGCTAGCCCTGAAAACGGCCGTATGGTTTGTGTATGTGTACATGTGTTCTCACACATGGCAATGACATGTCGTGTTCAGAGGGTTGGTAAGGTTTTGACATACCGGTTGCCCCAGTTAACGTTTGGACTTCTGTTATGAGAATTAAACAAAGCTTGTAAAGACATCAAAACAGTATTTGTCAATGTCAGTTCAAGGTGAGCAAGTGAGCGTCATCACCCGATCTTCTCTGAAAGGCTTAGGCCTATTGATACGTGTGTCCGAGATCGGCTCATTGAGTTGGCACTACATCGTAAGATTTCGACAAAGGTTGGATTTTAATTTCTTCAATAAGGAAGATATCTATGAACCCAGTCCGTGGTTCATCCCATTGCAACGAAAATAAACATAACTCGTAATGAGTTTTCCGCGGTCACCCTCAAAGCAACCGAGCAGCCGACCTCGATCGCTTACAGATATTGTGGTACGCGAGATTCATGGAAATCTCGATCCTTCCGTGATGTAGTGAACTTACTTTATTTTTTTTTATTTTAGCGATCGGTCATGACGTCGCGTCGTTCACCTATTTCCTACCATTTTCCTGACTGTGTTTCTCAGTCAATGTTCAGATCGATAATTCGTGATTTCAACATACGAAATTGCCAGCTTCGGATTATTTTTAATGTTTATGTTTATTACTTTCTTGATGATTATTTCCACTACGTACGGCGCCATTTCCGTGTGAAGATATGGCGGTCAGTAGCCGAATCATTCTCGAACGATGACATGACCCCGAAACTTCAGTAAATCAACTCAGCAAAAACTTCAGCAGATCAACTCAGCACGCTCCTGTTTTTATGAAATTGATATTTTTTCCTTATTTCTTTTTTCTTTCGCGTATTGCGAAGGCTGTACCTAAGCTTATAGTCAGAGCGTGATTTTAGAGCAAACAGATTACGCAGATAATGCAAACGATAGCAACCCAACAGACTCATTATGCAGAGCCATGCCCAAAAACGCCCACCCAAACTTGGCATTAATCCGGATCCCGGTCCATTTCGCCCCGGGCTTTAAGGTATTAAGCACTGCTGCTGGTCAAAAATCTGACATGTAAAGTTTAACAGTGAAAAAAAAAGTTACATGAAAGTTCAAAGTTCAACTTACCATCTGTGATGAAGGAACTACGCTAGCTAATGCCATGGCGATGGGCAGTTCTCCGCGGTCTCCCATCATTGTAACTAACTCTACTAGTCTCTCAAATCTATCATTCAGGACAGTCTCCGCTAGAGTGTCAAATTCCGTACCCTGTTGTAGAATCTTTGTCAGTACTTCCATGAAAGTCGCCCTGGTCTGAAGATCTTTGTGGTAGCCAAGGCCTACGGAGAGTGTAAGACAGTAACAATGTGATGATAAAGATGGTAGTAAGATGATGAAGATGAAAAAAAGAACACTAGCACTTTTTGGATGATAAGTCGACAAAATCTATTTTGTGGATCGAACTATAAGTTCTGGCTCTCATAACCTCTATGTATCAACTTCAGAATTTTTATGTTTAGTATAGCTTTTGTATTACTTACTAACTCCTACAATGCTGCACATCTGATACACAATGTTCCACATTAAAGGTATACAGTCACCTGTAATCTAAATACGCCCATATATGGTCAAAGGGGTGTTCCTTGGTATTCAAAGTGCCCATGTGAGGGCGCTGTTTTTAAAAAGCGGCCACCCACTTAAAATCTGTGATTTGTTAGATTTTCTCTTTCCATGGTAACTGTGGCAAAATTGGAACAGGTGACAGTATACCTTTAAAGCAGAATGTGCCTCGAGGACAGATATTTGGACTCTCAAACTTTATTTATGATACCTTCTACCACTTGTTGAGGCTCATTTTGAACTTCAATTTTATGAGAATTAAAATTATTACATGCTTAGCTGGAATCCGGCAATCTGATTGGCTGGAGCAGGGGTTTATATTCTCAACAAGAAGACCTGCACGCCGCGTAACATTTTTGAGCTCGCGCAAATTTCGAACGCCAACTTGAGAGCTCAACGCGCCATAATGTTGAACAAGTCTATGGCTTCAGATTGATTTTGATTGTTAAATTTTAGTCTAGTGCAGCTTGACGAACCAACAAATGAAGAGTTTCTGTAAGGAGTGGAGGCTATGTAACAACAACATGATTTTTTCAAGTTTTTTTGAGCGTTTTTTTAAGTAAAATTCTTCAAGTTCGATGTCTAATCGCGATATCGATGCGTTGCGTAACCGTATTTTATGAATTCAACTGTGCACGCGCGCGCGTTCTGAAACGTTGTTCTTTAGAGTTTGTATGAGGCTGGGCGCACCTGAACTCTCGTTCAAACTTCAGCCCTTAATAACGAAATTGCCCACTTGTTTTTAACTTTAGCATATTATAATGAGGTTATAAACGGTGCGTTGGGGTATTTGGTTGCGGATATAAGACCTCTGGGGTGAAAATCAGCATATTTGGGTGAAATAATCACCTCGCTTCGCCGTTTATAACCTCTAAATATCATTATTCCCGATAGAGTTAACACAGGGATGGCAGCCACTTTGACTTATTAGCAACAGTAAATATTTGGTAATTTATTTCTCTAATACCAAAATTTGTGCTGTGACCCCTGATTTTCATTCTTAATTTCACAAGGTTATGATTTAAAATTTCTTTCAGGAAAGTTTGTGCAAAAGTTAAAGACTTTCTATTTCGAGGCACATACTAGTGTACAGATACCAGAGGTGATTGAATACTTCAGTTGCAGGAAACTTCTGTAAGATTTTGTACCTGGATTGGCCAATCAGATGACTGCTTTCAACTGCTTATGGATACGATGCAAATGAAAACCATTCAAATGTAACCAATCAGAAGACTGCTTGCTACTCACCTATAGAATGCATGAGCCCACTGTCGATGTTAGCACTGAGTAGATTGGACATAGCTTGCACTGTACAATTCCGCAGTGATGTCAAACTGTTTGTGTTGCTCCTCTTTCTACCCTCCCCTTGTTTGTCATCCTCCCCCTCACTGCAGTCATTAAGTAAATTCATAAATAATGTAAAATACCTGGGGAGGAAAAAAAAAGGAACATGACTACTCTCTGAAACTTGGTACACTTGAACAATGGCATGGGTATAAAGTCAAGAAAAAATCGATCACTACATATCGACTTTAGAGATGATAGTGTGAGAACGGGCTGCAACCTACTGCATTGTATGCCACACAACCATTGCAGGATTGGTGATGCTTCAACAAATAAAGTGCTATGTCGTCAAATCAAGATATAACACAATGAACAATGTTCTGAGGGTGATCCTATTATTCTAACCAAGAAGTAGCATAGGATGGGTTATATGCACAAAGAAGATCCATAGCCTCATGTTGTTCCACAGAGGTAGCCACGGACGGAGTGCCCTCAAAAGCAATGGTTACTCCCATCTACAGTTGCATCCTAATTTACTAATTTTTTTCCAATGTCGGTAACTTGTCAGATTCCCATCTTCTGTCGACAGTCAAAAGTGTCAGCCGGAACTTCTGAAATGCCTTTCTTGAGTTCAAATCTTAACAGTCTACCTGTATGGGGCATTATCACACCAAAGCTGGAAATACTCACTTTAGAAACAGCTGTGACTTTGCCTCCATCAGATCCCCACCATCCCCCTCCTCCGGTTGCAATGGCAACCCCTCCAGCAACGCGACCACAGCTTCCATGCTGGCTAGATCCAACTCCCTAGAAACACAACTTTTGTTATGACAGAATGAAAAACACGGACTACTCATCGAGAATTCAGTTGTACATTTTGACGAATATCAGCAGAGCTTCACTATATTTCAAAATATATCTTTCACAAGGTATTAATGGCATGATTGCTTTATACATTTGTACACTGCCTGTCAAAAAAAGGTGAGTAATATCTATTACGGATTAAACTTCTGAAATGTGACAAACCATTGACTAAACTGTACGAAGTGACAATATATTTATTTCAGTGATGCCAATGCCCCGGATTTGTCCGAATGACAAGGCATGGGCAAATGTCCTTCAATTTCAAGATATCTGTCTCTGTACGACTCAAAATAGAGAAAGCACACAACTAAGAGTCAAAGGTTCTGCTTGTCCACATGTTGAATTCTGACTGGTTGATGAAATGTTGCATTACCGTGTCATTGACCTGACATCATCTGCTGACATCTGATTGGATGTTCCGAGAATCCAGTCTGTCAGATACTCCACTAGTTTGTTCCGGAATTTCATCTCCTGCCGGAAGCAGAGATCATCTCGCCTGCTCATCACCTGGAGGATAAGTAAAGCACACAACATAAAAGCTAGATTATTTTTGTGCCAACAGGTTTAACCCTTTGAGTGCTGTAATTTTTTCCCACCAAAATTTCAGTGCAACATTTGATCAATTTGTATGAATTTTTCTGTGATTTTTCTGTTAATTTTGGACCAAAGGGACGTCACATTTCATGGGCTAGAGCTTTTTATCAAAATTTGGCAAAAATCTGAAAAAAATTTACTGGGGTATATTTTAGACAGGTGACAGAAATTGACTTTGGCGCTCAAACGGTTAATACAAGCTAAAGCACAATGAATAGATTTGAATGTGGCGCAGATGAATGATTAAGAGGAAATAGTGTGACTTATATGCAAACACACAAACCTATATGATGACCTGAGAAAAATACTTTACTAATCAGAAGTCCCATTTATCAAAGAGAGTGCCCATGGCCTGAGTTTTTGGCAAATGCGAAAGGCTGATGATAGCAAATTCATGTTGAAATTGGAAAATGAAAATACTCACTGTTTTGACAAGTTGGCACAAATTCTTCTTGATTTGGATCGCATGTAAACTACTAACACTGGAATCAAGATGGCGCACATTCCTGGCAAAAAGAAAACATAGCAAGGTAAAGCTTATTGATCGATGAAAACAGTTCACAAAAATTTAAACTTTTTCCTTTTATTCTCAGAAACAACAAGAATTGGAAATTTGATAATTCCACTACTGAAGACAAGTTGATTTCTCACCTGACCAACGCCAGCATCTGTACCTCGATACTGACCATACCAAAGTGTTCGGCGGCTTCCTCAGTCTTGTTTTCTAACACTTTCTTCAACATCAAAATCACATTTTCTATGAACATTGTGTTTGACTCTGTAACGATGACCTATGCAAAAAATAATTCAATATATTTGGTTTCCTCTTGCTCATATGATAATGTCTTGGACAGTTTAAGATTATAATACCATGGTAGGATGATATGGTAAACATTTACAACTTGTTCAAAATGTGATATTCAAATTTAAAAAAATTCAAACGCAAATAATTTTTCTGAATGTCAAATTCCATCCTACAGATACATTTATGATATATGGTGTCATTTCTGACATGCAATGAATATGCAGTGTCATATACGCAAACAGGGCATCAGTTACGCACTGATAGCTGCAAAATATGCCACAGAATATCACAAAAACACTACAAAAAATAATAATGTTCAACATATAGACACTTTGTTCCTTCAAATGCCCCCCACCCTGCTAGCACACAAATACAAAAGCAATCCTGGATAAAAAGTCAACTGAAAATGGACATTTTTATTACACAATCATTGCTGGGATCTTACTTTCACTAATACAACAATGTACCACTACCCTGATACTACCATCTGACCCCATTGTACAATGTGTGTGTGGTAAAAAACATGAATTCTCACCTGTCCCGTGTTATCAAAGAAAGTATCAATGTAATCTTTGATTTGATCAAATAAGATTGGATACAACGCTGGGCTAAGCTCTGTTCCCAGTAAATCCTTGATGTTAAATCTCATCTGTGTGACGATGGAAAACAAAAACAGCGATATATCAGAAAAATGTTACTTCAGTGACTAAATGTTCATAATTTTTACAAACATGGTTAAGCCCTTTCACCACAATGGTTTGGCTCGAGCACATTTTGTTCTGTGGTGAAACTGGCTTCTACACACTGGGCATTGGGGGTCAAAGGATGGAACAGAAGCTAGTATCTTGCTAACTTTGAATGCATTCACATTACACATTATAAAGTGACACAGCACTGGAATGTGATGTGAAACCAGAGAAGGAAATCAATACTCGCCTACCTGCCCATGGCAGTTCAATTTTCTGTTAGGCAGGTGAAATGTTAAAGTTACCTGCTTGATGAGAGGATTAAAATGTCTTTCATTGTTTGGTTTGCTAAGATCAGAGGTGAGGCAACCACGTATATAGTATGCAAGACATCATCATTATCACGACAGGTACTATTTTGCTGAGGCAGACAACTTTTAAAAGTCACCTGCCCAGATGCCTGGTTGTAATTTTTCAATGGATTTCCTACACCAGTGAAATGGAATTTTTTTCACCGCTTGCACACTACAGGTAGTAACCATGGGTTCATGGCTTTCCTTAGATATAAATTCACACATGATAGATTACGCAGCTCCATTCCTCTCAATTTCCACCCACATTCAACACTATCAGTAAAGCCGCATTGTCATATGCACAGATTGAATTCAGTTCAACTTTCACGTCACGCTTACCGCCGTGCCGACTTTCTCGTTGCTCACCACCAGCAACTTGAGGAGATCCCGGATAAAATTGCTGACTGGACACGGCTTCTGGTCGTCGACCATGGTGGAGGAGAGAAAGCTTCCCTTCCTCTCCATGACCGGACCCAGGTAGACGGGATAGCTCTGCTTCTGGCTGATTTTCTTCTGTTGCAGACACACACCACCGAGGGCGCACAGGAAACCGGTCATGTTGTGCCACTCACACATTTGATCCTGTGTTGATGAAGTGAACTATGAGTTAGACTACATTTGCTCATTTTGAAACATGAATTTTTGGATTGAAGCTTGAAGTGTGCGAGCAAAATCAGTCTTTAGTAGCAGTAAATCTTACTGAGTGCTTTAAAACAAAGTTGTAACCTTTATTAGTGGAATTTAAGGTTAGTACGTGCGTAAACAGATACATGCATTCACACTGGGTGAACATTTTGGTGAAATTTCATGCTGCTGAGGTTATTTAGTGAATTTGGCAGAATATTTACCAGCATGGAGTGGAGTCGTTTTGAAACACTCCATTTGAGTCGATGCTTGCCTGCGCTAGCTCTGTTCTATGAGACATTCCACACTATCAACAAATACGCAACATAAAGCAGACTACGCCTCATAGACTGATATGCGGACTCTCAAATTTTTCCAATACTTTTCTGATCTACCACTTGTGGGGGCTCATTTTAAAGCTCTTGGAGTAAGTAAGTTTTCACTGTCTTAGTTTTGTCAAAATCAAAATTAATTTTAATTTTTCCCCACAGAGTTAACACAGGGATGGTGGCCATTTTGTATTTTAGGTGTCCATAAATATTGGGCGATTTGTTTCTCTAGGTCTAAATTTTGCATGGTGGACTCTGACGGTATTCTTGCTTTGGCACAGAAATGGTTGAAAAACTCCCACAGGAAAGTTTGAGCAAAGTTCATACAGTTAAACCTGTCTAAACCGAACCCTGTCTAAACTGGAAACCTGTCTATACTGAACACCTTTTCTTGTCCCTTCCACATAGAATGCCATGTTTAAGGAACCTCTATAAACCAAACACATCTGTAAACTGAACAGTTTCCTCAGTCCCTTTGGTGTTTGATTTGACAGGTTTTACTGTATATTTTAGTTTCAAGGAGAGCGCTACCTTAAGTAAATCAAAAATGCAGGCGTTCAGACCTAGAGAGCTCTCAGGAGGGGTACTATCTATCTGAACTACAGAGCGATAGACTATATAGTTCCACTTGCATGGGTTCAAGCAACCATTAACCATTGTTTCCATTTCTTGAAAATCATACTGAAGTCTTTCTCACTTTTTTGGCTCAACAGCATCAATTTCTATTAACCTATTTTTTTTCTGAGAAGTTTCTTGGCAAACCAAATGAACTGCATTTCTTTCTACTACGGTGAAGTTTGAACATTCTAAGCAAGATAATCGCACAGTCAGCTTGACTGCATGAAGGCGAGACAACGCGAAGATTTTTCCAGCGTGCTGACTTATTAAGTAGGAGGCAGAGAAAGAAAGGAAGGAAAGAAACGGAGTCAGAATAAAACTTGGGAGGAGTTTCCATTATTGGACAGGGAAAAGCAGTTTCAAATACAGTGGGTGTGAGTGTGGCTTCACTTACATCAAGCTCATGGTCTTGAAAGCCCACACTGTATGAAGACTGCCTCCTTCCCCTACTAACCACAGTTCTGAGGCTCTCAGACGATGGGCTCTCTTCCAGTTTGCCCGACTTGGGGTAGTTGGTCAGCTGCTTTGTGACGTTTTCCCACCTCTTTTGAGTTTCCACCCATGCCTGGAAGAGAATGACAGAGGGTATTATTACCAAGGTGACTCAATTTCCACATCTTGAGCAGTAAGCCCTGTTCCTCTAGTAGGTATGTATAAATGCTCAATTTCCACATCTTGAGCAGTAAGCCCTGTTCCTCTAGTAGGTATGTATAAATGCACATTTTTTTTCTGTATTAAAATCGGGAAGAATTCTATCACGTATGATTCAAGCCACCACAGGGTTTGGACACTGCCGGAAATACAAGAAAAAATTCTGCATCACTTCTGGAAAGTCCTTGACAATTGACCCTCTATCGATGTCACCACAAACAATGGTGACCATTCTAAGGGAGATTTTGATATTTGACGTGTGAAAATGGGCCTGGGAAATGTACTTCTTACTAACAAGTACACACGGGAAACAGGAAATGCACTAAAAAAGTGTATGGAATCAACAGGACACTTCAGTTGAGAGCAAACTGGTTAGATGTGGATTCAGATTTGTTTCTGTTATCTGGTGTACGCTGATATCAACTAACGACTTCCCAATGATTATTGGGCAAAATGAGTATTTTTTGCAATGCTGTATTTGATGAGACTTACACCTGATTCTATTGTGCCAATCAACAAGTATGGACTTCAGAAGTCGGTTATCAGGAATCCAAGGTCAATTATTTTTGAAAGGGAGCATTTGCTCAGATCACAGTTCACAGGAGAATGTTAAATTGCTCGTAACCTTGGTTATTTTTCGCTGGATGTACCGGAAATGAAAAATGTGCATTGTATCTCCTGGCATTCAGTGAGTGACTTTGATCCAAAAGCTCATAAAACTCTCATGCTGCAGATGAGGTCCTTAAATTCATAAAAATCATCACTTTGGACCCTATCATGGTAGCTAGTGTATCATGAGAACGGTGTATATTTACTCTGTTGTATGACATATGGTGAGTGGTTGGCTGACCAATGTTTACTGAAACCTGCCCACCGGCCATGGCATGTAAACACTTGACAATGTGATTTCTGGTCAATACTATTAGGAAATAAAGTATAATTAGATTAATTTACTTTTTCATTAATATCCAAGGAGAAGTGGGTATTTGCGACAAAATAAATTACCTGAGACTTGAAATTAGAACCACCAAGATTTTGTGAACAAATCACAACTTGTCCTATTGTACGATACTTGTCTGATCATTTACTACTAATAATTATTAGACGTACTTGGTGAAATTTGATGGTTAGGCATACAGTACAGTTAGTACTGTACATTTTCTCTCTTGAGTCTATGGATATACACAATAATGATGAGTGAAATAAATAAATCTCTGTCTCTCTCTCTTGCCCCCCCCCCCCCCTCCATCTCTGGATGTAAACTGTGCATTGAAAATGTGATAAATGCTGCACTGTTTGGAAGTTTGTAAAAAAATAGTTTCTCCATTGAAATCAGAACCATGGCGACGGCCTCTATGTTGGAGCTTTAGAAGAGTTTCACTAAGGATTTATCAGCAAACTGACGAACAGAAAAAAAAAATCACCACATGATACCAAGCTGCGTGGGTGGTTGTGCGGGGGTGTACATTTGCTGGCTTGCCACGTCTGTCTCCCCTCCCTCTGACTCTCCTCAATTGACGTTATCAAAGGATCACGCGGCAGAGACAAGAGCGATGACGGTTTTTTTTCTAAAGTTAATTACATCCGTCATGAACTGTGTTGGAATCCTCAACTCAGAGAGCAGTCCGGATGCCAATAGCGGAGTCCCCTTCGCCTTGGTTACAAGTTGCTAATTTGTTGCCATTTCTATGCTACACGTGCTCTATGACTTTTAAACTTGTTCTATGAAATGTTTGCTGGGTGCTGACATTACCATGGAACTTCTTTCCAACACCTTTGGCATCACGATCTTTACATCTACTCGGAACATCAATTTTATATCAAATCTACGGCACAAATCTTTATCAACTACATACTATTAATTTTTTGTCCAAAGACTATCCAAAAATATATTCTCAAACATTTCCATTTCACCGATTTTTTTTTTTCATGAAATATTCTTATTTTCCATGTTTCTATGCCTTTGTACTTTTACACAGAAATGTTAATAGTTTGGGCGTGTGTTTGAACACTGCGTTTTCAAGAAACTGACAAATTTTGACAAGAATTTGTGTTAACGTCTGTCTGTCTTGTTGACAAAGTGTAGTTGAACAGTGGAAATTCAAAATCATGTGCTCAAGTGAAAATCATAAATCACACAAACACAAACAGCACATAGCCTCAATTTGTCGTCGATTGTCTGTCCTTTAATTTCTATTAATTGAATACCACTATTAGGAAAGAAAAAAAAAGAGAGAAACAGACTTTGCGTTGTCTTCAAAAAGTGCATTATCTTGTTGTTGCTTGGCAAAACTGTGATTCTTCTACTTTCAGTATACCGACACTATTTTAATCCCATCAAAAAAAAAATATTTCAGAACACGACTTCAGACATTCTAGTCTTTCATTCCAATTTCAAACATATTTCTTACTTTCATGGCTTGAATTGAGGAACAATAATGCGTTGGTGGTACAGAAATTGATATTGCAAAGCTGCGGTAGCCCAGGTTGTGTGCCCGTTGGCTTGAAAATCAGATTAAAATTCAAGAGCGGGGGAGGGTATTTCATTTGAACTGATGCGGTTGTCTTACCCCTGTGTAAATCCACACGTCTTTTTTTGTTTCTATTATTATCAACAAGGCTTCAACGCCGTGTAATCAAACCCAAGTCATAAACTCTCGGTAACTGAACCCAAATACAAAGAATGGTTGGGAGGATATCGGGGATATGTTGATTCTGTCTTACTTGGACACTGATATTACATTCAGGTGTGTAGCTCTCTATGGGTGAATGACAACAATACAAAACTATGATCTCTTTTTTCTCTTTTTTTTTTCAAATTTTTGGCACATTTCGGTGTAGATTTGATGACAAAGTAAGCAGATGCATGTCCTAATGGCCTAATCCAGGCTATACACTTTGTTCATAAATGTGATGAAGTTGCTTTGAATGTTGCCTGTTGGCAACAGATCCTCTAAAAGACAAAGAATAAAAAACATATGTATCAGAATGTTTATGACTGAAAGATAGCTGGTCTTTATCATTTCCTGCATTCCTGAAATTTCATATCAATCAATCAATCAATTCCCAAGGTTGCTGTACTTTTCAGTCTTTGTAAGCATCTGCCACAAGCATGCAATATTTGAAGTGATGACATATTCATAGAGATCGGTTTACCACCTACTCTTAGATTATTGATTAAGCAAATTATTCACGTATCTTACTGTCAAATTTACACTGACATTGGCTCTAAATTGCTGACAAAGAGGACAAAGAGTAAAGGCAGATCTTTAGCGTGTATACTAAATTTGCCTGCAAAATGTAACATCTCAGTTCCGAAACAGATCAGAAAACATTGGCAATGTGCATATATGTACCATATTTCAATACCTATACACTGATCCACATATTTTTTCCTTCATTTTGTTAGGCTTTCTGTCTCTTTCTATCCATCATTCCAATTTTGACAAACTTGAACGGAACCTGGCATCAGAATGTGGCATTCAGAATCTGAAGCTCTCCTGCTTTTGCCAAAACACAACGGTGTTCCAAGATGGTTTTATCTGTTCCAAGGTAACCCCACGATCAGGAGGCCAATATTGTTTTAATATTTATCATTCGGGTAGTAAGAGTTTTAGTGGCAAGGTCCATCTGGTTGACAGACTTCAAGTAATATGGTCTGAACTCTATGACAGCTGTCCAACCATTTGGTGATGGTAATTGGGCCTCTGTAACACTAATCTATCCAGTTCATATAATGAAGGCTTTCCCATTTAGATCAACTTGGCTCAAATCTTTCCACCCACTCTTTCCTAAACAGAGCTCCTACTTTACCATACAAAACTACAGGGTCATACCATACTTTGGGGGGTGACAGGGTATTTAATGACAATCATTTGACATCACTGTTGCTATTCTGATATTATCATATGCCATTGATGAATTTGCTGCCTTTAACAGTGATGAGTCAGCTGTTTGAATCAGGGAACTTTTCCATTTACCTATTTCAGTGCAAAGGTTTTCATAGATTTGCAAAAATTTGATAAGTTTTTGACAGTTTTTGGCAATAAGCAATATAACAGACAAGTTCAATGCACAATTTTGAAAGCATTTTCAATTTTTTTCTTGAACATAATTGATCACAGCTTTTCCTGTATAAAAATGGTACACCATAATTTTGTGACTGTAGTTTGGTTTCGTAATGAAAGAATTTGCCAAAACTCTACCATGGGAAAAGGAAAAGATTTGAGAAAACTCACTTTTATCAAAAGTATTCCAGCATTGTATTCCACACTACAAGCTGAACTTGAAATACAAACTTTGACATCAAAGGATCAAAGACCTGTCAATGAGGTTTTGAAGTGAAAAATCAAGTACATACCAATGTATTTCCAGATGTTGGGTGCTCAATCTTCCTAAGTAATGCCCAGATTTTACTCTGCAACGCTCGCCTGCCCGTCGTCACCATGTTACTGGCTGCAGCAATCTCTTTGTAAATGCTAAAATTTGGAACAACTTGAAAGCTGGAGAGTTCGTCTCCCCCGACGCGAATCTCTGCCTCCTCGCAGATCAGACCGAAACATGACATCGCCGTCAATACTGCCTCCATCTCATGACTCCACAGGTAGCTGAAGAAAACGACCTACGGATATAGAAGTTGCTGTTAGATCCAAACATCCCGTGAGATAGATTTAGCACAAGTAACTATTAGCAGACACAGGTCTTGGGTTTGAACCAAAAAGGCTTCCCTGGGGGTCTCAAGCCATGTGCCTTGTCCCTTACCCCAATCAATATGGCTCCCTTGGTTACTAGGGATTAATGCAAAATGCTGTCTGTGTGTCCACTAATCGTCACTTTTGGTGCAAATTCTCTGCAAAAAGACCAAACTACTCTTAGGAGTATACTGACTTGAGATGATAAAGAAAATCTTGGAAATATATCCTTCATAAACTCACAAACTCTGATGTAAAGTGACACAGCAGATCTCTGCTACTGTGAAAATGAAAGAAAAGAAAAAGGTGCCCGTAAAAGTTTTCATAGCAAGAGGCCTCTCACCTCTAGTTTGTTCTGGGCTTGTTTTTGTACAGGTATCACGTGTTCCTTGTACTTCTTGAGGAATTGGTTTCTGTGGGAGAGAATCTGCTTCAGCCACTTCAGCATCTCCGTGCTGTTGACTATCAGGTGGTTCATGAGTTTTTCTGATATAATGAATAAAACTTGGGAACTGCTGACAGAGAAGTAGGACAAAAGAGAGAGAGAAAAAAATTATTGATTTCATGATCAGATTCAAGGACAGCTGATCATAATTCAAAATGGAATAGAATTGCCTTCACTGCCACACCCCCCCTTGCTGACTTAATCCAAAAATCTAGCAACATATTTATATAATGATAGCAATTTCAAAGGAAGATAAAAGACAGAAACGCCTTGTAATCTTCTTAACACCTCAGTTAATCCTGATCCCAGGCCTTTTCGAGCTAGGGTTTAAACTTCAGTGAAAAATATATGGCACACGACCCACAGTGTGATAAATGTTCATTACTATAGTCACTAATTATCTAATTTACATACTGATTTACATACTAATTAGCCCATCTCCTGCCAGGTGTATCTGTCCAGATCAGGCAAATTAGGATACAAGAAATAAAGCATAACATACTCCACAATACATCTTTTTATAGGCTTAACCTTCAACGGGCCCTTAAAATATACATGATTTTAATCTTGACTGAATTCTTGTTCTACAACACACATACAAGTCTGGTGGTTTTTCTGACTTGAGAACAAAAGTGTATGTTACAGTGTTGTGTGCCAGTGGTCTTCTAGATATCTTTATTTCCATGCCAATTTTGAATGACTTGTCCAGGAAAGTGTTAAATCAAACAACGTGCCAGTTACCTGATATCCCAGAAAGTCACGATGGGTGCCTCAGGGTTCCAGAGCTTCACATTCTCCGCTTGGTGAAGACAGAGCAACGCTTCCATGGCTTCCTGCGCTATATCCGGCATGTTAGCGTACTGGCACGCCAGGTTGACCAATCCGGTGATTAGCTCCAGCGTGTTTCTTTGGATTTCATGACCGGCTTTTCCATGATTCTACAAAGGAAATTATTACCACCACGCATGAGATGTGAAACTTGTTCTGTACATATGTAGGTTTGTTTTGGTCATAAAAGGTGGAGTGGGTTTTCAGTGGAACTTTAGAATTCTTGGTTAGAAGAGAACTGCAGGACTTCTGACAATGTGGGTAATGTTCACTGAAAATATGTGAAAAAGACGTTTTGGCCTTTGCTTTTGCTTTCCTGCAAAGGTCTTTTAAATTGAACCACTGCACAAAACAGGGAGAGATTTTTCCAGTCAGAAAGCAGCAAAAGAGGGGTAAACGTTTCAAAATATATACAGAAAATGTCCCATCTAAAATATATACAAAAGTACTTATAATCATCTTGGCATAGTTTATACAGATGTGATGGCATGGATCAGAATGGGGGAACAATATATCAGACAGGCATAGGCCTGTTTTGTATAAAAGTGGCTGAGTGTACTGTCAGATAAATGCTGACTTTACGAAGTAATGTTCCCCTATATTTGATTTATGCACAGAAAACGTCACAAAATGTGCAAAACCGTTTTTCCCAAGCTTCTGAATATCAATGTTTGGATAACATGAAGCAACAACACACGTACATATTTTGACTGAGTATGATGCTCACATTAATTCATGAAGTGCATTGTGTATGGGAATGGGGAGCACAGAGGTCTGAGATCCAGGACAGCATATTTCCTCCGAAGACAACTGAATATGCTCTTCTCTCTATTTTCGCAAGATTGTCCTGAATGCACTTGTATGATGAAGAATTTATGCAAGACCATACTCCATGGATTTGTATAGCCCCTCTTGATATTATATCCATGTCAGATCTCACAAAGATGATGCGGTGTTCATACCAATGGAAAAACTTACATATAACATGAGCAGAGGATCGGCATGGATCAGTTTGACGATCCACAGCAGCAGGTATCTGTAACTCAGTGTGTCTTCTGAGGTCTTCTCCTTGGATTTCAAGATGGTGACCTTATCCTTGAGTGACTGGGAAGGTCGGAGTGGCATCTGACTGCTGCTGGACTGGCTGACTTTGGCAATGGTTTCAGAGAAGAGGTTCCTGAGATCTGCTGCCGCTCTTTCGTAGACTAGGTTGATCTTTGGCCACCATGGTAATGTAGACTGTGACAACAAACAACAAGTGTCAGTCACAAGTGTGCTCCCAATTGATCACAACAGACATTCATCCATGTGTGTGACTTACACTGGAAATGTACATTGAGTATCAGTGTACTTTCCCTACATAGCGGTTTAACCCTTTCACCACCATGGTTTGTCCAAAATCCATTGTTTTCTATGGGAAAGTTGGACCTGTACACAGGGAACTGGGGGTGAAAGGGTTAAACCCCCATTAGCTGTATATCTTTTTGTTTTTTTTAAATAAGATGATTTGAAATCAAAAGCAACCTATATAAAAATGCTTACTGAAGAGTAACCACACAAATTTGTTTAAACATTGGCTACAAATAGACAAGTTAGATTTTAAAGATATAATTTGCAGCTTGCAAGTCAAACGTGGCCACCGCAAGCAAGTACACAAAAGCTGACCAATTGATCAAATCTGTTGCCGGGACTGAAATAGTGACACTTTCAAAGACAATATGGAAACAATCATACAGGGAATCCCCAGCACTATGAAAATTAGTCAATATCACCTAATTGGGGCCTATGAATTATACCAGTCTTAAATCATCAATTTCTCATTCCACACTAACCTATGGGTTTAACTTGGGGCTTTAGGGACTTACCTTGGTGATAATCTGATAAAAAGCATGTACTAGCACCAAATGAAAGTATGGTGGAGAGTGCAACGAGAGACAAGCGTTGAAATGCTGCGTGTTGTTGGGATTGAAACGGAACAACGCGATGGCACAGTCTGTCATTAGATCCACATCAGCCGTCAAATTGCCCCTTGTAAATGGTTTGCTTGTGTTGAACAGGAGTGCCTACAACAGACATAGTACCATATGGATGTTAAATGCTTTGAGGAATGTACAAGTGCTGAAGTCAGAGCCATACTACCACTTCCCACGTGGTGTGGGGTCATAAATGTTTTTGTGGTGGAAGGACAAATATACACACATCAGTTCATCCATCCATCCATCTATATATACATGTATGCACATATACTGAAGTACATACATAGATTACATAATGTACGTATACATATCCATTTATCCATCATCTATCCATACATGCTTATTTCTACAAATGCAAAACTACAACCATATAAATATATATATATATATATATATATATATATATATATAATATATATATATATATACACACACACACACACATATATATATATATATATATATATATATATATATATATCTTGAAGTAATTTGTCTATATATATATATATATATATATTATTTGAAGTAATTTGTCTTATTATTTATAACGCTCTGCTTTCCGCATTGAGCACTGTAATTTCAAACAAGGACATCTGTATACTTTGATTCATACATAGATACACAGATACATATATAGATAAATACATACATTCTACTACACAGTACACGTATATATACATCAAAATACACACACATTATATGTATATATGCACACACACACATACATACTGTATGTACATACATGCACACACACACTTATAAACACTCACACATACACATGCACATACTTAAATACATACATACATGCCTACATATACACATACATGTTTACAGACAAACACGATCATAATTTTGTGCAAAATGCTCTCACTGCAACATCCAATTGGCTATGTCTAAACAACACATTAGGACAATCACTATGTATCCAAATAACATATTCAGAATGGCATGAGTGTCATGAATGCATATCTCTGATCACAATTTTGTATTTAAACATAAAATTCAGACCTACCTGTAGTTCACCCAGGATGGACTTGACTAGGAGACACAGTACAGAATTCTCCCTTTTGCTGGTGTACGTGGCCGCTTTGCACAATTTCACAGATGTAACCGCAGCACTTTCTGTCAACTGCTTGGACGTCCCGCTGCCGTGTGGTGACAGGGCCTTCTTAATGTTGTCCAGGAACTGCTTCTTTTTTTGCGTCCTCGGCGACAGCGGCGCCTGCACGTCGGTGGTTGCAGCGATTTCCTTCAACAGTCCCGGGCACAACAACAGTAGCATAATCTGTAATGGCCACACGGCCGCTTTCCGCTTCGAGGAGTGTTGCTCCGCAAGCGTGTCCACTAAATCAAAAAGTTTTTCCGCACAGTCCGAGAGCTCTTGTTTGGAGCCCGGCTTTTCATGCAATTCAGTGAATTCTTCCGGATGGTTTCCCATCCAATTCCAGATGGACTTTTCCAGGCTGCTTGCCAATACTATATGCACATTTTTCTGGATCTTTAGAGACTTCAGTTTCAACACAGTCTCTGCAGAGTAAAGAACATCACATCATGAAAGGGTAGGTGAAATTTTTTTTAATTTTCTTTTTGTTGGCAGAGACCTATAAAATGCGGTAACATTTTGAGACTTTACTGGAAATCTTTTGTAAATGTGGGAAAAATGTCTTAGGTTGGCAGGTTTTTTGTTAGGGTCAGTCAGTTTTTTTATTTGGCCAGATTGAATTGATAACCTGATTTTCAATTTTTAGGTGGACTGTGTTGTTAACTTCCCAGAGTGATGCAAATGACCAGTCTACAGATTCAACCATGAATATTTCTGGAAAATACATTCTACTAGGTGCACCAAGTTTGAGTCTACACAATGTTGTCAATTTGGAATATTTCAACACGGTCACAGAACTTGGGCATACCAGTTTAGATGACGAGTTATCAGGGTTATCTTTGTTACCTAAAAATCAATTGCACGATATTTGAGCAAAGTTTGGTTTCTCATCAACTCTTGCCCATGAAAACTCTGTTTGCCTCATAAATATATTGAAATCGTGTATGATTAATGCCTTATTGCATCATGCACGTATAATTGACAGCTTTTACAACAATGTCATGACCCATTCCCACATTTCAAACAAGCCATTCTGACAAAAAGTTTTCTGAAAATAACTTTTTTCAGGAAGAAGACTTGTATTCACAGAATTCGATAAGCTCTTTAACTATCACCACATTTTCATATGAGACAACTCTTTCCTGTTTCAGACGAAGCAACAGGTGACTCCTATTGCCTCATGCCAATGAAAACGCAAAATGAATAATGTCTATCAAGATAGGGAGCCCTTTACACATGGACTCTGCCCATACAGATACGGTGAAGACACTGTGAAGTATGACAGAGTTAAAACTAGTTCTGAAATTCACAGGTCACTGACCACAGATGATACCGACTTTCACTGCAAAGTAACGGTTTGTCTGAATTCTCATATAATATTCAGAGTCAAACCCGATCCACTGTACTCTGAGTCCCTCACCATTTTTTTTGCAATTTCTACTTCCCTAATATCTTGAAGCCACAAAACCACGGCAATCAAGGGTTATCTTTAGTCTCTGTGATCGTACATAGCAGCCCCTAATCACGCTCCCACAAAGTGGTGCATATTTTTTTCTTTTATGAGCAGCAGTTATGAACTCCACATGACCTTTCAGTACATTCGCCTTTGTTTTGTCTGCGGAAGGATAAAAACTTTCCATCATGAAAAAAATCAAAAAAAGGTTGAAAAACTACACTTCTCAGCATAATCCTAGTAGGACAAAGTCATTAAATTTTACTTTTGTATGTTTAGGGCAAGACCGTTACATGGAACCAAACTGAAAGTGGCTATCGTTGAATTTGGTTTCTTACGTGAAAGCTATTTACTCATCATAGGCTGTTGTATACAATGTTTAATGTTCTGAATAATGTATTCACTTAAGGCCTGGACAGAAATGACGGGGGTAAGTGGGGGTTGGGCTTTACAGAAACTGGATGCCTGAAAATTATTGACCCTCCTCTGATTTTCCAGCACAAAAATTGGTGATCCTCTTCCCTGACTTATGCACAAATTGGAAAAGCCTTCTGCAAACTGTTGCATGAAAAGTGGCAAACCTTCCCCAATCGCACCAGCCCTCCCTATTATTAATTCTGTCTAACCCTTTTACCACCATGGTTTGTCCCAAATCCATTGTTTTCTATGGTAAAGTTGGACCTGTATACAGGGAACTGGGGGTGAAAGGGTTAAGTCCCTCACACAAAGTGCATCTACAAGCACTGAGTGAGTGAATCGTGGGATCACAATTCACTGCCAATGGAAAATATTTATCAGCCTAAAATTGTGTACTATATATCTTATTGATGAAACCCACTTATGATACTAACATTATGGCGCATAACTGAGACCCTTAAAAGTGGTTATCACACACTTTTCACCTAGTATAAAAGGAATAGTTCTGATGATAAACCCATCATTAGATGATGTTCTTGGTGAGAACAGCAAACGACCATAGGCTGACTCAAAATAATGTTCCAATTCTATCATTGGTATGCGAAAATAAACATTTGTCAGAAACTTTTGATAGTAGCCTGTACTTATATTATGGTAGAGTGTACAACATACATTTCATTTGTCATGGGTTCCTACCAAAAGCTGACCTGACAGACAAAACGCCCATCGACAAAATTTGTAACACTTTCTGTCAGCAGCACTCAGCATTGGCCAAACGCTACATCGTGATGACTCTACAATTGCGATTACAAGCAATGCCTCCAATTGTAGTAGATAAACCTGTCCACCCCAAACTTCCCATGAACACGTCCACAATCACCACTGATAACAATAGGTTTGGGCTAGACCATGGTGGTTAAAGGGTTATACAGATACCAAGTACGGTTCTTCTGTTGTATGTCATACTTCCATGAGCTAATGCTCACAGATCTAACCAATCTTATTTTCTCCATTCTCAGAGTTCTTCACTGAAATCAAGAGATCCCCTCTGGTTCTAATTTTCAGAACATTTATTGACATATTAAATATAATAGGTTTGATATTTGGTAATCTCATTACCCTTTTTATTAACTTTACATATTTTTCAAGCTTTTCTTGACATTTTATAGATGACCATATTATCTTATTTTTGTCTTTTTTTTTTCAATTTTAGTCTGTACTACATATTTTAGCCCTATTATTTCATCTTTGATCCTGCAGGTGGAAATTCCACGGTGTCATTACTCTCAAACTGTCCTCCTCCGTACACTTTTCAAACCTGTGTAATGCCATGAGGGGCAATGATGTCGAAGCATGGCCAGTTGGCAAAACAAATACGTGTATCAAATACAACTTCCACGCTAAGGAAAATGTGAGAGTTCAGTGACAGGCACTGATATTTGAATGAAGTAATACTAGTACGCCATGTACGCTGATATTGATACACAATACATTCCGGGGGCATGCACTAGTTTTAAAAGAAAAGCCTTGCGGCACAGAAAATAAACCAGAATTGGAAGAAATTTGCCTTTACACAGGTATTTGGTGAGGGAATTTGCTGTTTGATCAGTGACATGCCTTTGACAGTGAGGTTATTGACACCACTGAGTGACTTTCTACCCATGATGCAATGCTTACTCTTGTACCACCATGGTTTAGCCTAACTCTATTGTTTTCAATGGGTAAAGTTGGGCTTCTACACAAGAATATGGTGGTAAATTGGTTAAACAGCACTGTATTAGGAAGAAGAATACAAGAAATTTGCTTTATTGAGACTACAAGGGCCAGCAGCTGTAACCTTTGATGTTTTTATTTCACTATTATTGTTTTTAATCTTTAACTACATGTACAGTAAGTTATTCTACTTCCTGAAGCATACTGTGATACGTATGCACAGTATTCAGCTTGTCAGCTCAGATTATACATGTGTGAACTGCACTGTTATTGTTGATGATTTAATTCTAGACCAGACTAGAATTCAAATGTAGGCAACAACAGTGCATTTTACATGTATAAATTCTATGTTGACCAGCTAAATAGCTGTTTTTGGGGTAGAACAGGTGCCATGCCAACAAAATTCATTGATATTTTAATGGGTATTCAAATAAATTATTAACATATTTTTAAAATAGAAAATTTAGTATTGACAAAATTTGAAAGTGTAATAATTGTTTTCCCATTTCTAAAAGGAGGGGTGGGGTGGGGTATCCTACACAAATTTGTGACAAAACAAGACGTACAACAATATGTGCCCTGAAAATTTAACTGAATCCAGTAGTGTCTGAGCGTAATACTTATTCCAATGACATTTTTCCCATAAAATATCTTCATTTTATATTTTGATAATATCAAGAAATTGGCATTATGTTAGTTTCTACCTCATTAAAATCGAATCTAAAACATTCAAGTAATTCAAAATCAAAACAAAATTCTTTCACATAGTTATTGCAGTACTCAGAATAGCCAAATGAAGGACTTTAACAGTTTCCGCTACCCTTGAACTATTACTCTGAGGTAAAGAACACCAAATCACACTCAAACTTCATAAGATGACCATTACTGGCATTATTTTCTTTATGCCAAACCTTCAAATGAAGTTTATTTCACATGGGCAGTCAAGCTGACTACCATATTTTCTAAAATTCAAAAGCATTGATTTGTCAGACTGGGGTTATGTACAATTTGGCACCACACTAGGTGGTACATTTTTAACCATATTTGTCTACCTAAGGGGTCTATGTGCATGGAAGGGCAGGGTGACATGATGTTTATAAAGGCACAGTTTTGTAAGTTTTCTTCCTAGTACTCTGCCGGCAATATTCTAACAGTGAAATTATAGTTTTTACAATCAAACTGGCAAAACAGATAATTATTTGGCAGACATCACAGACAAGACATACAGTGTAGATGCACTGTAGTACTGAACAGTGACCATGTTTGGAAGACAGGTAACTGTTTTGACATTATAGCTTCTGACATAATAGCTTCTGACATATGGGCTAATCTATAGTTTGTTTCAAATCAACTTCAAAGAATTAATCAAAATAAGAAGCAGAAAAAAAACACCCAGAAAAACTTTTGGTGGCAGATTGCTAATACCTAGCAGCAATCGTCACCTACTGTAATCAAGAATAACCAGATTTGATTCTGATCTGATGAGCCCTTTTGAGGTATCGAGCACACAGAGACAGACAGACAGACAGACACAGACAGACACACACACAGACAGACATCGCTGCGACATATGCCAAAAAATCAGGGGTCACCATGGAAAGTTGTTACTAGAGAAACAAATTACCTTACATTTACTGATATTTGAAATTCAAAATGGCTGCCATCACTGTGTTAATTCCATGGGGAAAAATAAAATTTTTGATTTCTGAAAAACTAAAATGGTGGACATTTTTCTTACACCAACAGCTTTAAAATGAGCCCCCACAAGTGGTAGATCAGAAAAGTATTGAAATATTTTGAGAGCCTGATGTATTAGATGCATTGTACATGTACATTAACACTTTGGGTGCCCCCGGGCCGATCGATCGGCCCACCTGTTGTTATGCAAATTGCCACGGGCCGATCGATCGGCCGACCTTTGCAACGTCCTTGTAATGAAGTACAGTTTTGTGAAAATGTCCGATTTCCTAGTCTAAAACGGCGAAATTCCCTTCATCAACGCAAAGTTCATCTAAATTTACGTTTTTGTGATTTTTGGGGGCTTGGAACGTGCGCAGATATGTAATTTACTTGAGAGGTCATAGGGGTCACGGGTTGATACGACGTCACTCAGAGAACATGGCGGACGGTTTGTTGACATTTTGTAGTCTGCTTCGCCGGTGCAGTGTTTCTTTTTTCACCGATATAAAATGTCTTCGGAAAGCGATGCCAGTGACGCCTTAGATTTACAGGCACCCAGCGATACTGATTCAGAAGGTGAGGAATTTGATCGAAGGCCTCCCAATCCATGGTTTCGTGTGTTCCCGCCTGAGCCAGCTCGTGACCATGTAATTTTCCAAGAAGCTACGGGCCCCGTTCGTCCACCACCGAGAGATGCCAGCCCTCTTGCCTACTTGCAGCTATTCTTTACAATTGAACTTGTCAGATCATTTGTAATCGAAACCAATCGTTATGCCGCCAGTTTTATCGAGCGGAATCAGAGAGCCTTGGGCCACGCATCCAGAGTCTGGCGATGGTTACGTACTGGTGGTACGACGTATAGTGAAATCAAAGCATTTGTTGCAGTAATTTTAGACATGGGTCTGATTCAGAAAAATCAAATTGCCGACTACTGGGAGGTAAAGTACCGCTCTCAATCAACACCTTGGTTCCGGAAGATTTTTTCAAGAAACAGATTCCAACTTTTGCTGAAGTTTTTCCACATTGTTGACAATCGTGCAATTCCTGACAGAGGTGAAGTTGGACACGATCCACGAAATAAATTCCAGAACTTGATTGACCACTGTAACAGAAAGTTCAAACAACACTACAAACCAAGGGAAATGTTGAGTATTGATGAAAGTATGGTTGGTAGTAGAAATCGATGTGACCTTATCCAGTTTATGCCAAACAAACATCATCACAGGTTTGGCATGAAATTATGGGTAGTATGTGAGGCGTCAACTGGGTATAATTTACAACTCCGTGCATATGGTGGTGCCAGGCGAGACCGAGGTGGAGAAAATGGATTAGGCTATGATGTTGTCATTGATTTACTCAGAGAAGCTCGGTTATTGAGGAAATCTCATCATGTAGTGGTCGACAACTTCTATACTAGTGTTCCACTCGCACGAGACCTGCTTGACATGGAAACCTACCTGACTGGAACGCTTCGCCATAATAGAATATTCATTCCTGCCATGATAAGAAATGCCCGTCCCCAGGTTGGTGAAACAGTGTATGCCAGACAGGGTGAGGTCTTATGTGCTGCCTACCGTGAAAAGCTGTCAAAACCCAAACCAGTACTGATGTTGTCAACTCATGAGCCAGCTCAGAATGACCCAGATCATAACAACCCTCCTAAACCTGTCATCGTTACAACATACAACAAGTACATGTGTGGTGTAGACATCAGTGACATGATGCTCTTTGCTTACAATGATGAACGCAAATCCATGAAATACTGGAAGAAGATGGTATTTAACATTCTTCACAGAATGATGCTGAATGCGTACATCATCTACAAGCAAAACACAACCGATCAGCACATATTTACCCGTGAAGAGTTCTACAAGGAGGTGATTGAAGCGTTAGTAGTAGAGCACATGGCTACTCGTAATGGTGATGATGAAGAACATAACAATGACAATAACAACAACAACAATATGGGTCAACTGAGAAGACTGCCAGGTCACAGAGAGCGAGATTGCTGCGTATGCTCCAATCGTCCTACTGGCGTCCGGCATCGATCAAGGACTGTTTGCACTAATTGCAATAATGGACTGCACAGAGACTGCATTCCACGTCATAATTGTCATGGATAATTGACCATCATAGATCATTGACATGCCATAATATGTGTCATCACATGTACAAGTTTTATACAATCCTTGAAAGATCTTGAAAAATCAATTGAGGTCTTCCAAGAATCTTCTTGAAAATTGATCTAGTGAGCCTAGTCTGAAATTTATATGCAACAGCTGAAAAACCATAATTCAAAACAAAATGAAATTATCATCTTTCAGAAATTTCCTTGTCTAATTATTCATCCTGAAATAAATTTAGCACACATCAGTATTATCCCTATGCTTGATGTTTGTTGAGCAGAAAAAATTTGAATGACTTCAAAAGTCATGGAAATTTGTGAGTTTATTGACCTTGAACATATGTCACTTTTTGATCAGCATTGACAAACACCATGTTCATTGATCACCAATTCTCATCACTTTTATGTTGGCTATTTCTGACTGATTTGTAGTTATCAGACATCTAATGGATATGCCAGTATTTTCTGTCATATACTCATTGCAGTGAAATAATGTAAATTTATGCTATACTTGTTTGTTGTAGCAATCTCCATTTTGTGAGCCAGTTCCTGTTTTTCTTTTCTTTCAAAAGCATCTGCTCTTGTATAAAAGTGAACATATGAATTTTCCTTTTTACATTCCAATATTCCACATACATTGCATCTTGAATTTCATGGTATTAGTTCTGGCAATGTGTGCCTCCACACTATACCTTCAAGCATTTTTGTCAGAATATTGTGCGTGTGATGACATCATCTAGTATCTACATCGATATTCTGTATTTCCCTAAATTTGCCTGTGGTTACCAGTCATGTTTCTTCACTTGCCATGTTCTTTCAGTGGAACATATATTGTCTGATTCATGTTAAATTGTTGCAAAATCCATCTGTAAGGGTGTTTGTACATTTACATTTCATTGTTACCACTCCTTCAGGATGAAACTGGTGACAATTTGTATTTGTTGTTTGACAATCACACACTAAAAAATGTACAAACAGTCATTTAGAAAATGCATTTTTTATTTATAGCGAGGCTTCCTATTGGGCAATAGCAGTTTCATATTTTTGAGTCAACATTTAGACAGACTGATTTACAGGTAAAAGTCTTGACCAGATTTTTTTTCCAACTTGTCCTAGACCTATGACTCATTTTTCTAGTGGTCCCCCTGTAAACATCACAAATTTATAAATTCTGGAGTAACACTGGCGTGACCAGTATGTGAGTACTTCATATTTCAATGCAAAGTTTTATAATTTGACACCTTAGCCACAAAACTGTGCAATAATATTGTTAAAGCTGCAACAATAATACAGTTGTCCAAATCCTGGTGTAACCCCTGTCTTGGTTCTCCATGGACCATCTGGGCCTGAAAAAATGATTGGTTCCAGATCTGTTGTCTAGTTTGATGTCAATATTGATCATAACTGAATTTTTCTCTAAATTGTATTTTACCACTGGCCCTGCTCCATTTCACTGTAATTGTAAGTACAATTTCTAAGAATGGAGAAACCAATACAGCTTCATCAGCAAATATGTCACGTCACTTATGCATCAAAGTATTTATAGTATATCTATTTATTATTTATTTTTTCATCCATTCAATGGATTTTATTCAAATCTAATCCATCGTCTCGACCAATCAGATCTCTGTATTTGCACCATCAATATACTGGTATGATATAATTCACAATACAATCCACTATATGACTACCAGGCATCCATTATTTGTACCAATTTTTTCATGTCCAATGCCATTACTCAGGGATGCCTGGACCAATCTCTTTCAAACCAACACAAGTACATGTACAATTTACATGCCATGATTTGCCTATACACACAGCATTTTTCATGATACAATCTAATATATGTCGCCGGAAGCCATTTTGTCTCAATTGTTTCCTGGCTAAAATCATATTTTAACAGGCTTTTTTCCTACTTCTTTCAAACTTGGCAAAAAGTGTGGAGAGAAAGAAATGAGATAAGGCAATCAGCATTGTCAGGCAGTGTATATTGGTTATTTTAATGTGAAAGAAATAAGTAAACTTTTTGCCATTGGTGTAGTTAGAAACTATTGAGAGGACAACTTGCTTCTGTTTGTTTGATGAATTGCATTAGTATACTTGTATACTTTGATTTACCTGGCCATATAATTGTCAGTGTATGAAAGATATGATGACACAGAATTTGATGTATGTGCTCTTGATCTATAGAAAATATACAAGAATTGGCCATTGTGTCCTTCTAACAAGGATTTGAGATAGCCCTGTATCATTACTTGTGAAATGCAGAAATAATCTTTCCTTGTTGAGAGTCATGGTTTGCCTTGCTATATATGATTACTGTATTGTTGTTTGAAGCCAATTTCTCATAATAGCTGCAATGCACACAAAGTTCAGAATCTTTTTGATTTTCAATTGTCAAGTAGCATTGATTTTATATATCAAATATTTCAAGAGAACAAATCCAAGAAATTGTTCAGTTATCACTTTTTATTGGATCATTGCTTATTATTTTACTTTATTATGATTTAGATATTTACAAATTTTACAACTTTCCTGATATTTATTGAAATAATATAAATGACCAAGTCAACAAAAATTTTGTAATGAATATTTATTATATTTATCAATGACATTGTATTATGTATATACCAGAATATATTGTCAAATAAAAACATACGTGAAATAGTAAATGTACTGTTCAGTTTTCAGAATAGATTTTGTCATAAGTGTGAGTTCAAGACCCGGTGTGGATGTTGAAAAGTCTGAATTTCATATGTTCAAGAATCACTGGGCTTGTGTGGTTACATGTGTTGGATGATCATTATCTCCACCTTGGATCATCAAATTTGTTGAAGGCTTGTGGGATACAGAACAGCTACAGAAATTACTGGCACTGCAATATTTCTGATGACCCATGATATACATAGGGATATTTATAGGGGAGAAGCAATGAGAAGTGAAGTAAAGCTCCAGGACACACCATCATGGCAATGCTCAAGTCTTGAACTCACCATCCTCCAATCATGAGCACAGTATGCTAGCCAGTCTTGAACTCACCACCCTCCAGTCATGAGCACAGTATGCTAGCCAGTCTTGAACTCACCATCCTCAAAATGTGAGTACATTACCCTAGCCGGTCTCGGATTCACCATCCTCCAATCGTGAGTCCAGTACGTTAACCACTGAACCATAATGTCTCCATAAAGGTAGTATGCACCTCGAAAGTGAAAGACTTAAACTTTTGCTCTAACTTTCCTCAAGGAATCTTTCAATCATTCCCTTTCAAAATCAAGAATAAAAATAGGGGTCACTGTGCAAATTTTGGTACTAGAGAAACAAATTACCCAAGATTTACTGATATTAGAAATCAAAATGGCCGCCATCTCTGTGTTTACTCTATGGAGAAAAATAAAAAGTTTTGAATTTTGAAAAACCAAGCCAGTGAAAAGTTTTCTTTCACCAAGAGCTTTAAAATGAACCCCCACATGTGGTATATCAGAAGAGAATTGTAAAAGTTTGAGAGTCCAAATGTCTGTCCCCAAAGTGCGTTGTAATTAGAAGCTCCCTATTTATGATGCAAATTTATGCAAATATTGCTAATTTGCATATTCTTGACTAATCACATAGTTTGGAAATAGTCCAAAAGTTCAATACATGCGTCAGATAACAAATGGTTGTGATAGAGAAAAACGACAATTGATGATTTCTGTTTGAAACACTTCCTATGAAACTAAATTATACAAAAAGAATGCTAATTTGCATATGCCCAACTAATCTACATATTTTTGGTGAAAAGTTTGAAAGGTTCATCAATACATGGTGAATAACTGGGTGAATAATAAATGGTTGTTATAAATAAACATGAAAAAACTGCTCCCAATTTGTTTGAAAGCATTTCAATTACTACTTTGTCCTTATTTGCAAATTTATGCAAATAGTGCTAATTTGCATATTCTGGGCTAATTTACATATTTTAGGGGAAATTCTGAAAATTTACTTATTGCCCTCTTGGAATATATATGGGTTGTCTGGGATGAAAAGACAGTGTCTGCATACCAAGAGCCCCTGTCTGTGCCATGGTGAATATTAGTTCAGTGTTCCATAGACCCCTGGCATTTCTACATCTACTATGGGGCACTTAAAGAGTTAAATTCAGAAAACTTGTGCGATTCTTGGATAATGCAGCTATGCTTGATACAGTACTATGATGTACAAAACTCAGTTATTAAACATATGGCCAATGATGCGTGCTACCTATTGAACACCTAGTGATAAAAGTCTTGTAATTTTTCAATCTTTAATTTTCTAGGGACTGCACGACCTTTGACCCCACATAATGAAAGTGACTGAATGAACAGATGTAGAACTGGTCTGCAAGACAAGCTCATTGATCCTGCAAAATACACCTGATGTCAGATGAAAACAGCGCCTTCATCTGATCAACTTTATTGATAAAGTTCTTCACCTGATTAGTAGATATGCTAACTAGTGAATCAAACCCCATAACTTCATTAGGAACAAAATTTTGACTCCTCAGTTTGGTTTTCAGTGAGATCAATACCCTCTAAGTCAGGGAGGAAAAGTGTGACGTGACTGTTTGTTGGGTCTTACCATTGAGTATCCTGGTGAGTCTAAGGCAGTCTACATTGATGTGTTGTATCAATTCAATATCGCTGACATCGGAATAGTCTTCTGGATACGTAGCTAGGGAGTCCAGTCTGAAATGAAACATACAGAAACATCATTTTTACTTTACTAGCCGGTTGTACAATGATGATGGCAAAATTCTAAATCTAAAAACATGAGGAAGACACAAAAGTATCACCCTTCAGTTTTTGTCAATGTCTGTTGTGTGAAACATATGGGAAAACGTTCACAGTTGTCAATGTCTGTTGTGTGAAACGTATGGGAAAACGTTCACAGTTGACAATGTTTTTGTTGACATGACTAGATTCAAATATTAACATTTCCAGCCACCAGCCCATGGTATTGACCCATCGTTCTCAGCATTCTGGATGTGTCTATACACAGAGATACACATGGGGAAAAAGGGTTATCACATGGTGATCAGCAAGAGGTAATCAGTAAAATTAGGAGATATTTCCATTTGTCGACTGAATCAAGTCATTGATGCTGAACCCTAATCAAGCTCACAGCATCCTTGATGTCACCTCTCCGTCCACCACAACTACATGTACCCTCCTCTCAAATGCACCTCAATTTGTGCATAATATGTCAGAAACCACAATGTTTGACAAGGCAAAAATGTATCCACTGACATAGTTACTTATTGTCAAACCAGTATATGGCTCAAACTCGGATCACAAGAAGTTTGTAATTTTGTGTACAGTGTGTATTGTTCTACACCTTTGTTTGTACACAAGGTCCTAAGTTAAAGGGACAGAGTTGCTACTTTTTATTTGGGTTACTTTTGTTTCATGTGAGATACTATTTACGTTGTCCTGTTTATTGGCACTCATTGAATCAGAGCTCTACTGAAACCTTGCGTGCACGCATAACAATGTCATGGAAGCATCACTGTCATACCTAACAAGCACGGAGGGAGTAGAGATCTGACCACTGACAATTTAGCATGTTTAACTGAGCAGAACAACATGAATCGTTGTGCACGTAACACAAAAATAATTTGCAAAAATAGTGACTTTGATCCTTCATTATCACTTCTCATGCAAAACACAAGCAAAAATGTTTACTTGAAAAGCTGGCACCATCTCTGTAACAACAGAGAGGAAAAGCAAGCATATTTTACTTCGAAATTCTAATTTCTGAAATTTTGCTTGTGATTTTATTAACCCTTTGAGAGCTGTAATTTTTCCCATCAAAATTTAAATGCAACATTTTACCATTTTTTATAAATTTTCCTGTAATTTTTTTAATAATTTTGAACAATGACATACACCACATTCCATTGACTATAGTTTTTCATCAAAATTTTCCCAAAAATCTGACAAAAATTGACCGAGGCGTATTTTTTATAATTGTGACAAAAATTGACTTTGGCGCTTAAAGGGTTAACGCTTCACACTATGGTTAGTTAGGATGTGTTTTGGAGGAATTCAAATGTTTATTGAAGATTCCAAAACAACATCTTGTTTTTCAAAGTAATTTTCACATCAAAAACAATTTGCTATTTTATGGGGAAAATTTCGAATTTAAGTAAAGGGTAAGTGACCCATATAGAGTAATTTGGATGCTCAAACTGGAGGTCATCAAACTATCTTACTGTAGGTGCAATAAAAGTTTAATGTATCTAAACTGTTTTATCTACGATTTAATGGCGGAAACATCACAATACGTACATGGAGCAAGGGTTTGACCATCAAATGACCTTCACCCTACAAACATGTCAATGTCACCTGTCGGGAGCATGTGTCTTTTATGACCTTCATAAACTGTTCTCTAAATTCATAATCACACAGCGAACAGCCAAATATTTTTCCTGTGAGATTTTCTCCCCACATGTTTGTAAGATTTTCCGGATCAAATATGGTTAGAAACAAAATAAACAGATCTGTTAATGGAGGGTGGATGTTGTAGAGTTATGTTGACCATATTTCAAGCAGGTCTTTGAACCTTCGGGTATCTCGCTGCCATCAAGCAGGTCTTTGAACCCAGTTCGCTGTCATCACAAACCCAGCCTTGGCCTAAATAACACTGTGACTGCAATGTTACTCATGCAGCATTATCAATAAGCGTCATAACATTTTCCCATCAGAGCTCACAAGTTTTATTTCCTGTCAACAAAATCAACAAAAACGGTGGCCTTGAACACTTGACTGTCGGCTCTGACAAATATCATCCATAATTTATCCCTTTGAAGACGAAATAAAAAATACAGAAGTGACGATGTAGTCAGTCATATATATGTTTACCTGACAGTACACAAATTTGACTTTCTGATGTTTTAGTTGACAAACCTTTATTTGAACAGGTTACATCAAAATTCAGTCAGGTGAAACTTTTGATCGGTTTTCTATTTTACATCTGTAATAAACACAATCTTATTCTAGTCCCAAACTTATGTTGAGCACGCCTTGTGTTCAATGAATAGATGAAGTATATATGCCAGCTGATATACGCATATAATGGTAACTGCTGACTTTATGCCGACAACAACATTTCATACTATAAACAATGCACTGTAGTTCGGTGTTGTGTAATCTTATTGTTTTTTGGTATGTTGTTTTTCTCTTATTCATCTATTTATGTCCAATGGACAGTTTTGACCCAGTCTGATATAAAGAGAAAAAATACTACTAATTATTGTTTTTTGCTAGGCTAGGATTTCGTGTTCCAAAGTACTTTTTGAGAAGATGTATGTACATGTAAAGACGACGCAATTGAATTCTGACACATAAATAAAGTAAAATATTATCAAATGGTACAGCTGCTGTCCCTTTACAGTATATGTATTGCTGTGATGTACTGACATTATTCATTGAGCTTCTTTGACTGAGAGATTGTTAAAGGTATACAGTCACCTGTAATCTAAATATGCCCATATATGGTCAAAAGGGCGTTCCATGGTATTCACAATGCCAATGTGGGGGCGCTGTTTTTAAAAAGCGGCCACCCGCTTAAAATCTGTGATTGGTTAGATTTTCTCTTTCCATGGTAACTGTGGCAAAGTTGGAGCAGGTGACAGTATATCTTTAACCAAGGTTCTCTATCAGGGCATTTTGAGGGGGAACCCTGCTTTTGTTGGGCAATCTGTACCTACATTTACGCTAATAACCAAACAAAGAATACACTTTTCACGACAAAAGAATACAAATTGACCACCCCCCTCTATATTTCCCAGCAGTGGAGATCACTGTAAACCTTAAGATTCTGTGTATCTTTTTTAACAAAAGTTTACTACAACGTCTATTTGTTTTACTTTAATTATTTTATAATAAAAATATCTGAAATCACTGAACTTATTATTGAAAGATTAAAATGGACTTGCAGTTACATCAACTTTGTGTTTAAATTGTCATGAATTTTTGTATCATTTCTATCTCTGTAAAGAAACATTCTCACCAAGCATGGAAATGTTAACGTGTGGGAGGCCTCTATTTATAGAAAATGCAGCAACAAAAGATAGTACCTATATAGAAGTTCAAAAACTGGAAAGTGTGCTTGATTTGGTTTGCTTAATAAAGAATTATTACAAGGTTTCTGTACGCAAAACAACAGTGCAAGATATACTATTAAGTATCTGTGTTATTTTGATTGTCGAACATCCGAAGCCAGTCAGTGAAAAAACCTATCAAAAATACCACAATATCTACCAGGGGTATCTTGTTTAATCATGAAAGTTTCAAGAAACCTTTCAAGGACATAGAAAATTTGTGTCCCAAATATTTGACATCATCTTCTCCAGCCAGTGATAGGTTTCACAGCTACACGTATCAAAGTCTTTTCATCATTCTAACAAGTTTGCTGTACTCAGGTATGTATAAATCCATGTGGGTAGTGATTGTATTTTTTTTTTGCTTCTTCCGCTACCATAAATACTCCATTCACTCAACTTTATCACTTTTTTCCTGTTCTCTGTGGGCTTACTCGCCTACATGTGCAGAATTGCAGACTACTTGCATCTCTGTGAGTTCAACAAAATAGATGATATACCCAAAATGGTGACAAAACTATCTTAACTCTTCACCCCCAGTTCCCTGTATACAGTTCCAACTTTTCCATAAAAAACAATAGATTTGAGACAAACCATGGTGGTGAAAGGGTTAAACAGAGATATTTGGTTTCCTTTTGTAGCTTTCCCAACCCATGCATCCATATTCATCCCTTACACTGCTACATTTGGACAAAATATGACTTGCTTTCACAGTCTGCTAAGACCGTTGACCCCCCTCCTCACCATGGCTTGGCCCAAACCCAATGTTATCAGTGGTAACTGGGGACCTCTTTATGGGAAATTAGGGGTGAACAGGTTAGGCCAATGTACATTTAGTTGAACTACATCCAAGTTACAATAAACTTACATTTTCAACTGTGCTTCATTCATTAAACTGCACAGAGAATATCATTTGTCTGTATATTCTATAAATTGGGCCATCGTCCATGGGGATGACAGTCAAAGTTAGGACAAAAGAGGGAATTATTTTCACATTTTACAGTAGTCCCCTCCACCTCCAAATGTGAAAACCAAAGGTCTTGAGAATTTATGAAAGAAGTCATAATGAGATATTCAATAAACACTATTTTTTTCCTCTTGTCTATGAGCTTGGGACAGTGGTCATCCAAATCCCAAAAGCTTTTCTTTCATTATTTTGCAGACGAAAAGAATTCCCTGATGCACAAAATAAGAAAATGTGAAGCACGTTTTATTTTTAGTGCCATTTGACCCCTAGCCTTTTCAAGCCCACTCTACTGTATATAGGTCAACATAGTCCTATTGAAAAACCATGTGGTTGAACCAAGATCAGGATGTAAAATAGTTAAAAGGCGAATTTTTCCATGCTCAGGACTTATTATACTAATTTATGCATAATGCCATTAACTTTACTTTAACACTAACCGCACGCCTATAAGTAATAATTGGTGATTGTGTTTGCAGTTAAATTTGCTGCTGTGAATTTTGCATATATGAACAGTCGACATATGCCATTATTGAACAATAATAGCATTCCAGGACAGAGCACATTTCACATGTACCATTGACTGATATCACACACAACACACATTCCAAGTGTGTTTGACACGGTAGACCATGATTTTATGTTTTTGGGAGATCTGCGATGTCTTGCGACTGAAAATTAAGATTCAGTGGAGCTCTGTCAGTGAAGTTACACTTTTTTTTACATGTGAATATCAAACCGAATCTCAATCTAATTCCTATGGGCACCCTTTTCATTTGGTTCTGTTTCAACACCTCATGAAATTTTGCTTGAATCTCTCTTTCTTCCCATTGGAGAGGGAGACAAATGTGTATTCTAAATGAACAATGCTTAGCCTGCCGTTTCTGAACTTTACATGACCACTCGTGCCTCAAAAACAACACTTCCCACCCCTCAAATTTTGGCCTACCCTCATTTTTTTTTGGTGGGGATGGGTCCACGCAAAGGCAACATGGGTGGAGGAGTTCACAGGGTTAAGTGATATTCTGCCAAGCATCAGTTCAGCCACCTGGCACTGGGTTGCTGATCAAAAACTCCCATCTCTCTGTTTTTTTGAGCAGTATTTTGGGACAATTCTTGTCTGATACAGCCATGATTTACTGCGCCCAGCTTTGGCACTGTGTCACGCAGGACAAAAGAGAGGCAGAGGGGAGGTTCCTGTCTGCTGAGCAGAGGGGCCGTGTACGTTGGTGAACTCCCAATGTTTTCCAAATCAGTTTTCAAGTGAGTTCTGTCACGGCATTGATGAAGTTGAGTGTTTGGTTAGGCAGCATACACAGCCCAGATGGAGGAACATTTATTTTATTTTGTGAGGCAAGAAAATAAAAGACATGACAACATTGTACAAGAATGAACTATGATGCTAATTGGTGGTCTGTTATTTTATCACTGTATGTAGAATTTGACAGAGCTTGACTATTTTGTGATTATCTTTTACGCTTTGTAAGTAGGCGCTGTCTAGATTCATTTCTAAAACTTTCTGTCGGGTATCTCTGAACTCCTCGAAACAACTGTCCCCTCCTCCACCTCACAGTGAAGGAAAAAATTCAAATCTCTCTCTTCCAATCAACTACAGTAAACTCATCTCATGAATTCCAATGAAAACTTGGCAAAGCCTGCCAAGGACTATACAGGTAACCATATGACCATGTGTCCAATCAGTTCTCAACTTCATGACAGCCATCATCAAAAGCAGTCATGCTCTACAATTCTTAGAACAACACCCAAGTCTCACATTTGGGGGAGTTCCACAGCAAGACAGACGTACACGTACACTAATACTTCATCCTATTTTGCGGTGACGAGAGGTGTGTGTCTATATCATTTATCGTGAAAAGCACTTTCAGACTATAATAGACATTTATCACTCTGGACCCACTATTCGTAGGCACAAGTCAGTTTCACTCATTCAGTATGTATGAATACTGAGCTCAAGGTTTTTATGCCGTTAACCCTTTGAGTGCCAAAGTCAAATTTTGTCACCTTTATCATATGTACACCAGTCAATATTTTCCTAATTTTTTGCTAAAATTTTGATTAAAATCTGTAGCTAATGAAATGTAATGTCCATTTGGTCCAAAATTATGAAAAAGTTACATAAAAATTCATAAAATTGGTAAAATGTTGCATCAAAATATTTGGCGGGAAAAATTACAGCGCTCAAAGGGTGATACATCAAACTACAATCTTATAAACAATACAAAATGGCCTTGCTCAAGATGGTATCATGCCCTTGATATCAACAGATGCAGTTACCTACCTTGCTGAGATTCTATTGAAGATAGCGTTGAAATTGTTCTGGCTGAGAGAGAAGAGGACCCTTGACGCTGTGGATTTCAGCTTGGTCACTAGTGGGATTTCCAGGGGTAAATTCAAAAATTGACAGATCTCCGGCAGCAGAAGTTTCACCAGAATAGTTTCATCCAGTCGAGAGGTATCCTTTGGTTGCTGGAATACAAAGGAAGAAATTTCATTTCAAGTAGGGTGGGTCTCAGGGAAAGATTGTAGGGACTCTCAAACTTTAACAATACTTTTACAGTCTACCACTTGTGGGGGGTTCATTTCGAAACTCACAAAGTTGATAAAGTTTTCACCTCCTTATTTTTGTGAAAATCAAGCATTTTGCTTCTTCCCATAGAATTTACACAGAGATGGCAGCCATTTTGAATTTCAGGTGTAGGAAAATATAGAAGAATTTGTTTCTTTAGTACCAAATTTAGCACGGTGACCACTGTTTTTTAGTTTTGATTTCGAAAAGAAAGTTTTATAGTTCTCTTACGGAAAGTTTAAGCAAGAGTTTAAGTCTTCCAATTTCGAGGTGAGTACTATCTTAAATCAATCTCTATTTCTGATGCATTGTTGATTTCACGACCACGACTGCCTAGCAAGAACTAGCTGGAACTACATACAAGTATGTATGTAGCGCAGTTTAATGCCAATCACTTGGTTTGGAACTTAAGTGTGTCAACGGAACTAGTATTGGCATTGACACATGTAAATATTATGTAAATATTTTCAAAGATTCTACCACCATCAAAAGAGTCAGTTATAAATTTTGGAAAGGTACTACATTAAAGGAAGAGAAAATTTTAAATGATATGTTCAATCGACACTAATTTTTCTTCTTGTCTACCAGCTTGGACAGTGGTCATCCCAATCCAAAAGCTTTTCTTTCATTATTTCATACATGAAAAGAATTCTCTGACGCAGAAAGTAAGAATTTTCAATTTTCACAAAAGTGAAGAGTGAAAACTTCGTTTATTTACAGGCTTTAGGATGAGTTCATGCAAGCTTCACACAAGAAAGGTATTGTTGAAATTTGAATGTCCTGGAAAAAAACTGTGCCCAAGGAGAATTTAACCTTAATGTTGATAGTTTAGTTATTGAGGCTTATTGTTTGTAATGCCAGTGCTCAACTGTTTACTGGGCTATGAGCAACATTAGGAAAGGATTGAAGGAAAATACCATTTTTTTTAATGCAATGGCCTTGGATTAGCCAAACAGAGTATGCCCTCTAGGCTAATATCACAGACGCAGTAACTTTTCCATGATGTGAAAAAATTTTTCAAAATCATGTTTGTAAAGGGGCACCCATGCCTTTATGTCAACAGGGCAAATTTACCAGTGAATATATTGTTCTATATGTCTGCAATACAAATAAAATGTTTTGGATGAAACGTCTAAAGGTTGACCCCACACCACAACTGTTATCAAGATGGACTGTTTTGAGCCGATTACAAAAAAAAATTATCGAGGGCTACTGGGACAGGAAGGATGCAAAGTTGTAATAATGAGATAAACAGATGATAAAAGAAAAGAAAGAAAGGCAGACATTGTCTCTGACACACAAAGGAATTGCAGTAAAGGTTATCTTGTGCTATTTTGGTCTCCACACCACCATCATGTCATTGAAGTGTAACTATCAGTAAGTAGTTGGAAAAACATCACAGCGACCATGTGAAACCCATTCCTTATATAGATATACACCCATAGTGACACTATGGGAAGCTAGGGGAACATTTATCTCAAAGTTCTGTAGTCATACACTGCAATAGCAGATGAAAATATGCACATTAGACAGCTTTCAAAAGTCTCAACATGACTGTGAACCGTCTTGTGGTTACAGTGCAGTGTGACCATGAGCCTGGTTTTGTCCACAATACCTGGGCAACTAGACGTTCCCCCTTGGGGCAGAGACTTGATCACACCATATTGTGTCATTGTTTCCCTATTACAACAATGTGCTGCACTGGCAGGGCTGTGGGCACTTTGGAAGGATGTGGTTTCTCTGCAGCTGAGGTTAAACCAGATTTGATAAAGTCTTCAGCTGAAATACTGAAAGGGGGCGGGGTGGGAGGCAGACCATAAGACACTTTTCAAGATACCTCAGAGACATAGTGTCCAGAACAAAGCCATCTAGCGTAATAATTCTATATGGCCTGACATTGAATAAAAGTCCCTGTGGGCGATGCTGAAGCTAACATGGCATGAACATTATATCTCTGCACACCTGATGATTATAGTGTGTGACAACAGAACCAAATTTTTGAGTGAACTTTTGTGTTTTGGTTGGAAATTTCTGTAATTCCATACAATTTGATTTGTAACCTCTGTCATCATAAATTATGGTATGGCCCTAAGGAAAATGGTGTAAAAGAGTTTGTGGGCTGGTGTTGGTAATCAGTATACTATACAGGTGAGTCCCTAAAATTGGGAAACTAAAATAGAAAAATTCAAATCTTTGTGTTTATATGTGAGTAGGTATGCTTCCACATTCAATTGTACTGCTCATTCTATATAAAACGATGAGGAATTTGGGACTTAAAATAAGCACTTAAGGTTAGACCCGTCTCAAAATTGAAAGTCGTAAACTTTTGCTCAAACTTTCCTCAAGGAAGCTATGAAAAACATGAAATTCAAAATGGCTGCCATCCCTGTTTACATTCTATGGAAAGAAATAGACTTTTTTTGATTTTCACAATAATTAGCAAGTGAAAACTTTATTTAATCTGTGAGCTTCAAAAAAATACTGTAAAAGTTTGATTGTCCGAATATCCGTTCCTGAGATGCATTCTACCTTAACATGTTCACCAATTTAAGTTTGTGTGATGCCCGATTCCAAGTGTTACATTAGAGATTCTTACACTGAAAATGATACAAATTTCATGACGTTCAAGCAGTGTGTTTTGGTCATTTTTTCCCCTGAAGTATTTGGGGTCAAAGAGTGCAGACTGTAGCCATGAGGGATGAAATCATTTCATTCACCACTGCTAGTCTGAGTATTTCAAGTGTGACCGTAAAAAACCAACCAGGAAGGAAGGCATTACTACAAGAATGTGATACTTCCTGATCCAACAATAGCAGAGCACTTCATCTGGACAACTCTGAATCACCCAATTGATCGGTATAATTCTCCACCCTCCCCTCCCCCCTCCCTACAACCCTCCTCTTCAGAAGAATATCTGACACTCAAAGACTATTGTAATGCACTGGAAATTTCATATCCAATCTACACTAGATACGGCAAAATATTTCCATCCTTGTTGAGCACAATTGAGGAAATCATTGGTGCCAAATAATTCAAATCCCAGTAGCAAAACATCAGCTCGACCTGTTCACCCCCAATTCCAAGTAAACAGGTCCGTATTTACCATTGATAACGATAAGTTTGGGCCAAACCATGGTGATGAAAAGGTTAACAGGACCAGCTGACCATACACCGACCCTGAGGTTTAAAACATAAACCAACATGACACGTGGCAGGACACTGTTATCCCAGCGATACTGTCCACGACAAAATGTCATGGAAGACCTGTGAAACCACCAACTTTCAAGATTCCTGAACTATATTTGTGTCAATTTAGGAATGTCTCCAAATTGCCTTGAATCAGTTGTGCACCGATACATTTATCATGTAAAATTTTTTTTTGGTTAAAAACAAAACTTATGTCGATGGCACTTAAACTGGGCTCACAGGACACACTACCAAATACCCAGTATAGAGAGGGACTACGCCATGACTAAATTTTAACCACCAACTAAGGTAATGGTACCATTGGAAAGAAAAACTGGCTCATTTGTTATTTGCCCATACTCACCCCTGTTAAGCATTTTTCTAACGTCTCTAGAATAATCAACTGTGATTGTCTGAGGTTCTTCTCTGCATCTGTCTGAGGAACTCTCTGAGAAAAAAAAAGACACATGAAGACACAAACAGGTGAAAACTGACATATTTGTCCCTTCTTTTTGACAATATTTATTGTTTCGAAGTTTGATATCGTGTTATTTCTAAAAGGAATAATACACTCTGTAATGATTTTATTCTATTTTTAATGAATTTTTTATAATTTCTTTTTAGCAGACGTTCAAATACAAGTACTTCAAGACATTGGAAGCACAATTTGATCAATATTTTTGTCAATGTTGGGTATCAAAGGTAAAAATAATTAAAAGTATAATACGAGTGCCATCACAACATACATGTATGATAAGTGTGGTACATCGTATGCAGCAAGTTACATAGAAATTACTCAAGTACATCTGTAATTTGCATGACCCAACAAGCTGAAGGAAAAACCGTTGCAAAGTTTTCAGTACTAACAATTTATCAAAATACAATTTTTTGAGTTCCATCTGTGGTTTGCTCAGACAGTTTACAGACTGAAATAAAAATATTAATACATATTTCTGCTCTTCATGATTCATGTACAATGGCCAAACTAGGCAGGGCAACAACACATAACACACTGTCATATGATAAACATTATGTTACTGGAATAGGGCCTGGTAGCGCATGGCTGCCTCTTTCACTAGAAACTGAAAATGTCCTTATCCTCTGTCAAGAAGCCATGGTTATAGACCAAATGAAAGTCACATGGATCTTATGAAGGCAGCATGTGTATCTGTATGATGTGAATCATGTGACGGTAAGCGAAAATGCAAACACAGTGTGTACACTTGCTGGATTTTTATATATGTTACAGAGTCAGTAGCTGTAACGTTTGAAGATTTTGTTGTTACTTTTTGTTCAGTGAATGTGAAACAAGTTAGATTTCTTGTTCCTTGACATTCACCTTGAATTACATGTGGTCTTGCGGTATTGAGTAAAAGTGGAAACTAGAGAAATCAGAACTGTGCATGGAGATGCACATTTCTTTCATTGCAATGGTCGCTGAAAATTTTTTGAGACAAAATGCTCTGGATGACTATGAGTGGGTACATGGTTGGCATCTAAGCAGTATCTAGTTTAAAGATTATTTTTGAAGTCTTTGAGAACATTTCTGTTCCAAGAAATGACTGGGTATGGGTCATTGGTAGCCTTTACCACCTGTAAGAGAATTATGCAAAGGAGGTAAAAACCTGTAGGATGGGGGAATTGCACTGGGGATCAACAGTAAAATAAGTCAGAGTCTACTCACCATTGTCGAGAGTGATTTTAATATATTTGTGAGTCCATTGATGACGAGAGAGAATTTGTATTTGCTGACGTTGATCAGGCATGCCTTGTTCTGTTCAAGATTCAATTGAGTGTGTGTGGAGTGAATGCCACTCCTTATCGGTAGCTACACACATGGAAGGAGGGAAAAAAAAGAAACAAGATCTGTGAGTCAAGGAGTTTGAAGGTGTTGAAATAAAGATGAAAATATGATATAATCGTAAAAAAAATCTTTCAGGATGGGTAAACTGCAAGTCAATCAAAGAGCTGACCTGCAAGTGTTATTGGTGAAATGTAGAAAATATGAAATCATCACAAAAATGGTTTTATTTCCTCTCAAATCCTTATTCATACTGTACCGGTAGTCTTTCTAATTTTTCGAAAAATTTTGCAAGCAGCAATATGACGAGAGTTAACACGGCCCTATGACATAACCAGAACAAAAAGAAGACATAGGTTACTCTTCTGTTGTTAGTGGGGGTTGATATTTTATTCATGTAAATCGTGCACAGAAATGTTATGTTCTTCATGATACACCTTGTTTAGTTATACTTTGCTTGTTTTTTTTGCCAGAGACTGTTTTAAGAACTGTATCATTAAAAAGTAAAATGGGGAAATTTCAAGAAAAAGCAGCAGCTGCTTTCAACCATTTTTTTGGCGTTTTGTTCTGAGGAGCAATAGCAGTTTCTTGTTGTTTCCTGGTTAAGGTTCATCATGCTGACACAGCTTGTGTGAGGTGTGACGTCTCTGTTGACTGATAAAATTCTGTTGACATGTTGAATATATTGAGGGGGGAAATGAACTATGCACAGTATTCAAACACTGTGCATTGCCTTCTGCTGTGGACTGTCTGGGCGTCAATACTTGTTGTCACATGTTGCAAAATGTGAACCCCAAAAAATGTAGAAGATTACACATGCTATCAGGGAAGTAAACTGTGACAGCATCTTCAAGCTTTATTACACTGTGCACCATTGTGAAGTTACATGGCCCTCGGTCATGACCTGTTCTCGCTAAGATTGCAACATAAAACAAACGTGATTTCACAAACTTCTCAAGAATTGTTCCTCACATGGAGCATTTAAGAAAACATAAAGTGATACGCCACTGGCACTTTCTGTACACTACTACATTAAATACAATGTGTAACACTTCGCAGAATCATTACCCTCATGTGGAACTTTTGGTAAAACCTGGGATCGATGAGAACAAGTCACTGATTTGGGGGTTTTTTTTATGGCCAAACCTGTCTGACTTTGTTGATATATTTGAAATGATTCTGGGTATTCCTAGCCATTATGGACCAGTTTTCCTCTTCGAAATTAGTGCATGAAATTATCTTTATGCCAACAAAGTCACTACTACCATCAAAGAAAACGAGAATACTAAAATACCACAGAAGATATAATGACCACAAATATCCATAACATTCACTTTTGGAATTCAGTGAACTTTTAATACTTCTGCAGGAAAACCTTTGCTCCTTGACCTTATTTATAAAAAGAATATGTATTATTTTTTATGAGCAAGTTAAATCAAACGAAATAATTAGTGAGTAAGTATTCATAGCGTTTGACTTGGTGCCCCAATAAATTCACATGAACACATCAATACCATGCAAAGTAGAAAAAATCTCCCTTCCAGTGTAGACTTATCTCTCTGAAACTTTAGGTTAAAAGAAACACTGTGTCAAGAACTGTTGTGTTTTAACAATTTTGAGCAAATTTTAAGTATCACGTAAAAACATGAGATCTGCAATAAGACTAACAAAAAATATTTGAAAAAACTGTTCTCCATAGCACACCTTGTGAGGAAATGGCATAATACTGACAGTGAGAACATAAGTTTTAAAGTTCCATTGGATTACCTTTAAATATGTATCAAATTATTTTCTTCAGTTACGTTTTCGGAATTTCACATTACATGCCAAAAATCAATTGGTGAAAAATATGAACACATTGGAATAATATATGTATTTCAGCATATAATAAAATTTACCTTGTGCAAAAACTTTGTATTTTCCCTTTTCCTTATTTTTTTAATTATTTTTTTATATTTTTTTTCTAAAATTTGACAGGACACGTTAATTGTCATATTGAAAATATTTTTGTCAGCAAAAATATCACGGCAAATAAGAAATATTGGTGACGTATTTATCAGCGTATAACAGACAGACACTTCATCACCGTGTTTTGTCGATTTTCTGGAAACGAACAAGCAGCCTGAATAAATCATACTTAGAGCGATATACCTTCCAGTCTTACACCATTGAACGCCCCATATTGAACGAGCCAGTCAAACCGGAAGTCGAGTGTCCGTAAACAAACGGACTGTTTTGCCGCAATATTGACATTATATCTCACATATGAAATTTTTACAAATTTCTAGAAACCCCACTCCCTCCGTTTAGACCACTGACAGGGCGAGGAGACGACACATTCGTCGGAATAAAATCGGGGAAAATTTGAATCTCAGAAATCGCACAACGATCGCCTCGGACGGGAGACGAGAGTCCAGAATAATCGGTGTGAAACCGCGGCAAAAGATGGACAACACATGATATCACCATTACGACCACCATGTTTTAGGCCCACATACCTGCTCATCAAACCGCGAAATGACCGAAGAAACCCATTCGATCGGCTTTTGCACTGCCATTTCGCGAGTTTTGACTCTACTCTGCCGAGATACTAGAACAGGATGGCCGCCATGACACTTTCCCCGTAGGTTTTATTTATATACTCAGTGCGCATGTGCATTACAATTAATTCACCAAATAAGGAAATCAGGGTCCTTATTAGGATGACGTCACTTTGTAGGAGTCCCCTTTTCCTTCCTCTTGGGCTACCTAAGACCCTTTAACCTTCCGAAAATATTACAAACGATTTGAAGCCGTGGAAAAGTCTCATCGTACGATGACGAATCAAAGTACTTTTAGGAAATACTTTTCGGAAATATATGTTTCAGTATGTTCTTTGTTGTAAGAAGTATTTTTAGTAATAATAGTTGTATAAATCTTACTGAAAGTTTTTAATGCGACTGTACGTATGTCTTTCGAGCGAACACCAATTTCACAGGGTAATGCATGGAAAGTTGTCGAACTTCAATTTGTGTTCTTTTCTACGACTCGTACACCACTGATGAAAAGGTCAAAGTTGACTTTTTAGCTGTCATCTATTCGGCTGTCGGTGTATATAGTGGCTCAACTTTTTTAATCGTACATGTCAATTCATTTATTCCTATTAGCTAGGTATGAAACTTGCTTGATGCCATTGCAGGCAACTACAAGGAATTACAAAATAACAAGACACCCATTAAAGCTGACATGTAAGCAATGTGTTTAGCCCTTACCATCGAAAGCAAATTCGAGTAATTATAGTTTTTGAGATTTAATCGATATGTGCCATAGGTCACAAAGCATGTATAATTGCTGACTATGATAATTCTTACACGTTTTTACATCCGTTCGTCTTCATAACATGTTGCTATATATAACAACAATAACAATTGTTAATATAACATCATCATCATCATCAACAACAACAACAACAACGTTTTAATGCTGATTGAGTCCCTCCACCATTTTGAAACTTGTTTGAACCATGAATGCTAAATTCAGATGATCTATACTTTGAAGTTTCTAATCGAAGTTACATGTCGAACAGACGAACACCGTACTGATAAAACTAAAACTTGCCGAGGTGATCATGTGACACTCATATATCGATTTGAAACTCCAAGCATTCAAACTTCTCTTCGGTGGCACAGAGGGCTCCCAAATATATCGTGTAGAAATTAACCTTCCATTAGGAAGATATTTAAATGTATTTATTGAATTCTGTGGGAATCGGAATATGGACGAGAGAGAGAGAGAGAGAGAGAGAGAGAGAGAGAGAGAGAGAGAGAGAGAGAGAGACAGACAGACAGACAGACAGACAGACAGAGATTTGCGGATTCATAATGTTCGATTAGGTGTCCTGAGTTCACGAGTTCTTGATTTACTGTGCTCTTTCTCCTTTCACGACAAAAAAGTTTCGTCAATGACCTATATATATATATATATATATATATATATATATATATATATATATATATATATATATATATTATTTAAGCTATTACCAGTAGAAGTGCGTCCCATTTAATGAGTCCAGATTTTCTGGGTTAATCTCAGTATTTCGGTATTCTGCATGTATATTGACATCGTATGTAGGGCACTCTATACGCAGCATATGACTTCGGGGTGAAGTTGTTGCAAATTGTGTGAATTAAATATGGCACGGTAAAAATTGCATAATTGCAATGGCACTGTGCCAAACTTACATTTTTATTTATATTGGCAATGGCAAGACCTCCGGATGTGCTATATTTACCAAATTTAATTTTCAATTTTTATACATTGACTTTTTTTCGAGCAGCAGGATTGGACCGATTCCATCCTTCCATTGAACTATAACAACGAGAGCCTTCTCACACCGTACTCCTTACATCGCAAGAGTGAAAGTATATGATAACCAAGTCATGTTTACTATCATGTCATTTGTGACATGTGTAGAGCTATTTACGGGGGTGTCTGCATATACAGGACCTGTTACTAGCTCCATAAGCTGTATCTTTTGGCATATTTTCCATTATCTCTGTTCGGTTTGTACCATGCAATGTCCTAATCTTCATCTGAAAGCATATCGAAATGGCTCGATAACTGCATAAGACTCGGGACGATGACTCACTTGTCAACAACAACAACAACAACAACAACAACAACAACAACAACAAGAAGATTGGATATTATACTCATAATGCATTGTAGCTGCAAGGCAATAATGCTGTATATTCAAGCTTAGACAGGAGTCTTCCCCCTCTGCTGTCTATGATTCATGCATACTTGGCAGTGAAAGAAAGAGATGGTGTAGTGTTTTCCAGAACAAAAATAATGAAAGTATATCATCGAAAGTTACTGCAATTGTCCCAGTCCGTGCTTTTTGACCATAAAGGTCAGATTAAAATTCACACCGTCTATACGGCAGAAGACGACTGAATAAGCAGTACTTCTCAGTCCATTAACTGCTCAAAATCCGTTTGCATGTTTTCTGACAATGGAGTTGTAAAACAGGTCTCTGCAACCGTGCAACTTCCGAACTCAAAGCTAACGGGCACAATCATTGTTCTGTAACCGCGGAGATGGCATGCAACTTGATTCTTGGAAGTATCGCGGATATCGAGGTTCCTATAAAAAGGGTGAGGGCGACAAAAACATGCATAGGGAAATAAGCTTATTACAAGGGGAGATAAATCTCTCAGTGACGCCTTACTATGGGGCAACTATTTGAGCAAGATCAAGGAGCCCTACATTTCATTTACCAGTCATATGACGCACAGGTTCATCGTGTCCTACTTAGATTCTTTTATACAATTGTGAATAACTCCAATACAGAGTGCACAGTCTTTAAAAAAGTTGTGAACAAAAAAATGAAAATTTATATGCGTCATGTTCTTTGTAGTCAACTGAATTCGTCCATGAGTACCTGAGGGTGTCCCTCCCTTGGACGAGTGCGTTTCTTTTACAATTCACCCCGTAATTTTGAATATAAATGACTCGGTTGACAAACGCGGCGTGGTTCGAGATACTCTCTGATACGTTTTGTATCGCACAGATGTGTCAGGTATGATTAGTCACCTGCAGTAATTATTCAAAGGTAGAATTCAGCATCTTTCTTATAACAATATTAGTTTCTGCAAAATCTATATGACGTTAGTTCTTTCTCAATAACTCTTTAAGAATATTTGGAACCCATTTCGCCTGATAGCATTACCAAAGACACTGTTCTCATACTTCAGTCACGCGTGGCATTTCTAATCCCATCCCGGTCATCCAAGTTACCTGTGTTCACACTTCGGCAAAGCGCGCCGCGGGGATCGGCGGGTGAATGCGAGACTCCAAAAGTCATACAATCCTTCGGTAGCCTAAAGCTGGTGTAGACTTCTTTTAAAATATCATTACAGGAAACTAACTTCTCGGTGTCTGTTTTGCGAGAAAATCGCAAGTTTTCGTTGAAAGGGACGGTAGCCTTCACTTTTGATTATTTTTGCGCTATCATGGTTTTTTTTTCATGTTAACGACAGTTTATTGCTTACTCCAAAAGCTTGCTGAGATACACAGTGGTGAGCTTGTCTACCTAACTTGTGCACGTGTAATGCAGGTATTGTTATTGTTGACAAGTGAATTTTGTCCGGCCTAGAATTCAATTGTAAATAATAACAGTGCATTTGACACTTCGTATGACATATAATGTATCGGGTATTTCACACATGTTTTGGAGAGTGAAACAAGACTTGCTATAGACTTACACAACAAAAATAGTCTAAAATCATCAAAAGTTACAATACGTAACCGTCCTTTTTACACAGAGAATAAGGCTTTTATTAGCTACTATGTCAAACTCAAGAGGTCATTATAGGTCACTTGATTCTGTGATCAGTTTTTAATTCTTGACTACGACAAAAGTTATTCTATGTACCGTATTGTAAAACGTGGCTGCCTGAACTCCACACCATGCATCATTGTAACAGATGCATTACATTGGTAACACGCATTCTTGGTCTAGGGGCTGTTCTTTGGGTGGAAAAACTGGGTTGATGAGACAGCTAGTATCTGACCGTTTTTTGCCACTGCAACGTCTACTCTCAATAATCGCTCACATTCAAATAAACGTGACCAAAATATTGAAAGATGGTTTCATTGTGCCTCACCAGCAGCAAGTATTCCGTCTCATAACATGGTTCTCGCCGTAAAGCTGGTCCTCTACAAATTATGTCTTTATTGTTTGTGTAAAGGTAACTCTCCCAAAGTTTAGTTTTTTTATGTACGGACGTGCCTTGGAAACGGTAACTAAGAAGGAACATCCTCTTCGAGGCCTGAACTGTAGGTGTTTTCCAAATGGTTGGAATCAAGTTAAGGAATTGAGGGGTTTAAATGCTTTTGGCAAACAAAAGCTATTCTTAAGCCTGCCGAAAGTCAAAATCAAGTGGGAAATCGGCAACATTATTCAAATGCAGCAAGGTTTTATTTTCTCATTTGTAAAATAACCGATAGAAAAAAAACCTGGAAAGAGTGGTACATTAAATGCGCTGGATGATTATTTTGTACAACTTGCAAGTTCAATAGACGTCTATTACAATAACCAGGGTGCTTTGCCAGGTGTCAATTACATTTCAGGATTCAAAGATTATATTGCAGCTGCTTAAAGGGACATTAGTTGTAACCAGTGGTTGTAACTTTGACTAATTTTTCACTACTTTTTTCAATGTATCAACTACAGAATTTTACTATAATTCCATCATCATGACCAATGTCCGGCGTCCTGCTTGCCAACACGGCCTGTATATGTGAAATGAATATTGTTATTGTTGATAAATGTATTCTAGTCCGGACCTGAATACAAAATTTAAGACAATAACAATGCAGATTATACTCATAAAGGGTTAATTTATGAGCTAAATATTAGGAATTACTTCATATTTCAGGGATTCACACCAGAAACTGCAGATGATACACAGAACAAACAAAATAAAAAAAAAATGACCAAAGTTACAGCTAATGGGTCTTTAACGAGGGGAAATATGTTCTCATTTGGAATGAAAATGAATGAAAAATAATTGACATGTAATATTAAATGTCATAGATATTAAAAATATATTTGTATTGTCAAGCAAACAATCCTACTGGTGTTCAATTTCAGAAATAAGAGTTGAAAAAGTCATTAGCAATTACGTCATTAAATGTGAATACAATCATTGCTAGACTGGAAGATCCGTCGCTTGAGGGCGCTCTCTACGCTCCCCCCGCAGGGGGCGTCCTCGAGCGACGGATCTTGCAGTCTAAATCATTGCATAAATGACAATAAATTAGCAGTCTGCTTCACAAGGTAAAAATATTAGTGTGTTTCTCATCCTGGTCTTCTACAAAATGATGAAACGATGTTTCTTTCACTGTATTTGAGCTCACATGATTAAACTACTGACTGGATAATAAAATCAACATCAAAGAAGTTTGATTGCAGATGATATTGTTTTACATTGGGGACACTGGAGAGAGGGAAAATTGCAACTATTACAGAAGGGTAAGCCTTTCATCATAATGGTTTGGTCCAAAGCAATTGAAATGAATAGTATGTGTGGACCTGTTCACAAGGAATTGGGGTAAACAGGTTTAAGATAGTATGTTTGGTGAAGAACACACAATTTCTAGTTGTTGTTCATTAAAATTTACCTCTTACATTGTTGCCCGACTTCAATTCCAAGTGTACATGATTGATGAGAATCTGACATGCCAGGGTGTCATTCCAGTGCTGTAATAAATGAACCTTCATTGTTTGATAAGCCAAGCATGGTGTTCCAGAATTGCGGGAACCCTGCAATGCAATATACTATACAAAACACTGCACACTATGTGAATTGTTATTGTAGGAAGAATTTTCAATTTTTGTGGTTGCAGTCTCATATTTTTTACATACAAGTACACACACACACACACATATATAAATATATATATATATATATATATATTTTATATATATTTTATATATATATATATATAATATATATATATATATATATATATATATATATATATATATATATATATATATATATATATATATATATATATATATATATATATATATACACACACACACACAGACAACACAAACAGATAGGCAGAAATACACACAAATACACCGCTGACCATTTCTGAATCTCTTTTATCCTTTGAATGATTTTTTAAAATCTGCTGCATACAAGTCACCATGATATTAACATCTGTCTACAACCCTCTTCTTATGAGGTGTTAAAACTTATATTATAAAAACCATTTATACAAGGCAGGCAATCACGAAAAGTCAATTTAATACAAAATCCCTAGAAAAACCCGAACACACTATTGTCGAATATGGCACTGTACAAATTTGCCGCGATTTCACATAGTTTGTATCATGTTTACTACGCACATCTTCTGCAAACTTCCTTTGTGATGTGTAGAAGTTATAGGTATCAATGACTTGCATTCCTGTACCAGGAATCTAATGACTGAACTGCATCTGATCCGAATCGTGATAAAAGTTCTGTTCTGACAATCAATGTGTCGCTAAAATCTCACACCTAACGAAAGAAAATTTCACATATGTCATGCACCGGTATAGCACTGATACAGAGATTTACTGAAATTTCTACACTGACTAAACAAGTTCAGTGATCTTTTCAGAGAGCAGCCACAAAATGCCCGGCTGAAACAGATCATGCAAGTCAAATTGTATGGATTTCTTAATGTTCACTGTCAGGCGGTACCAAATGTCTAGAGTTCAGTATAACTGGCAACTATCTGTTCTAAACCGGCAAAACTGTCAACAAAGTCCTCTTCGTTCAAGCCGTATCGCAAATACTGGTGGACGTATGCCCGAGATGCAAACATATTCCATGCTTTCCCAACCATCGTGTTCAGTGGCACCAGCGGTGATTGGCTATTGCTGAGCAAAGAAGCTGATTTCTCATACAGGTTGAAGGGCCTTGGTTGGAACCAGAACGAGCATGCTGCATCTGTAGGTAGCCATGATGTGTAGAGATCTGGCTCTCGGAAAGCACTGGTGTCTGCCTGGTTGACATCTTGCCCTCTCAGGACAAGAACGTTGGCTATTGATTTGTTGTGACTGTTGCCATGGTGACGAGTTCCTTGGCCGGATCTCACTCGAACTTGCCAATTGATGCCTGTTCAATGCAACAAAGATGAGCAAATCATTTGCGAGGGAAAACATTGATAATGTGCAACTCAAATTTGTACTGTTACTTTGTTCAGATGCAGAGGGATCTAGCATAGAGCCACCACGGTTGACTTTTGGATTACTGGTAATCCGGCCATCACAGTGCATTGGCCAGGTTGGATGTGAATCTGATGTCACCAAAAGTATATAAAGCTGTAGTAAATTTTGCCCTATGTTTGAAAAGTTTTCTCAGAGCAATTTTCGTAAACAAGTCAAATTACCGATGAGAGAAAAATCGAGTGGAATTTTGTGAAAATATGTTCACACTCACTTGACTAAAGAGATATCAAATTTTGGAAAGTGCAAAATATTATAACCATGTGCTTCCCTTGATAGATTTGTGTATTTGTAACATTAGCTTGCAGGAGGTAGTCTGATGAATGCAATATCTGAACTCCTGCTATACTGGAAGGTCCACTAAATGAACGCCCTCATATGGCAGATCTTCCACTTCTCTCAAAGATGTTTACAGGCGTATCGTACTTTTTGTGTGAATACATGTACCTACCTTCTTCCATCGCAGCATCTGCTATAAGCATCTGTCTGAGGTGTTTGAGAAGTCCCGGCCAGGTGAATGTACTGTACGCCAGCGATTTCTCCGACATCTGCGGTATGTTCTTCAAACTCAACAGCTTGTACTCAGGGTGTGGTACCAATGAAGCAAGCATCTCTCCGAGGTGGTTTGTGCAGAGATAGCTTGGCGAGTCTCCCGGCCACTGCGGTTTCGCTGGCAGCAATACACTGGCCAGCTTATGGACAATGACTCTGTTGATGTCCCTGAAAGATATATTTTTGATGTTCATGAGCTGCGCGCATATCCGGTGAAGCTGGTCGTTCTCCAGGATGAGAAGGGCGTCTGACGACTGGTAGAGGTGAGACAAGGTGAGAACTGCGTTGTAGTTCTGGACGATGACTTCACCAGTGCCGTACGGCCAGACCACTTGGTTCAAAATGAAGGAGTGTGGGAAGCTGTCGCGCAGGCACTCGGTTATATACGCACCAACACCCGAACCAGTGCCACCAGCGAGACTCATGAAAGTCAAAAACCCCGAAAGACGGTCGCATCTCTCCGCTTCTTTCTGAACCATGTCCATGACAGCCTCTTGAGCTTTTGGGCCATGCTTGCAGTAACCATGGGCCCAGTTGTTTCCCGATCCCCTCTTCTGACAAAACTGTCGATCTTTCGGATACCGCCACTTGCCGGTCTTCTTGGCGTCTTGCATAGTCTGAGCAATGACTTTTGGTTCCATGTCAACCATGACAGCCCGAGCACTCAGTGGTGTGTGATCTTTATCCGAGTCATGCTGGTAGAAAAATCTTTCCTGCACCTCGTTCGCGTAGGCAGCATTGTCAGACTTTGAAATGTTTGGCGCCCTCGCATGTGCATCTTCAAGAATGGTCGAAAACAGCTGGCCGCCAATTTGGTTTCCACACTGTCCAACCTGTAGTGTAACGATTGACATCTTGGAATCTGTTGTAAGACTTTGCTTATGGTATACTTGTTCTTCTGAGTTTCACCTTTTAACTCAAGCATCAAATTTTGGGATGTCCCTGGTCTTTCCTAAGGTACGGCTGGGCTTCTGTTAAGAAAAATAGGATACAAGGGTAAATGATATCACAGACCGTTGCATTCATGGTGTGCAAGCTGGGAGAGTCAGCTTCAATTTTAGAACCAATGAATCTCAGACATCGATGTGGAGAGAGAGAGAACAGCTTTCTTCTCATCGTTCACTGGACTAAGTACATTGGAAAGGGCCATTCAGCTTTAAGCATGGTATCAATGCTGTATCCTCAATGGCTACAATATCATCAAGCCTCTAATTTCAGTTTAAGGAGGACTGAAAATCATCTTTGAACTAACAGTGTGGCAAATTTTCATAACAGTTCATATCAGTTTTTACTTCCATGAAGTTCAGCACCCAAACTTCAAACCTTGTATCTTCACTTTAACAATACAGACTTTCACTTTATAGTTGAGATAGTTGTTGATAAGTTCAACAAATTTAAGCCCAATGTGCCTTTCCAGTTCGCGCCACTTTGATGTAAACGTCTGGTCTGGTCTATGGCCTGGTAATTGTGCCTTTAGGTTAATTTGCAGACTCCGTGGGACCACTTCGTCATGCAAACACCTACGGATTGATGACCGTTGTTGTTCAATGTTATGTTGGTTAGTGTATAGTTGTTGAAGTAGGTTTCTTGTTTTTTTCAGGTGACTGAAAACTTCGTTGCTGACACGATCTGTGCTGGGCCTGGGGGTTGAAAAAGTTAAGTCTGGTGACTTACATCTGCCTTTTCTTGAATTCTGCTGAGTTGCTGTGATGAGTGTCGGTAGCAGTAGTGTAGTGTCGAGGCATTGCTGAAGACAATACACAGAGTAATGTGCAGATTGCAGAGTTAGGCAGTATGTGTCCATGTATATCGGTGTAAGCACTCACTGTGTGAAAATTGTGATTTAACATTGTATAGAGTATTTTGTACAGAGTGCGCGATTGTGAGAATCGTCCATGTTAAAACAAAATTCCAGTTCACATACACACACGTCCCATCTCTACAATGAGATCTTGAGAGACTTATATACACAGAGTATTGACAACTGGCATTCTGCACCATCATTGCTGCCTATGATGTAACGGTCTGATATAACATGACTTCGTTGATTAACCCCACCATCTGCCTAGCCAGAGTAAAATGACAAAACAAGCTTTCAATCTGCAGAAAGATGTGCAAAGCTGAAAGTTGATCAACTAGAGTTTACTGGAGTTTTATAATAATGTCCAGATTACAAAACTGTTTGCACATGGACCCATTGGTTATATGGTTTGAACTTTAATTATACGAATGATGTTGGCATGATTTATGGAAGGTTATATATCAGACATTTTCCCTATGGATAGAGCATTGAGGTAGAAAGAAAGAGCAAGAAACGGGAGACTACTTAACACATCAACCTTAAATGAAACGGAATCCCCCTTACCGTACATACCTTGCAAAAGAAAAACTTTCTTTAGTTTGTATGACTTAAATATACACAATTTATTGCGGTAACCCTCCTCCAGAATCAAATCCCCCTCCTCTGACTTTCAAGCGGAGGGGACATTCTCCTTGTGAGAGAAACCGGGACAAAACAGAGACAAAACACTGACATGATCATATACATGTACATGAACAAAACTACATGTATGGGAAGTAGAAGCATGACAGCATATACCTCCATGCTACACAGTACCTGCCGACCTAACCATAAAGGAAAATAATACCTCTATGACCAAACTGATCAATGTGGTCTGCCTTTCTGTACCATGGTGACAAATGCCATTCAGTACCCTTGACGAACTCTACATCTTCCACATAGCAAGCATACAGGGCAACTAATAGTTAGTTTGCCTGCAGTTCCGTAGCCATCAACTTGCCTCAGCGATATTCAGTGATGGGGAAGGCGGGCCCACCCTAGCTGCAAAATTGTAGCTCTACGGTGAGGCGGTCGGTGAGTTTTGGTTTTTGCGACATCGCTCACCAGTAGAGCTACAATGCCGAAGGCCCTGAAGCATACAAAATAAGCGCGCCACACATGACGCGGCATTTTCATGTAAAATCCCACATATTTACTGCATTTGGTCGTACCGATTTATCAGTACTGAAGACTAAACACTATACTAAACTAACCTTGTCGATTATGGGGTTTGGTATTAGCACAGACACGTCGATCGCGTTCAATAAACATTGAGCGTGTTTCTAGGAGCCGCCATTACCGGAAGTTGGTAATGGCGGCTCCAAGAAATGTTTTTGGAACGCGATCGACGTATTTGAACAAATACCAAACCCCATACACGACCAGGTTAGTGTAGTATAGTGTTTAATCTTCAGTAGTGATAAATCAGTATGACCAAATGCAGTAAATATATGGGATTTTACATCAAAATGCCGTGCCATGTGCAGCGTGCTTATTTTGTATGCTTCAGGGCCTTCGGCATTGTAGCTCTACTGGTGAGCGAGGTCGCAAAAACCAAAACTCACCGACCGCCTCACCGTAGAGCTACAATTTTGCAGCTAGGCCCACCCCTCCCTATCGTCCCATGTCGCCGGGTAAAAGTTGTGAGCTCGGGAACTGCAGCGCGAAGTCGCCAGTGAGAAACATGAGAAAGAAATATAAACCTGACTCAACATGCATGACACTGTTCGTGGACGCTACAATTAGCGATGTAGACTCTTTTATGCAAAATATAATTTCATATATGATACGGTTTCTAAAACCGTATTTCACTTACCATAGTTGGTGGCCCGAATGCCTAAAAAATAGGATTATTAGCGTGAGACGCACGGGTTACTACCGAAGGAATTCGCCATTTTGAAATGACCGCGGTATGAGTGAGCGCCCCCTATCAAACGATGAAGTTTCTTTTGTTTTTCTTCCCTCCGTAGGAGATCCAGTTTTCTGTTTTCTCATTTGCTGGGCACTTCTAAATTTTACATATACTCATTTAACAGAATAATTTCTGTTTCGATTGCAGGTGTGAAAGGCGACACGTTGACCATTATCAATGTATTTATGGGTCAGGGCGATTGAAAAGCATAAAATTAATAAGCCAGGTGTTGTTGCAATTTGCAGACAGTCTTATAATTTTGATTTAAAGGACAATAGCTCCAACCATTGATGATAATTGCACTACTTTTGATCTAGAAAACTTAACGTTTTCTTATCCTTATGCCTAAAGTGTGTTGAAATACAAAGCACTAGCCTGGAAAAAACATAGTACTCTTAACAATGTGCTATGTTATTGTTCATGGGTAAATTCTAGCACAGACGCTCACGGCAAATAAAAAAAATGTTTGTTAATTTCCTTTCGTTGGCCAAGACCCATAAAATATGGTAAAATTCAGAGAATTTACTAGAGTCTTTGAAAATGTGGAAAAAAAATGCACATGATCAACATCTTTTTCTTTGGGCTAGCCAGGTTTACCAGAAACGCCCTTTTCTATTTGGCTTCGGTCCAGGATTCTAGTCAACACTATGATTTGGATGTTACCAACACACCGTCTGCATTGACAAACTAAACACTGCACAATTTACGATAATTTTAGGAGTAGAATGAGAGAGAGTTGTATTTTGTGAAAAAAATTCCTTTTTCATTCAACATTCATCAAATTTTAAAGAGTAAAATGTACTGTTGTTTCCCATTACAAGTGAAAATATATTCAAACTTTGATTTCCCATTTGAGTCTTACCTTGGTGGTTTTACGAAATTTTGACGATGTAGAATCAACATTGATCATACTGGGAGAGTACAAACAGTGAGAGATAAACATGAGAATACAAATTAGCAGAAAAAAAATCACCTTAGAGTGTACAATTATCAAAAAGCTAAAAGTGCCACACGAGTCATAACTTGTATTTTCATATCATACTCGTTCAATATTGTAGTAAGCTTGCTCTGCATGAAAGGAAAGATTGATCAGTTTTGTATGATATTCACCATTCAAGCTCACATACAGGTCTCATTTCCATTTCATGTTCATGAGCGCTTACATTCCACACGACCTTCTTGCATTGATCATAATTGAACTTTCATGTTTCGTTCAAGGCATAAAAACACACTTATTCTGTCCATTTACATCACCACTACCAAGTTAAAAAGAGAAAACTTGACTCATTTTTCAATGTTTATTACACTCAAATCTCAAAGTTGACACATCAGGTAGTTGTAACAAGTGACACTGTGATGAAAACTTCAACACCAGTATTAAGGTAGTATGCGCCTCAAAACTGAAAGACTTTTAGTAATACTTTTTCTAAAAGTTTCCTTCAGGAAACTTTCAACCATTGTCTTACTGAATCAAGAATGAAAACCACGGGTCAGGGTTCAAAGTTCGGTATTACAGAAACAAATTACCTAACATTTCCAGATATTTGAAATTCAAAATGGCTGCTATAATTATTTAACTCTATGGGATAAAATAAAATTTACGATTTTCAGAAACCTAAGAGTAAAAACGTTTCTTACTCTAAAAGCTTTAATATGAGCCCCAAACAAGTGGTAGATCAGAAAAGTGTTGTAAAAATTTTAGAGTCTGAACATCTGTCCTCAAGGCACATTCTACCTTAACACTTCACTGTATTTTCCAAGGCCACAAAATACTGGTAGATGAATTCAAAACCCTCGGAATGTTTCTGCATTCCTTTGGTAGAGTGATATACTTTACAAAAGGCATGCCTGATCGACTGGTTGCAGAATGCAAGAACATTTACCGTTGCTAACTGACCTTAGAAAAAAAAACACAATGACCATCTATGAAGATACTCTACCTGATTCAATGCTCAAAAAAACCCAAGCGTTGCCCACCGCAGTACTGTGTATCTGAATCAATAATATTCACAAACAGTATGTGTACTTCACCATCACAATCCACTTGTCTCTTAGCAGCAAGTGCTGCATGCATTACCACTTGAGGTAACATTTGTGGAGTGGAAGTCCCTGGCTTGCCATGTGGTATACTTTGCCAATCAAGCCCCACTTTACTACATCAGTACTGCATTCCAACGGTCCTCCAGTCCCCTTCAACTACAAATAACTACTTTCATAATATGAATATATGTTATCATAAAATTATCTATACATCAAGAGATGTCAATAAAATTTAGCTTCAGTTGCGCTCTGACGTTCTAAAATACAACAAAATATACATTTACTTCCTGGAATTGCATGAGACATTCAAAAACAAGGTGAGTCTCCAGAAGCAAGCAGGTAGTAGGTCTGACATATTTGCATACATGAGTCAGGACAGCTGGCATTGAAGGCCACACTTGACTGGTTTCTTGATTGTATTTCTTTCCTACCATCAGGCAAAGATTCAGGATCAAATTAGGCACCTTTCCAATTCACTGTGGATAGTTGCCGTGATGTAGCCTGCAATTTTCTCCACTTTTTGTTTTCCCTCCCTCCTCCACACTGGTTTCTTGGACAAAACTGCAGGCAACACCTCTGCAGCTACATTCAGGAATGAACTTAACCATAGTCAGTGGAGGTCTACCCCGACCCCCAACCCCCAACTGTCTATGATTTCTCAGCTAAGCTTTTTAGAACACCTACATTTGTATAAGATAAAAACCTACACACTTATTTAATGACAATACACTCTCTCCTGAAAAGGTATCCTAGAAACAGTGTCTCACAGAATTTTAACAGCTCTCTCAGTAAAGTGAAACCATAAAAACAAAATCAATATTTTTTCCTGACACAAGGTGGCGTCCTTCAGTGCCCTCGCCTTGCCATATCTGAGTACTGAAATATAGTGTCTTTTGTGTTCTATTTCTAAAAACTATGACCAAAGGATGTCTTGAAAGAATTGAACTGAACTTCTAGAACATTAAGAAGAAAGTATGAGCTTAAATCTCACTCCCGAACAAAGAGAATGCTATTTCACTAAATTTACAAAGAGATGAACATTCTATGTATACTGCCAATACTGCTATTGAAAAGCACTGCCAATATGGCCATTGTAAAGCAAAGCCACTACGTAACACAAGACATGATACACTTGCACTGTACTCCAACTAAGATTCTTATTGGTTAAAAACTGATTACTACAAGCTATGAAAGATCAATGGTTCTATATACACAGTGGTCACAGAATTCCTGAATTTGTAAATTTTGCAAGAGACCTGAATTAGTGTTAAATTTGGCAAGATAACTAACACGTCTCAACAAATAATAAACATAAAATCTGAAAAACGCTCAATATTTTAAAAATGCTATAATGTTTCTTCTCCATTTCAGGTATGATTAACTTCTGAAATGTTTGGCACAGCATGAATTGAACGTTACAAACACGACTATATGTTTGAAAAAAAAAACCTTGTCGTCAAGGTAGGTGGCAAGTTACATGGCTTTGGAGTTACCCTTGCAGAGGCTATTGAAAGAGTTGCAGCCATTGGAGTGGCTTATATATATAGTCATATATACCATACACACAATTGTATTGTGCAAATCAATCCACCACAGTCAAATTGACTAATTCTTTTTCATCACAACTTGCACTGAGTACATCGGATCACGCTGAAAACGTTCTACATTTCCTTCTAGATTTCATGTCGGGATTAAGATTTTAAGGTGATGTCCAAATGGAACAGTAAAACTAAATCCTACAGAAAGAGTACACCTTTTTCACACAATAGTGCGAGTCCACACCTGTTTTTCCTGCCTTAATCGGGGAGAGTGAGGGTTGGTGGACACAAACCTTTGAATACCAACTTGAAGGGTTTTCCTAGGGAGCTTCTATCTATGCTGTCCACCCTCGCACCCAAATGACTCTCTAGGTTACAGGTGATTATTGCAAAATACTCTGTGTCCAGTAATCCCCATTCTATTAAACTTGCATTGCACAATGGACACAGAGTTGCTATAAGCCAATAGCTGCACTTTTCCTGATTTGCGTTGGGTGACAAATTTTCAAATTGTCACCGGGCCTTTTAAAAAGTCCCCAGAACTTTTTGTCCAAAAGGTAAAGTGCTCCTAGCCACAAAATCATTAACATGATAAGGTACTAACTACGCGCCCTGCCTCTACATCACTGAATTCTACAAAGAATGTATTTTCAAATTTCATGATTGGACCTCAATGCAGGAGAAACATGCCGGTAAAATGTCCATGAAGATTAAAACTCTCAAAGGGATCATCTCAGGTATCGCCTTGCTGAGTGTTTTATTACTCTTATCAGTTATCACTATTTGCTGGCTGTCAATCAAACACACCATCTTTGCCGGAGGTCAAAGGTTACACAAATGTCAACACAGCACTTCGAAATGTTTTGATGGTACAATTTCTGTCACGTTTTTTAAGAGTTTTATTTGACCGACAAGCTGGGGGTGAACATTCAGGTCAATAGTCCAATAACTTCAGGTCCACAGAGGCACGGGACACTGCGAACAATGCATTAGAAGATCAGTGTTTAGTATATTGATTGTCACAGGATTTGGTCTAACAAAGAAACCTATACAGAAATGGACAAATGATAGAAAATCTTAGGAAATGCTATGGGTCAGTGTCGGCAGCGTAAAAAATAAACAACAGCTGATATGAGATAAAATTCAATAAATTTATACCTTATGACAGCAATTTTGCAACTCCATGCTAATCTGGAAATTGTTCTTTTGTGTTACTTTGTGAAAGTTTGAGACCGATAGGTTTGGCTCCTCTGCTGCAGATCTTTGAATGCGTTGACTACAAGGTCTCTACTGTTTCTTATCTCTGTCTTTGTGCAGAGGTCCAAATTATCCACTGAAAACAATAGGGTTGTACCAAATATGGGAGGGAAAATGAGGTTTGGCGAGAATGCGTGCAAGAGGATGTACTTGTAACATGGACTACCTAAAGTACATTTCTTTGAAAGTGGTACACTTGCAAATTTTGAAAACACACACAAATGTCTTCAAGCACATTTTTCATTCAAAATGAAACAACTTTTGCCACAAAAGTGAAGAAGAAAATGCCACACACAAGAAAGACAAAAACTAACCAAACACATTTTGTAAAGTTCTGCTAACATTGAGACTAACATATCCGCTTCGAAATGCAGTCTGAAACATTCTACACATTGAATTAGCAATTTTTTCACATATAAGAAAAATAGACAAAATTCTAATTCTTCTTTTACAAAAATATTCTCAACACTAGATATTAAATGGTTTGATCAGCTGCTGCATGCTAGAGTTTCTTTTCAAACTCCCCCCTAACCTTGTAAAATATTGCTTTGACCCCTGTCCCCTGTCATTCATGGGAGTTCAAGTCTTCAAGCTAATGCCATATATCACGCCACATGCACTAAATATACACAGCTACTGTAACAGCCCATGTAACAGGAAACGCAACCTCTGATTAACCTCCTGACCTTTGCTACCAAAGCATGTCTGTATAAAGTTAACCACAGAGTTTTCAGAATGGATAGAGCTGTGGTGTTTGGTTACTGCTTCTGGGATAGCAGGGGGGACCACAGTTGATGCTGTAGGTGATGACACAGTCTACGGTACGGCTATTACGACATGTTGACCTGACAACCTAGGCTTACGAGAAAGTTATGAACATGACAAATATGAAACACTCACATTAACAAAACAAGGGTGATCGATTTGATTCAAGTACATGTATATTGGTACAACAAAAACAGGGTCAATGTACAGTATTCAAACTTCCGTTCCACTGAGTGAAACTAGTCACACCTTCAAACATCATCATGGATTTACAATTTACAATTTCTGTCACATTTTTTAAGAGTTTTATTTGACCGACAAGCTGGGGGTGAACATTCAGGTCAATAGTCCAATAACTTCAGGTCCCGGCACAGAGGCACGGGACACAGTGCAAAATGAATTAGAAGATCAGTGTTTTATAGTATGGTAATTGTCACAGGGTTTGGTCTAACAAAGAAACCTATACAGAAATGGACCAATAATAGAAATTTAATCTTAGGAAGTGCTATGGGTCAGTGTCAGCAGCGTAGAAAATAAACAGCAGCTGATATGAGATAAAATTCAATAAATTTATACCTTATGACAGCAATTTTGCAACTCCATGCTAATCTGGAAATTGTTCTTTTGTGTTACTTTGTGAAAGTTTGAGACCGATAGGTTTGGCTCCTCTGCTGCAGATCTTTGAATGCGTTGACTACAAGGTCTCTACTGTTTCATATCTCTGTCTTTGTACAGAGGTCCAAATTATCCACTAAAAACAATAGGGGTGTACCAAATATGGGAGGGAAAATGAGGTTTGGCGAGAATGCGTGCAAGAGGATGTACTTGTAACATGGACTACCTAAAGTACATTTCTTTGAAAGTGGTACACTTGCGAATTTTTTAACACCCACAAATATCTTTTTAAGCACATTTTCATTCAAATGAAACAACTTTGCCGCAAAAGTGAAGAAAAAAATGCCACACACAAGAAAGACAAAAACTAACTAAACACATTTTGTAAAGTTCTCCTAACATTGAGACTAACATATCAGCTTCGAAATGCAGTCTGAAACATTCTACACATTGAATGAGCAATTTTTTTACATTTAAGAAAAATACACAAAAATTCTAATTCTTCTTTTAGAAAAATATTTTCAACACTAGATATTAAATGGTTTGATCAGCTGCTGGTGCTAGAGTTTCTTTTCAAACTCCTGCCTGACCTTGTAAAATATTGCTTTGACCCCTGTCCCCTGTCATTCATGGGAGTTCAAGTCTTCAAGCTAATACCATATATCACGCCACATGCACTAAATATACACAGCTACTGTAACAGCCCATGTAACTGGACACGCAACCTCTGATTAACCTCCTGACCTTTGCTACCAAAGCATGTCGGTATAAAGTTCACCACAGAGTTTTCAGAATGGATAGAGCTGTGGTGTTTGGTTACTGCTTCTGGGATAGCAGGGGGGCCACAGTTGATGCTGTGAGTGATGACACAGTCTACGGTACGGCTATTACGACACGTTGACCTGACAACCTAGGCTGATGAGAAAGTTACGAACATGACAAATATGAAACACTCACATAAACAAAACAAGGGTGATCGATTTGATTCAAGTTCATGTATACCGGTACAACAAAGACAGGGTCAACGTATTCAAACTTCCGTTTGACTATAAACTGGTCAAGTTCAAACATCATAATGGGATTTAAAGCACAATTTTTTTTGGAATTACGCAGTACTGGCAAGAACTCATTTCACAAAAAGAGTAAGGTTGACTCTCACTTTCTGTCTTTTCTGCCAAGGGTCTGGCAGAAACAAAGATGAATCCTCAGACAGCCTGGGATAAAACACATCTTTTGGTTGTATGCATGAAAACTACAAAGATCACAGGGAACACACTCTCTGACGTTTTCCTGTTTGTTTGTTTTGTTAGTTTGTTTACAATTACGTACACAGGGTAAATAGCTATATGGCTGAAAAATGCAAATGTTTGCTTGTTTGAAATAAAAAGCCAAAACAGCACACACACTCTGTTCAGACAATTACATTCAAGTATTACTTCCTCAAAGGATGCAAGCTGATGGTTGATTGTGACTACCCTGACATCATCAGTCCGTGTATTCTTTCATAACATGTTATATGATTGGTTCATTTGACATTACTTTCCAATTCCAACGGAATCTAAGGAGAACATACCGTATTTGAAATTTGGTTTGAGATGTAAGATCCGTTGAAAATCACAGATTTTTCAGCAATGTGGAAGAATTATAGATAAATTAGGGGTCATTCGACATTTTGTGTTTCATTTATTTTTTCATTTCAAACACATACATTTTCCTGTTTCAGCTATGTTGTTATTTACCCTATGTACTTATTTTTAAACAAACAAACAAACAAACAACAGAGACTCAGAGATTGAGTTCCTTGTGCAAAGATCAGTAAAAGCATAGAAAATTCTTACCGTCAACACAATGCTGATCTGTAAGTGTGACGTATCAACCCCATGCCAATACGTACACGTGACATGTCAACCTCATGCCAATACATATGTGTGACGTGTCAGCCCCATGCAAATAACTATGTGTGACATGTCAACCCCATGACAATATGTGCAAGTGACGTGTCAACCCCATGCCGATACGTATATGTGAGTATACGTGTCTAACTTTTCCCGATTCAGCATACATGCATGTCTTGAGGTATTGAGGGCGCACTGCTTTGCTCATTCTAGCAACACTGCTGAAAGTTTGTGACCAAACAATTCTCTTACAATTCTCTCGCTGACCATTTCAGCAACTGTCTACTTGCTACAAGGCACAATATGCAGAGCTGAAGGCAAGACCATTTGTATGACAACAACTCACTTCAGGGTTGCTTTAGTTTTAACAGCCATTATCAAGATACATTAAGACAAGCAAATTCCTGCCATTAACATGATGTCAGCCACTTTCCATGGCTAAAATACAAAAGCTTATGAGTATCGACAAGTTTGCCTTACATTTTGAGAGGAAGGATGTCATTTGTCCACCTAACTCTCTCGAAAGAACCTGATTAATATATTCCTGATATGTAATTTGCGTCCTGTAGATGAAATACAAAAAAACCTGAATGTGTTTAGCCTTTTCTAAATGTTCAGTCTAACTAGGAGAACACAAATCAAAGATCATTCTAATGACCCTTCCCCCCCCCACTCCTTATTGTGTTGGTCCGACCAAACCATTGAAAAAATAGGGTAACAGCAAGTTGTGGAAGGGACCAACGGAATGATCTTCGGTGAAAAAATCCAATTTATATGACCTGATAGCTACAATGATAATGCTGTTTGTTGTTTTGATGGCCTGACAGCTACCGTGTTAATTCTGTTTTTCGTTTTGGCAGTCAAGTTTCGAAGACTTCTTCATGGAGCAGGGGAAACTTGATGTCTTGGTTGATCTTCATTTCCATCAGCTTCTTGTTGTGTTCAAAGTTGAGTTCCCGCAGCTTTGGCAAGAGTAACAGCACTTGGGAGAGCAGCGTTTCATCATCGGCATGGTTGCGCATCAGTTCATGCTGCAAAGCTTGCAGGAACACCTCTTGCATGGACGACACTAACTCCTTGTTTTTCAGGCCGGGTCTGTCTGTAAAAAAACACACATATCACAAGTCAGTGCTGTGTCTTAACTGTACATGTAAATCAACATTAACTGTAAACCAACATACAGAGTTTCAGAGCTCCTGAGCCTTGTCGCTAAGATACCAGAGTTGTTACGACCGTGGGAGAGTTGTCGCACAAGGATTTGAGTTGTTGCTAGGTTCTCTCATTGTTGCTATGGTGCAGAGATGTCGCTTGCAGAGATCATGGTGTAGCACAAGAAGGGAAAGTTGGCAAACAAAAAGAACTGTGATGATCATAACCTAGACAAAAGCACACATACATTTCAATGACCAGAAACTCTGAGAGAAAGATCACACAGCTGAGCAGGATGGGAAAAAGAATGCCGACAAAAATCCAGGCCGGTCGGACTGTTGTTTCCATGGCACATATGTTCTTCTGGCTATTAATAATCACCATCATATGAAAGCAACTGACCCTTTGGGATTTTTTTGTCTCTGTATTAAGCAATAACCTCAATTGTATAACACAAGATTTAGGTACGATGCACAAAATACCGCAAGAGCTACCAACCCAGTGCTATATGGAGTAAACTGTATCCAAAACAAAAGTATACACGCCTGAAGAATGAGGGGGCTATTGCTTGTATGCTATATCAAGACATGCATCTCTGGTGTTTGAAAATAGTTTATCAGCACCTGAAAGCAAAAGCAAGCCACCTGGTCGCTGATATAGCTCCACAGTGATACTGGTTTGTCAATCATGGAACACTAATGAACATGGGAGATATTTGAAAATCAGCAGCAAATTTCAGAGTATACTTAGTGTAGGTTATTTTTTTGGAATGGGAAAAAGTCCAATCTGTTATCATGTGCATACATCAGTGCTGGCTGCTACTGCTGGTAGTGTACCGGTACCTTGTTGTTAGTGCACTTTGCCTTAGCACTAACATCTAACCATAGCTCAACTCCCCAGTCGACTGTTTTGCTTCACAAAAACTGGCAAAATTTGCCCCTAAAAGTGTAAGTGTGCAAGTTTTATCGCAATGTCAACAAATCTGTATGAGGTCACTCCAAGGAACCAGCATATAATAGCATTTGGATGAGGGCATTCTATGATGAAGCTCTTTGGAATATTTCACCAAAAACAGCAAAAATTGACCCAAAAATACAAATATGCAAATTTCAACAAAATATGAAGAAACCTGATAATGGAAAATCCAAGGAACCTCCACATTAAGTTTCAAAACAATCAGACAAGAAGATTTTTTGCCAAAAACAGGAAAAATTGCCCCCAAAATACAAATATGCAAATTCCACTATAATTTGAACAAACCTGACTAAGGTCACCCCTAGCAACCTGAATACCAATTTCCGAAGCAAATGGAAAAAGACTTTCAGAGAGGACGAGTTTTTAAAAAACTGCCCCAAAATACAAATAAACAAATTTTGAAACTATTTAAAAAAATCTCATGAAGGTGACCATAAGAAACCTGCCTATTAAATTCAAAAGCAATTAGACCAGTGGTTTTGGACTTTGAGAAGTTTCTTAGAATGTGAAAAGTTAACAGACTCTGCCGATGACTGCCAATAGATGACAGATGATGGCGGACACCCACCTATCTTATAAACTCCCCATCAGAGACAGTGGAGCTAGAAACCCAGACTAAAAACTTGAGTGAATGTCAATGGTAGAAAATTCAATGCCTGGCAGGCACTGAGCATTGGTAACCATGAGGATGCCGTATGTCAAACATGTACAGAGCCATGACAGTGTGAGTAAAGCAGAAAACGAAAAGGTAAAAACCTTGGGAAGGCAAATAGCATATGTTCAAAATCACACATTCAAAACATGATGCTGTTTTTTAAAAATAAATTCCACGTTTGTCATCTTTTATTTTAATCTTAAATCTTTATCTGTTATCTAAAGCCCAGTGTTTTGCCGGTTCAGCTCTGGTTTATTAATATTTTACCACATAAATAAGATGATAATCTTTGAACATGTCAAGACAGAGTTTGAAAAAACATACTGTATGCAAGGCTTACTGACAGAAAAAAAAATTAGGAAAACCATGAATGAATGTACTGCATGATCAAACTGACAGATAGGCTCATAAAACAACGGCTGATCTATGAAGCAACAAACTAATGACCTGTTCACCCCTAATTCCAAGTAAACAATCCACATTCATCATTGATAATTTTGAGTTGGGACCAAAAATATGGAGGTGAACGGCTTACACATGAAGTATTGCTACAACGTATTTGAAACTCATATCATGCATATTCAAAAGAGAAGGTATGACGCAGAAATATGTATAAATAAAGAATAGAGAATAAAAATACTGAATACTGAAATATTGAGTCGATACATATTCATATCACACTCAAGAAATACGTCACTGAAGATGCTGCAGTCTAAATCATTTAATGTCCCGTTATAAAATGAGTATTTGTGCATTTCTGTCAGCATGAAAGGAGACTGAAATAGATGTATAGCTACACACAAAATATGAAGGGAAATTTTGCTGCCTGTACGGGAAACACTGAAATATGTCACAGTAGTCCTGTTTCAAAATGACCTACATTACACGTCCTACACACATGTACTGCATGCTCTGATTGGTTAATCCGCTTATCTAAGGTCCACTTTCGGAGCAGTCATTGGAGGGACCTCATGTGTAAGGTCTCATTATTATGTATTATTCAATTTACAGCTTCCTGATTGGTTAAAGTGTAGGTCCGGTCCTCCAGTGTTCACTGCCTCATTATGCAATCTCATGTACTTTTGGATGATGCCTGCACGTGGTCGCAGCTCGATCCCAGTATATGAAGAAAAGTACTCCGAGTATTTGTCAAAACATCCAGTTAGATTTGACCTTGTTCGAGAGTTTCTTCACTATAAAATGGCATTTTATGTGATACTGTGAACTATACATGAATTAAATATTGCCAGGATAAATTTTGTCCTTTTCCCTGCGGTTGTTGGTTGAAATGGTTGATCTAGTCAATTTTGCATTTCTCCAAGAGTTTGCGAAAAAGATATTCATACATGTCTGTCCAAAGATCGGTATATGTAGGTTACGACCAGTACGACTGACCCACAAGAATCTATGACGGCTGGCACAAGCTGTATTCAGTTGACTGCAAACAACTGTTCTCACACGGTCACAATTTTCGATCTTTGGAACATGGTAAACGGCTTACTGAATTATATAACGAACCCCATGTGTTTCTCTTGAAGCTCTATTGTTTCCTCTTGTCATTCACAGGCCTCACTGTTGTCGATGCGGCCAATGCCCCCGTCAAATCAAAATGAAAATGAAAAACGTGAACTTTGTACGTAAACAACAATTGGTAAACAACGAGCCAACATGCCTGTAATGCATACAGTGACAGGGATAAGTAAAAACATGGAAATTTAACGCATGAAGGTTTGTCGGGCATTTTTCGTTGTAACTTTCGGCCGATCCGTGAAAATCACGAATAACGTATTACTTCAGCGGTATCCAGGAAGCACGTGGGACATTGCATAATGAGGCAGTGAACACTGGAGGACCGGACCTACACATTGACCAATCAGGGAGCTGTAAAGTGAATAATACATAGTAATGAGACCTAACGCATGAGGTCCCACCAATCAGCGTAGCGCAAATGGACCTTAAATTACCAGATGAACCAATCACTGATGTTGGTACATATGTCATGGACCTGACTTATGAAACAGGACTACTGGGACTGGGTACAACTAATGCAAGGTTGCAGCAATGAAATGAGCAAACATTATTTCAATAATTTTTCACGACTAAGAGCTGACAGAACTTCTAAATTTGTGCTTGAAAACAAAAGAATATAGCTCCAAGCACATTTAGCAAATGAGTCCTCAGCTGACGGTCAAATTTGCTTTTGCTGATGGAAGATTTGGATGAACCTTGAAAGTAAAGACTTAAAATTTTACTCAAACTTTCAATGAATCTTTCAACCATTCTTTTACCAAATCAAGAATAAAAATCAAGGGTCACCTTGCAAACTTTGATACTAAAGTAACAAATTACTTAACATTCACCAATATTTGAAATTCAAAATGGCCGCCATCCCTGTGTTAAGTCTTTGGGGAAAATAAAATTTGTGACTTAAAAAAAAAAAACTAAGACAGAGAAAATTTTCTTCTCAAAAAAGCTTTAAAATGAGCTCTTACAAGTGGTTGGTTAGAAAAGATTTGTAAAAATTTGAGTCAGAATATAGGTCCCTGAGGCACATTTTTGTTTTTGGACCTGTGTTTATTGCGGCAGTTTGGATGAGTGATTTTCACAATTTCATATTAATGTTGTAGATAGAAAAGTTCAAATTGTAAAATAACGTAAGCTAGATTTCTGCAGGTCTTGTCATACAACTTCAGATGAATAATTCATTTTTGTGTATTTGTTAATGTTATAGGAATTCTTCTGAGCTGGAGCCTGCTGCTGACTCTGTAATCAGTGTGGCATGCAATTCCTTAATGAGGGCAATATGGAAATTATTCAAACAACCATTGGATATACATTAAATGCAATCACACTTATCAAAACATATGAAAATGTACTTTGTATGCTTGCATGAGGGATAAATATTGACAACATGATTTCACATCCGATTCTCTGATTTTAATAGCCTGGACATAAAATAAAACTTACAGCAGTGTATCAAAATCATTATGGCACAGATGGAGTTTTCTCACGAAACCTATGTTATGATATGACCTATCCAATAATGGGTTTAACTTAGTATTTAATGTAAACGGTAAATTTTTCCCTCTCTTGTATCGAAAATAAACATCAGTGAGAATAAATATACTGAATCAATAAATCTCACACTGAAGAAATATGCCGCTGAGGATACTGGATTAATCATTCACTGAAGTGGAAAAGTACCAGTAAAAATATGACACTATAGGATGACCCTTTGTACCAGAAAGTGGGTATAGAAAATACGTTATGGATATACCGTGCAGTTTATTATGCATGCCGCATTGTTAAAGTATGGTTTGAACTCTTTGCTGTGTCAATCAACAGACGGTCAAAAGCTGTATAAACACTCATAAAAAAATACCCCAACATACTGTGAACAATAAATGCACTATATAAAACATAGGGCAAAAGTCCCTGAAGCTACTATAGACAAATGGATACAAAATTAAGTATTTCCTGACTGTACGAAATTATCTCACTAAGGTCATCTTAGGGACCTGTAAACCAAATATTAATAAAGCTGTCTGACCAGCGGTTTTGAAAAAACAAGCGACCCAACAGTCGACAGAGCTCTGCTGTGTTATATAGAGAATAAATTTTTGTGACACATGTATTGATGAAGAAGGTGGATATCTTTGATAGCTCATTTCAGGATGGCCTGACCAAAAATGGCAAAATTAGCTGCAAAAATACAAAATTGAAGATTTCATCATAATTTCAATATATTACATTAAGATAAAGCCTAGGAACCTGTATACCAAAAATCAAAGCTATCAGATGAGTAACTTTTGAGAAACAAATATTTTGACCAAAAACGGCAAAAATTTACCCAAAAATACAAAAGTTTAAGATTTCATCAAATTTCAATATATCACACTAAGACAAACCCTAGGAACCTGTATACCAAACATCAAAGGCATCAGACAAATACTTTTTGAGAAACACATTTTTTGACCAAAAACGGCAAAAATTGACCCAAAAATACAAAAGTTTAAGATTTCATCAAATTTCAATATATCACACTAAGACAAACCCTAGGAACCTGTATACCAAACATCAAAGGCATCAGACAAGTACTTTTTGAGAAACACATTTTTTGACCAAAAATGGCAAAAATTGACCCAAAAATACAAAAATTGAAGAGTTCATCAAATTTCAATATATCACACTAAGACAACCCCTAGGAACCTGTATACCAAATATCAAGGGCATCAGACAAGTAGTTTTTGGGAAACAAATTTTTTTGACCAAAAATGGCAAAAATTGCACCAAAAATACAAAATTACACATTTCATCATATATTCAATATATCATATTTAGTTCATCTGTAGGAACCTGTATACCAAATATCAAAGCTGTCACTGTTACTGAGGGGAAATATGGCATCGCAGTATTAAAAATTGGGCTATGTTAAAGCTGGGGGCACAAAATCTGCTCGGAGACATTACGGGAAAGCTCCATTAACTTAGGAATACTCGACTTCCCTAGAGGATCAATTTCACAGACCTGCCTTTCCTACAATGGCACTACAATGGCACCAGCTGGATTAGATAAACATAACAATGGAACATTCACACCTTGGGGATTAAAAGTCTTCTGTTTGTCACCCGAGTTGGTCAGGCAAGGACTCGGGTTTCAGGTACCATGCAAGTTAATGCAGCCTTCCCCTAATGATATGAATACTTAGAGAGCAAAAAAAAGATATTTTCTGATTTTCACAATGCAGAACAAAGTACACAACAAAAAAATACCGCAATTATACGGTGTCGCTCAAATTTGATCAGAATTGGTATATACCAGTATGGGTTACCAATGATCAACAATAAATGTTGTTTCTAGTTCAGTGGAGGAAAATTCTACGTTGATGTTATGACAATGATTTCTGCACAGTACAACCAGAAAAACAACAAGAAATATTTAAACCAGAAAAACAGGAATGACAAAAGTAATAAAGGTCTGAAACTTTAGGTACTGGAGGTCAACTTTAGCAACATGCATAGCAGAAACAAGCCCCTCTTAGTTTGAGTATAGACGGTCTTCGCCCCCTCTACTGTCTATGGTTTCATCAGGTCTGTTAATATGTAACAGTTCATAAACAATGACAGGAAATGATTCAAGATCAGTGGAGTTGGCCTGTTTCTTACTGGCCTGCACATTTGCAGGATTTCACTTTTTCTTACCTCATTTGCACATTTTTGACACTGATGTGTTCATTTGAACAAATTCACATCTAAACCCCTACATCTACCTGTACACCAAATACTGAGACGGTAGCTTTGGCGGTATGGGAGCCTTTGTGTGTGACGGACATACATCCGCACATACCCACAAATATACAGACATGCAAATCAGATGCAAATGAACTGATTCAGCTTATACGATAACCTCACAAATGTGAGCTAAAAATGAACAAATAAGATTGAGGATCATCAAGAACACCTTATGATTAGAAAGCTCATTACCTACATTTAGTGATATTCTAAATTCAAAACAGTTGCTGTGGACACGAAAAAACCCCTGATTTACATGCAAAGGAAACAGAGGACAACCAATCATCTGTAAGGAAGTTTTGAAAATGATTTCAGCAGAGTAATAGCAAGCGAGTGGCAAGAAATGCAGTACTTTTTGAAAATATGCCGTTTTCTACAATATATTAAACGATAGTTTGGATGTAGCTCATACTTACCAGCTGACATCAAAGTTACAGCTGAGAGCAAAGCCTTCTCTGTGTCTTTAAGATGAAGTGAATTGATCCTCGAGCAGAATTCAAACATTCCTGTCACAAAGACGCCCATTGGCGTTCGCTGAGCCTGTTCCAGTGACATCTCCATGTCGGTGCCGAAGAACGTCATGGAGTTGTACGGCAGATGGTAGAGCATGGAAAGCCTGACGAGTACCACCTCGAAGCATCCTGCCTTGATGATGGTCATCCTGTCATCAATGTCAAACGTCTTGAACGCCGGCAAACGCTTGGCAAATGTGACAACGCCCTCTATCAGCACCGTAAAAGACTGGCTCACATACTGCCACGTCCTCGATGGAGAGAGACCTTCTGTTTCAAACGGTGTCTGAGGCATTTCAAGGGGCGATGTTTGGCAAGGTGCCTGCTCTTTGTCGAAGTGTAATCCTTCTGCCTGGTACTCTGATGGGGCTTGGTCATACTTCGAATTTGTATTTTGTGAACTCTTTCTCTGCTGTTGCTTGCTCAATATTGCCTTTTCCTTCGCTTTGCAGAATTTTGCCTGATCACGGAGATGCTGTGCCATGAAGCTTTCGTACTGGCATTTCTCGAGCCAACTGATCACCTCCTCTAATGTCATTCCTTCCAGTACTTTCTCACAAAGCTCGGGCGGGGGTTTGCTTTCTGCTCTCGCTGTCATTTTTGCCACCTTGGCACTTATCTCTGCGGCCATCTGCGCCTGTGGCGTTTCCGTCAATTTCGAATCCTCGTCATTCGTGTTGGAATCCCCAGCATGCCCTTCAGTGTTGTCAGACTGCTCGCTGTCGCAACAAGAATACATCTTAATTGGATTCTCCTCATCACTGGCTGATCTTGCTGTCGACTTTTTTACCGAGGTGAATGGTACCTCATCAAGACTCTCTGTGCAGTCGACTTTGATCGGTTTTTCCGACAGGCTGCTGTCCTTCGTTTCAATACGAAAGGGGTGAACCACATTGACAATCTCCTGACCTTTGACCTGATTGACAAGAGGCTTCTGTCTCAGCTGACTTGCAGATTCGTGAACGGCAATGTCAGAGTTCAGAAGTTTCTTGCTTTTCTCCTTCATGGCTGCTTTGAGCTTCTTTGAGCGTCTCCCAAGTTTGCAAGCTAAATTTTGCGTAAAAAGGAAACAAAAATTACTATACATGTAATCATTCTAGAGTTGAATGGCCTGTAGCTGATAACTGTTGATCATTTGTTCACTATTTTTGCTTTTTATGTAAACCACAGTTCTTTGTTATCCCAAAGCATGTTGAGATACACAGTATTTAGTTTGTCAACTCCCCATGTACATGAGTAAACTGCATTGATATTGTGAACAAGTGAATTCCGCAAGATCTTGACTAGAGTTTATAATAAAGTCTAAATGATGATGACGGTGCATTTTACATGTACCGGTATAGACACTGTGGTGACAAGTTAAAATACAGGTGGTAGGTGTATCAACATGCGTTGAGGAGGAGTACAAGAACTTGCACTGGATGAAAACAAACATAGGGCCAAAGTCCCTGAAGCTACTATAGACATGGATACAAAATTAAGTATTTCCTGACTGTATGAAATTATCTCACTAAGGTCATCCTAGGGACCTGTAAACCAAATATTAAAGCTGTCTGACTAGCAGTTTTGAAAAACAAGCGACCCAACAGTTGACAGAGCTCTGCTGTGTTATGTAGAGAATAACCTTTTGTGACACATGTATTGATGAAGAAGGTGGATATTTGAGCTGGTTTATCTTTTAATATCAGTATTTTCATCCTATTAACCAAGCACATTTTAACTTTTAAATTAAGATTGTAAGTAAGTTCTGTAAGTAGTCAGAGAAAGCACACTGAAGAGACAAATGTTTGAAACTTAAGAAGTTCAAGGTCATCAAAAGCATTATAAGGAATCACGTAACACTTTCGTTGCACTGTTTATACAGATTGCATAATTGCTATAAATAGCACATGAGGAATCTTACAGCCCAGCTTTACCATAAAAACCCTGTCACTTTGACCACTCTTTTAATTGACCACTCTATTTTTTTCCTCAAAAAGTATTTATTTTATCCTTACCCAGTCAATCATAAATGGAAATTAGAACTTTCTCTATCTCTATTTATTTGACCACCCTATCATGACAAACTATTAAGAGCAATTTCTTTTAGATAACATACAGGGCACACTAAATGACGGTTCAGAATATATTAAAGTTGGGATTCAGGAAAGTCGCCTTTACATGTTTTAATCCTCCACGATGGTAAGCATTTCACTATGAACTGTCAAAAAAAGTTGACCTTTCTGATAATTCCACACTAAAATTATTTTGGCTTTGATGATTTCCTAATTAATTCAATTATTTAAAATCATATTAATTTTTTTTTCTGGGTGAATTGATAGGGTTTATACAGTACAAGAATTACTTACAATGTAAGTCAAATTTGACCAAAAATGACAAAAAAATTCCTTAAAAATACAGATTTGCATATTTCATCACAATTTGAACAAATCTAAGTTGGGTTATCTCTAGGGACCTGTATACCAAATAACAAAGCTGTCTGGCCAGCGGTTATGAAGAAGAAGATTTTTTACCAAAAACACCTTTTTTGGCATTAATTTGCCTATTTTCAACAATATCAAAAAATTAAAAAAAAAAGTTTCTCAAAATCATATTTTTCATCAACACAACAAATATCAAATCAGTAAGTACTGCGGTTCTCAAGATATTTGAGTGGACGGACGCCTCACAAACGGACATACATACATACATACATACAGACTGACGCCGGACGCCGGACGGATACCCATCCCAATAGCTTCTATAGACTGTAGTCTATAGTAGCTAAAAACTAAGACAAAATCATTCATCAAAAGCTACGACTACTATTTCTTTAATATAACAAAGCTAAATGTGTTTCCAGAAAATATATTTAAGGTAGTATTTGCCTCAAAAGTGAAAGACTTAAACTTTTGCTCAAACTTTTTCAAGCTTTTCAAACTTTTTTCAACCATTCTCTTCCAAAATCAAGAATGAAAATCACAGGTCACTGTGCAAATTTTGGTCCTAGAGATACAAATGTCCCAAGATTTACTGATATTTGAAATGCAAAATTGCCACCATCATTTTTTAATTCTATGGACAAAAGTAAAATTTTCGATTATCAAAAAGCTAAGATGGTGAAAAGTTTTCTTCTTCCAAGAACTTTAAAATGAACCCCCACAAGTGGTAGATCAGAAAAGAATTGTAAAAGTTTGAAAGTCTGAATATCTGTCCCCGAGGCACGTTCTACCTTAAAGTATGATATTCAACTCATGCAATCAAATATAACTGAATAGCTTTACAAATTTACAGCTTTCAAAGTGTATTATAAAGTATAGTAGCCCTTTCAATTGCACATACTGTATTTTCTGTTTTGGAAAGACTTTCTCAAAAGACTGGAAACACAGTCCAATCAAAACTTTTATGTATCTTGCATACATTTATTGTATGAAATTAATATGTATGGTACTAGAACAAGTGATTAACATGTGACTGTTCTTGGAAACTTAAAGTTTTTCAATACCACACCTTACAGAAACATTTAGGTGTTAAAGGTCATGGACACAACAGAAAGAGCTGTAGAGAAAATTTCTAGGTCAATGATACACCGTACGCGTCGATGATCAGAGGAGCCTGTTTTACAGAAACTAATTTTTATCGTGATGATGCAAACTTAAAAGCTGTTTTGTGAGGTTGATCAAAAGTACACTGATATACATGTATGGCATGGCCAACTTTATTTCAGATCTGGGTTTTCCTTTGGGATCTTATCTGTACAGTTAAAGTTTGATGTTTACAAGAGGCCGCATCAGAACATGGTAAATAAACAAAGGTAGATGTGTCAATCGGCACTTTGTGGGGAAGACAGCTTATACTGCATGTGTTCACAGACCAGTGGACAGGTCATTGATACACATCTAGGGATATGCAGTACTTTGACCTGGTGCAAGTATCAGTGCAATCGGCAGCTAATACCGAGCGTTGTGTCCGTTGTGCAGCTTGTTTCTTAGTTATTGCTGACCAACAGAGCAATATACAGCTTCAAAAAATCACCTACATTGCCTTGGGTGGCAATGTTTCTAATAGATACCTTTTGACAGCCAATATCATGGTTGGAAATTTTGACTTGAGGTTAGCAGACTTTCAAACTAATTGATATGATTTCATTTCTCAACTTGCTGCACACTCTTCCAGAGAGTGTGGTTTTCCAGCACCTGTGGCTGCCTGATACTTTGTTGTGCATTCACTAATGTATCGAGATGTAATTTTTGTGTAATTTCTGCCATTTTTGGTGTTTCTGCCTAATAAATGATCTTACTCTACTTCCAAATCATTTCCAAACGCCTACTATTCAACCTGCAAATAAACCCTCTATGTACCGGTACGTAATGTCCTGTATGTACCGGTACGTAATGTCCTGTATGTACCGGTACGTGATGTCCTGCATATTTGTTGGTGACTGAAGTTGAGACAGAATTCACCTGCCAGCGTTGTAAACTGTACATATTGTACAGGATACAATGTGTTGGCATGGCTAATTAAATATTAATATTATTAATATCAATAATATTTTCCGCACACTCCAAGAAGCATAATAATAAATGTATTTCTTTGACAAAGCAAAAATAACAAAAATTTTTCAAAACATTCAAGCTATTGTCTGAGTAAAGACATACCCACATGCCACTGGGGAATTAATCTACCCTGACACTTGCAAATCTGTTAGTCATAGACCGCCTTTCAAAAATTATCTTAAGTAATAGTTTCAGGTTGTATTACAACTTTAATACTTATTGCAGCATTTGTTAAGGTTGGCCATGCTGAAACTGTACTTCCTGTTCAAACACAACATTCCGTTGAAAATTCTTCTTTTTACAAGTCAAAACTTGAATAACAGTAGGGCTTTATTTGTTTATGATGTAATTTTTTTTCTGAGAGATAATAATTGTTCAGCATGTTAGCTCAAGTTATCGGGTGCTACACGTGAGACCTCTGTATACTCCAGAATTTTGAGATCTGACAAGATCATTTTCTGACACTATTTACGATCTTATCACAATGCTGGCAGGCAAGGTTTGTCCTGCACTTACACATGGAAACGGCAAGGCTCAAAAACTGCTCCTTTCTGGCTGTATCCCTGGGAGAGGCAAATTTCACGAATGTTTTCTCATTTTCAGATTTCTAAGATTTGTTATCATTCTGATCGACACCGTTCTAGGTAGCAGGGCGTGTGACGCCACACGTTATCTTTGGCTCACTCATTTTTGAAAACATTAAAAACCTCCTCAGCTCAATTAACAAGAGTATCAGAGAGGAAAATTTCATCCTCTGAAACAGAAATTTGCTGAGCTATTAAAACGGCAAAACTTGCAAAAGGATGCCATCTCCTATATCTTGAGTTCATGTAATTCCCGCACAATTGCATGGTCAAACACGGAATATTAGCATCAAATAACATGTTTAAAAAAGACGCTACAAAAGGACATGGTAACTTTGAAATGGCTATGCAGCTCCTCCTAACTGAAGCAAATCATTCATTCTCTCGGCATACCAGTATATATACCATGTATTAAACTATCTAGAAATTACCTTGCAAATCTATAGTGCTATCTACGTTTTCTTGATTACATTCCTGGGAATGTGCTGCACAGCACATCACTCTACAATATATTCAAGACTACTGTGATGATATCATTGTTTTTATCTTACTTCTACTTGTGAAATATTCGCTATCTGGCAATTTAGACCCTGTGTTATAGTTTCCAACATGTTAAAATTACACAGCAAGCCACCAGTCTATGGTTTCAAGCAGACAATGGCACATACTATATGTCAACAAAAGTTTGAAGTTTAACGAAAATGTCATATTTAAAATTACCCTGTCATGAAAACACCTTTAAATATTGGCTTACCTTCTTTGGACATGCCAACAGCCTGACATTTGACCCATCTGCAATACTGACACTGGTTACGGGTAAATTTATTCACAACGCACTCTTTGCCGACGCACTGATATGTTTTATACAGGGACTGGCTCCTTGAAAAGAAACTCTGTAAGTGATGAAACAAAGATGAAAATTCATAAAAGATATCACAAATGCAATGGCACAGCAAACTCTTGGCTGTCATTCAAAGATACAAGACACAGAGCGTGGGAGGAACTTAGCTTTCTGGTTAAGGTAGAATGCGCCTCCAAAATGAAAGACTTAAAACTTCTGCTCAAAGTTTCCTTAGGGACACTCAACCATTCTCTTACCTAATCAAAAATAAGACATATCAAGAGTCACCATACAAATTTTGGCACAAAAGAAAGGGAATACCTAAGATTGACCGATATTGGAAATTCAAAATGGCTGCCATCCCTGTGTTAACTCTATGGAGAAATATTAGATTTTTGATTTTCATCAACTAAGATAATAAAAAGTTTACTGACTCCATGAGCTACAAAATGAGTTCCCCACGAGTAGCAGATCAGAAAAGCATTGTAAAAAGTCCCAATATCTGTCCTCGAGTTGCAATCCTACTTAAAGTTCTCGTCAGCAGCAAATTGGTGGATGTATTCCCACTGTTTTCTGCAGCAAAGTACAATGTAGGACCTCTTAAAAATTAAATTGAAAAGTTAGCATTGAAAAAGTACACAATGCCATAGCAACAGTCAGAATTTTCATGGTGATGTATTCTCTACATATTTAGCATCATCCTGGTGAATCCTTTATCATGTGATGAAAATTACCAGCATTAACTCCGAGGTGTTAGACCCGGAAACTATAAATATGTATTATATTTCTTTTTAATAGCAATAAGCCATTACTCTGGTGTCGTATTATTTTTGATTTAATATATACAACTATGTGAACAAAAGCCCTTGCCACCACGCACAAGTCAGAAAGCTCACAAACACATACAGAAATTACACTTTGAATTTCCCGTTGCCTGGCATGAGTGGAAATAAGCAGAGACACACAGCAGTGTATTAGATATCAAAAACTTCGGGATTAGACCAGACCAGCTGGTTTTTTTATGGAGTTGTCAGTTCTGCTTCCGTGCTAGTCGCTGTGCTAGTAGCATGTTGTGAGCAAAATACCAGGGATTGGTCAAATTGATAAAAAATTCTTTTGACGTTGAATATTCATGAAGTGCAATGACATCATGACCAGCGCAATGAAAACACTAATTTCACTTTCACACCTTTCTAATGTTGCATTTTGTACTGTATTTACTCAGTATGCCGGGTCACAGAGACAATAGTGATGGAAATCATTATCACATCAATAACATTTTTCGCCCATTTGCGTAAATGTCTTCCCAAAATTAGGGACATTTGTGCAGACTAGACCTGGCTGTGGTGTTTTTATTGTGTTCACAGAATGTCATATGAACACGATTGTGCACTTAAAAAGCAAAGCCTGGAGCCAGGCAACCAAGGGAGTTGTTAAGATAGGAGATCGAGTAAATATTGCTTGTTACGTCAGGAAAACTATTTCAATTCAGTTCCTATCCATGTAGTTTAATCTTTAATCTTCACTCACGCCCGCTCTATATGGTTCCTCATCAGTTTAGTTATCGGGTTTACAATTAATCAATTGATTGATATGACATGGTGTCAATGAACACGGCATTTCTAAGCTAATCTCAACAAACAGAAATATTAATCATGATTTCTCCGCAGCAGAACGATGAAACTCAAAGCAGCACTGCCCGCAGACGAAGACCATATCTAAATTAAAGAATCAATCAATACCGTTCACTAGAACAAGATTTCCTGAGCTCTATCAAGCACATTCATTTCCTCGTGACAGGGTCAAACCATGCACTCTGCAACACTTTGGTTGAAAACAGAAAAAAGGCGTTAGTACATAAGCAGATAACAGAGTACAAGTACGCTGACGTAAGCTGGTCCGGACATACCTATTTTTTTTCATAAATGAATTTTCAGAATGTTAGCAGTTGGAAAGGGAGAACCCTTGTCCCTTTACCATTATAAACGTAACGGCAGCAGTCAGGGATCACGGATTATTAAAACACACGCACGGCAATTGAAATCCATTGACCTAAAACCCTCTTTCCTGGTAGATGACAGTTTGGAAGTGCTAGAACCTGACAACAGAATTATTATTTGAATTTCCCAAAGCATGATAAATCACTGAAACCGGCTTTTGGGATTTCAACACAACTGACAAGTTTTCAATCAATGAACAGCTTAAAAGAAAATCAGCAAAGGTGATTGAGTGAGTGAGTATCCAAGGGTTAAAGGACCAGTATCTGTAACTTTTGATGATTTTCTTTCACTATTTTTGTTTTTAATGTCAACTGCAATTTCTTGTTCTTCCCCAAAAAAGTATGTTGAAACATCCACTATGTAGCTTGTTGACACAACATCTACATGTGTAAAATGCAAAGTTCTTGTTTATACTTGAATTCCAGTCTGGACCAGAATTCACTTGTCAACAACAACAATGCAGTTTACACATGCATGTATATAGATAGGCTCATTGAGAAGCTGAACACTGTGTATCTTGACATGCTTTGGGGAAGAGAACAAGAAACTTTCACTGACACTAAAAACAAAAACAGTAAAAAAAATTCAAGTTACAGCTACTGACTTTTTAAAGGCCCGTTTGGCAATCCCTGGGATCGCTTTTGTTCTAGTCTGTAAGAGGATTATGGAGATGTGATAGCCTTTAGTTTTCCATTGAAATTGTAATCTGATGGGCGGGTAAACTTTCTGATGAGACGATCTGGCGCAAACGCAGGCCTTTAACATATGAAAAACAGTTTGTGTGAATTTGTGCATGATAACAATGAAAGGGTTAAACTATTTGTTTATCATACATTCCTATTAATTGTTTACAGTCCCACAAAACATACTGTATTACCCCTGCAGAAGTGGGCCAGTTATACATGGTATTGGGGCTTAAAGGCCTATGTTGGAGCCAGATTGTCTCATCAGACCAGATATGAACTGAAAATGCTCACGTGTTTCATTATATATTGCAGTTATGTGTAAACTTGAACCTTTGCCACATGTTTGCAACTTCATTGAAAGTATTATGATCAACATAATGAACAATAATCACCGTCGATTAGGTCATGAAGTATACAAATATGTAATTAGCTGGAATAAAAATATTAAAGTTCTTTTACTGCTGTCATTGTATCACCACTTTATATAGCAAGTGTAATTACCGTTGGCCAAGTCCTTCAAACCATAGATGCTGAGCTGTGAAAGCTCATTAGACATGCAAATTATAAATTAGCTGACATGACAATTTGAAATGACTTTTGATATTGTTTTAACCTGGTATAATCATCAATGTACATAGCATATTTTGCCAACTTTGATCAAGTAAATCCCAGTATAGATCCATAATAAGCAAAGTTTATTAAATATGTAAATTAGGAATTGGCTTAAGTAAAAATGCTCAATGATTTTCAATAATGTTGTATCATGGTATCTGCATTATATGTAGCAAGTTTTGTCAACTTTGGTCTAGTTGATTCAAATATATATCCCTAATTAGGAAAGTTCATTAAATATGCAAATTAGGAATTGGCTGAAGAGAAAATGCTTAATGACTTTCAATAATATTGTATTATAGTGTCATTAATGTACATAGCAAGTTTCATCAATTTTGATCAAGTCAATTCAGATAAATATCCCTAATTATGAAAATTTATTTAATATGCAAATTAGGAATTGGCTGAAGTAAAAATGTCTTTTGATTTTCAATAATGTTATATCACAGTATCTTTGATGTATATAGCAAGTTTCAACAAGTTCAATCAAGTTAATTCAGATATGTATCCCTAATTGGGAAAGTTTATTAAATATGCAAATTCGGAATTGGCTGAAGTAAAACTGTTCAATGACTTTCAATAATGTTAAATCATAGTATCTTTAATATACATACCAAGTTTGGTCGATTTTGATCGAGTAAAATCAGAAATATATCCCTAATTAGGAAAGCTCATAAAATATGCAAATTAGCAACTATCTTTCATGTCACCCCTTAATGGTCCCCACTGCTGATATATTTTGGTGTGATCAACATTTGTAGCAAATCTCATCAAATTGTGTGTAGTCGTTTTTAATGTATATCCATTTTTTCTAAAATCACTAATTATGCAAATGAGCAAAAAGGATGCAAGCCACACCCACCAAAAACTAATCAGTTCTTGCCATTTGCTAACTGAATCTATGTACCAGATTTGATTCTGATCTGATCAGCCGTTTTAGAGATATCGGACCAACAGACAGACAGACAGACAGACAGACAGACATTGCTGCGATGACCGGGTTTCGACACAAGTGGCAGCATTAGACCAAAAGAAAAATTAGATCTGCAACTACCTAATGAATAATTGGCACATTTGTTAAAATGGTACTAAAAGTCATCCTTTCAACCTGGTAGTTTTGCATAAAACTTCTATCAAATACTTATGCCAGTGTACCAAATATCAGACCTCTAGCTCTATTGGCTGGCTCAGAATTAGATATGCACATAATTAATGAGGTGCAGGATGTGATGTCATAAGGTCTCCCATCATACCAAATATGAAGCGTGTAGCATTTGTGGTTACTGAGTTATGGATATATACGTATATTCAAGGTCAAAGGTCATCAAGGTCACATGACATTTTGTCAAAAAAATTGTAATGCTAATCTATCCCTATATACCAAAAATCAGACCTCTAGCTCTATTGGCTGGCTCAGAATTAGATATGCGCATAATTAATGAGGTACAGGATGTGGTATCATAAGGTCTCCCATCATACCAAATATGAAGCGTGTAGCACTTGTGGTTACTGAGTTATGGACATATACGTATAGTCAAGGTCTAAGGTCATCGAGGTCACATGACATTTTGTCAAAAAAATTGTATTGCTAAGCTATCCCTATATACCAAAAATCAGACCTCTAGCTCTATTGGCTGGCTCAGAATTAGATATGCGCATAATTAATGAGTACAGGATGTGGTGTCATAAAGTCTCCCATCATACCAAATATGAAGCTTGTGTAGCACTTGTGGTTACTGAGTTATGGAGATATATGTATATTCAAGGTCAAAGGTCACCGAGGTCACATGACATTTTGTCAAAAAATAATTGTATTGCTAAGTTATCCCTATATACCAAAAATCAGACCTCTAGCTCTATTGGCTGGCTCAGAATTAGATATGCGCATAATTAATGAGGTACAGGATGTGGTATAATAAGGTGTCCCATCATACCAAATATGAAGCGTGTAGCACCTGTGGTTACTGAGTTATGGAGATATATGTATATTCAAGGTCAAAGGTCATCGAGGTCACATGACATTTTGTCAAAAAAATTGTAGTGCTAAGTTATCCCTATATACCAAAAATCAGACCTCTAGCTCTATTGGCTGGCTCAGAATTAGATATGCACATAATTAATGAGGTACAGGATGTGGTGTCATAAGGTCTCCCATCATACCAAATATGAAGGGTGTAGCACTTGTGGTTACTGAGTTATGGACATATATGTATATTCAAGGTCAAAGGTCATCGAGGTCACGTGACATTTTGTCAATAAAATTGTATTGCTAAGCTATCCCTATATACCAAAAATCAGACCTCCAGCTCTATTGGCTGGCTCAGAATTAGATATGCACATAATTAATGAGGTACAGGATGTGATGTCATAAGGATACCAAATATGAAGGGTGTAGCACTTGTGGTTACTTAGTTATGGACATATACGTATATTCAAGGTCAAAGGTCACCGTGGTCACATGACATTTTGTCAAAAAAATTGTTTATATGCTAAGTTATCCCTATATACCAATTCCAGGGTTAGGTTGGTAGCGGGTCGAGTTGACTGGGGTCGAGGTGGTTAGGGGTCGAGATGTCCAGAAACCATGGTCATCATGCTTCCCATAGACTAGCATGTATCAGAAAAATTAAAACTGTGATAACTTCATTAATATGCAAGCCACGCCCACCAAAACCTTTTCAGTTCCAGCCATTTGAATTCTGAAGATGTCTACCAAATTTGACTGAAATACCTACAGCCGTTTTTGAGATAATGGGGATACAGACACACGGACACACACACACACAGACAGACATGGCTAAACCATATGCTCACGTGTGTGAACACGTGAGCAAAAAATTTACTTACTAGATTACAATTTCAATGGAAAACAAAAGGCTATCACACCTCCATAATCCTCTTATAGACTAGAACAAAGGCAATCCCAGGGATTGCCTAAAGTGCCTTTAAGTTTTGCAATTCTTGCGAAAACCTTTTGAATGGGGAAACTTTGGTGATAAGGCCATGCACATATGTATGCATAACACTAACTGTACCTGTTCACACCCACAACCTACTAATTGGGAAAAATTTTGAGATATGGCCACACAGGTATGTATGCCAGAACTACACGAGCTAACGCCTACAAGTCTGGATTGCTCTATTTTGTCCTCCCCTGTCCTCACACAGAGGGTCTTCTGTGATGCAGAACTACGGATCCACTAAAAAGTCTCGCAGTAATCTTTCTTCTCTGTGTACGTTTTCATCTTACACCTACCTTACATCCGTCACAAGCAACCACGCCATAATGATAGGTAGACGAGTACTCTCCACACACCCAGCATTGCCGTAAAGTGGGGTCAGTGTTCCCATTATCTGTTTGAACAATAGAAAATGGTACAGATACACATAAAGTTGTTGATGACCAAATAATTCAAAATATGATTTTTCTTGAAATCTGACCATAGGGGTAGCGTAAATGTCCATCCCCAGGGGTGGGGGTGAGGATGCTTTGGTTTCAGCACAGGTTTCTTTTTGCTATTTTAATATGCTAGATTATGATATTACCAATTAAGATTTATACTACCAACATAGGGTGGATTGTCTTGGTCTTATTTCAGCAGTGGTTCTGCAAAGATTTCTTTTTCTCCTTCACTGTGTCATGTATTTGTCCTGTGATAATCTTATGCAGAGTTTTATCTCTATGTTACTTCTGTCATGGAGTTAGAAAAACTCCATGCTTTTATCTGAGGCATTTGATTGCCTAATGCCCCACAGCATGCAAAGTCAACAAAAAATGCACCAGCAAGGGTACAACAGAAGAAAGACGCCAAAAGACGCCATAGACTTTCATGCCATACAGCCTCACATATGCCAAGAACTTTTTTAGCCAATAAACTTGATATGTTACACTTCTTTTAGACAGGTATAGTGTGTTTCCTATGATTGGAAGCCCAGCCAAACCACTATGTATTTCAAAGATCAGGAAATGAAGAAGCTTCGAGTAGTCTTTCCATGTTTGGTTTAGCAAATCAGGGATGGGAAAATTGGCTTAAAATGCACATTTTTGGTTCAGAATGCAATGAAAATGATTAAAAGACTCTAAAAATAGATCTTATTGTCCAAAAGCTTGCAAACTTTTACACATTTTAAATGTCATGAAAAGACATATTTTGGTGAAAATTTTCAGCAGCGGAACTTATTAAATGTAAACAATAAACAAACAAACAATTGTTGGTATTTGTCAATAACAAAATACCACATAACCTTCAACACAGTTACACAAAAGCATATATCACAAGTGAATTATAGCTTAAACGCTACACAATATTAATAAGTAACATGATTGCATTTCGTAAACAAGATCTTTTATTCATTTATCTTTGTTTATTTATTTATTTGTTTGTTTGTTTGTTTGTGTATTTCTTTCTGCATTGAAAGGTGAAACCATGTAACAAGGAAAAAATCTTTGTTTTTTTTTATTTGGATTCTGATTGCTATCAGATATGATTCAGTTGTTTTTGTTATGGAATGAATGTTGTCATTGAGTTAGAGAGGATACATTTGAGAGGTTATGGCATTGCAAGTAAACACAAACAACTAATTTGATTGAATATCTGGCAACAAGCTGCCATCTTACAAGACAAATTCAAATCAGAGCCCGTATTCAGCTCCGTTATTAGCTACCCTGTGATTGGCAAACGACGAAAAACTTCACCACAAAAACGCACTACCTGAACTTCTGAGAAAATAAATTCAGTTCAAGAACTAAATAACATAAGTTCGAGGTACAATAAGAACGACATTTGCCTCTGAACGCTTTCGATAACCGTACCGGCCCTGACGTTTGATCGCGATGTCACCATAATGATCATGACAGTCAACATGAACACATACGAAGTTTGATCACGTATTTTGACGAGCACGCAACAAAATTTGCCAGAAAATGAACAGAAACCAATAAATATGAAATAAATAATTACATATCGGGTATATTTCGACAAAAGAATATGTTATAGACGTAGGAATATGACGTGAGGTCAACAGTTCGGAAGGTGCCGTGTTGTACGTTTTGTGCATACAAACCTGTGATTGGCGGCAATCTTGGCCATCTCGATACACGGTGAAGAATGCCGCGATACCAAAGTTTACTTACATAAACAGACCTGATCGCTCCAAAATCACATATTAAATTAAGATTTAGTGAAAATCCTTTCAAATTTCTTCATCATTAGTGTTTTTGGCCTAGAATACCGAACTGACAGACTCAAACTTTAGCTTTCAGAGAGGCTGGTCAGTGCGATGCTCCGTGGTGACGCCATTCGAGCCGCTGTTCACCTTCAAAATCACGTACGACCGATCAACAAACGTCTTCATTTTCTCAGAAAATATCCTCAAAAAATACCAAAATATGTCATTTCTATAAAGAAATGGCTAATAACTTGTCACAAAACTATCATCTTTAGGATGTATGGCAGAAAAAAACGTTCAAAATGTCTCTCACTTTGGCGGAGTCAGCGACCAGATCGGATTAGATATTCACGGTAAAAATAGTCGACCCGATTTCCTCAAAAGGTCGCTCAAATTACTGGAAATTGCCGTAGCTACATCAGGTGATGTCATTATTTTAGTCCTTACATGGACATGATGGACCTGAAGTGGGTTCAAAGGGTAAGGAATGGCTTTATTTGTCAGGTGACCTCTTAAACATGGGAAATCAAGTTCCAAACTTTGCCTTAGCGAACCCAAGGCTGTGTACGGATATATCCGTGCGTGGTGCTGAGCGTGAGGCGTGTACGGATATATACGGGCATGGCGTTTTGAGGGTTAATACCCTTCCTGGTGCATTCGTTGTTGACTTTGTCAAAGTTAATCCAGTGATAATCTGGTGACAGCGTCCACAGATTCGTAACTTACCCTTGCCTGCATTGGTGCATTAAGCAATAAAATGCATCAGATATTAGAGATGCAACCGTAGTTTATCTACTGTCTATGATGCAACATAGTAATAAAACCTTGTGTAAGATTGTCAAAGGACAAATCCATGACACAGTGAAGGACAAAAAGAAATTCCTACAAAATCAGTGCTAAGGTGGATCGAGAGACCCAAGGTTGGTAATATAAATCTTTATTGGCAAAATCATGGTCAAGTGTATTATAATAAACAATAGCTACACAAAACTTGTGCTGAGACCAAGGCAACCCTATCCTAACCCCACCCCTGGAACGAACATTTACCCTATTCCCTATGATCTGACATCAACAAAACCATTGGCAAAATCTACGAAAATCTTACAAGGTGACCGAACTGAAAAACAAGCTTTGTAATGGTAAACAAATGGGACTGACTGAGTTTCAGTCGAAGCTGTCAAAATACTGCATGATTGCAAATATTTCACATCACTCATTGTGAACTAAAAAATATTGGAGAAAGTCTTGAAGTCACAGAGTGAATTTCAGCTTCTCAGTCTACAGTAAGAATGTTATGATACTTTCCCTATAACTTGACATATTAAGCTGTTACTCCAGGCACTAGCGGAGAAAGGCATTTATCCTAAAGTGCTTCAGCAATGAGAACAGAAATATTGTAAAAATACACGCACATATTAACTTTTCCAAGAAGAGCTCTGAGCTCCAGGCACAGTAGATGAAAAAAATATTCTTTGATCCAAAATTTGCGAGAGATAGGTAAAAAAACGCCTTTGGCAAACAGCGTTACATTTTCTTATAATGCACTTATTTTTCTGTGAAAAAGCATTTGCTATTGTAACATGGGTCGAATTTTTGAGTAAGTGCTAGTGCATAGTCAATAATGCTTTGTTTGCAAGTGTACAGAATTCCATTTCTTGAAAGTATCAGAAAAGCCCTGCTTGCCGATATTGTTACTAAAAAAAAAACAGCTGTGAAAAACTCATGTCGTGTTTTCAGGATAAATTTAAAAATCCTTTGGATCGATTTAGATGAGTTATCAAGGTCACCTTGAAAACTAACTAGAAAAATGTTGAAAATGTTGAAAATCAAGCTTTCTGAAAGATTAAATTAGAGAGAGGCTGCCATTTTGAGCCTATAATATGATAAAATTTGAGGTTGGCTTTTATTTCTGATAAAGAAAATTGCACCATGAATCCAAATTCTCGCATTCTTAATTTCTTTTCACAACTCAGAAACTGAAACCGGGAAATCTTGAATGCATATCTTAGCAAAAACTGCAATCAAACTCATTGTTTTATCTTTGAAATCTGAAATATTTTCTCATATAGAACAATGATGGCATCTCAGAAGTTTTTGATGTGGATGAGCCATTCTTCCCTGTGACCTTGACCTCGATGAATGACTTATGGAGCTATCATGAGACCCAGGTAAAAGTTGAGTCCTAAATGCACCTGGACATTTTTGACTAGACATATAGCACCCCCACCCACAAACAGCATCACTATTGTCAGTGTACTGTGGTGGATGAACCATTAAACTTGGGGGTGGTCGTACTCTGAATTCAGCATATGCAATTACAAATTCTTTGACTTCCAATATTTAAAAAGGAACTTCCTCTATATTCGTAAATCTATGCAAATGTAAAAAAAGCCAACGCTACTGATCGGACGTGCCGTGTTTGGTCACAGAGTCCTATGACTTTGCCATGTTTCAGGTGTTCACTGTCATCAAATCTTGCGTAGGATGTCTGTTAATGTATATCGACTAAACTTGGGTTGAAAATAAACTGAAAAAATGTTCCGCTTTTTGTCAGAGAACGCATATGTTTCAAAATATGTTCCCTGTACGACCATTTGACCCCTCTTTGCATGTGTCATGAAAGTGCCCATCATGATTATTCAAATTTATCATATGGTCAAGGGGATGCTATGAGAATTCAAAAACTCCCGCCCAGTGTATGTAAATGGCTGCGTCATCAGTAATCCCCCTATTGAGCCCATGGTCCTGTAGGTTCCCGTTTAACCTTTTTGAGAATGGGCAGAGCATGCATACTTTTTTGCTAAAATATTGGCAAATGTTTTTAAACGTTCATGTCATAAAAGCAGCATGGTAAAAAATATTTTCAACGCCTTCATTGTCAAATTTTGATACGATACAGTAATGGTAAATTTGGACGTCTATTCATGGAAATGCAATTATGGGATTCAACAACTTATACTGTCATTCGCCTTGTTTCTGAACACGCCTTTCTGTGATGTTATAGTCTATCCCTTAATGCTTGGGAAAATTTTATGATATGCTGATTGTATATGTATTGGGAGAAATCGTTAATGGTGTCAGAAATTAAGTCTACTGACAGCGTACTTGCTCTACCTGTTCATTAAGATAGCATATACCCCCTGTCTACAGACTGGCGATTGGTTGATGGATGTGTTTTCGCAGTACACGGTAAATTCATGTCACGTCGGCAGGTTTTTTTAACCCTGATGTTTCTCCTGCGCATTGCTTGAAAATTTCACTTCAAAGATGTTATTGCGATTGTTAAATCCGAAAGTACAAGGCAAAAAAACAACAACAACAGCAACCAGAATTCAAAAAAATATCTAAGAATATAAGTCGATACTACTGATTATACAAGAAAAGCCTGATGACGGCTGGCTTATAAAACTTTACCTTGCAGTTTTAAAATTGGTCAATTAGAGGTATCATAGTCTTGAATTTCTGTTTTTGATCCTTGATGGAAAAAAGAACTATCAAAGAATGATTTGAAAACAAATGGCTTTTTGTGCTCACCTGCATTATGCATATCACTGATGAAATATACTTGGTTCAGAGTACGCATTTAAAATTGTAAAATATTTGTTTGATATTTAAGATATTGACAAAAATACTTAATTACACTGCAGAGTTTTCCAAAAGGGATGTTTAGGATGGGCCACCCTTCTATTTTTGGAGCAGTCTTTTCATATGTTAATAACTGTACAAAAGATTATATTTTCACCACAAGAGAATATGCAAATTATGCATTGTTATGTAAATTTGCCACCCTCTGTTTTTCAAGCTGAGGAGAACGCTGTATTGGGAACTGCAGCTGTTAAGAAATGAAATGGGGATAAAGATTTGGAGTGTTACCATGACAACCTCAGGTCTTTTGAATCATAGAGAGGCAATTGATCATAAAAACCGATGTATGTATGAAAGTGTAATTCCTTCATTTTGGTCCCGACACATTTTTTTTTGTGACGATAAATGTAATAATGTTATTATCTATCAAGGAAATAACCTGGTTTCACGGCTTCGCTGTACCATCTTCATGCTTTGGCACAAATCATACACATTGTTCAAAAGTTTATTAAGTTTGCAACATATTGATTGCTGGTACTGAGCGACTATTAAAACGATCATGCAAATTTACTTTTTGGCTGCCTTGGAGTCTGGTATGGTTTGCATTGACTTGCGGTTCATAAAGTACAATGTTGTATAATGCTGTGATTTGTGACTGGCAGAAAGTGAACGGCTATATGAACTTCAGGCTCCATATAAAGAGAAGATTTCACGTTTCAAACCTTTCATTGGTCTTTATAATCAATCGGCCTTAATTCTGAAACATCTGTAAAAAGCAACAGAATCAACGCTCCCGCTTCTCTGCGGCAGTAATCGCCTGTATTTATTTTTGTAAAGTCACACTTTATGTCGCCTCTGGGTTCATCTACTTTGAATTTGATCACAAAATTCAGTGGACTGAACCACTTACAGCAATTAATTGTGAAATTTCAAGGTGTTCATATTTCTTCTGCAATGATGAAATGGTTGAATGTTTCTGGGGTTTTTGATAATACCTAATGAAAAACAACAGTCATGTTTTATCCTCTACCATATAAAAGAGGTGACCATATGATGGTTGGTAGCTGAACACCAGTAAACCAATCTCTTTTACTGCGTGCAATTAAGGGCAAGCTGTTTGCCCTCCATTCCAATAAGTCACATTTACTGACATACCGTACAGGATGTTCCATATGGTTGAATTTTTCCGCAATAGGGCTGAAGCAATAATTCTTAAATTAAACTAGTCAAAACTTTTATTGCTTTCATCTAAACCAAGTGGTCGATATAATTCAAGTGTATTATGTAGTGAATAACTATTTGTGACACGTGTTGATGAAGAAGGTGGAAATCTTTGATAGATAATTTGAGTGGCCCGAAAAAAAAAATGGCGAAAATAGCAGCAAAAACACACAATTAAAGATTTCATCATACTCTGAACATATTAAATTTAAGATTGTCCCCAAAGAATATGTCAACAAAAGTTATCAGATGAGTAGTTTTTGAGAATCAAATTTTTTGACAAAAAATGGCATATATTGCTCCCCTAAAAACAAAGTTGCAGATTTCATCATAATTTCAATATTTCATATTAATATGACATTAAACTGGTCCAATAATCATTTCCATTCAAGGTAATACATTACCTGGTCCATGGAACATTTATGATTTACAAATTTAAATAGGACCATCCTGAACCACTGATAGTTAGTGGTGGTACCAGGTGTCCGGAATGGGTAAGCGTACGCTGCTAGCATGCTACACCCGTCAGGATTGGTCCCAAAATTGTCTAAATATTGTATGAAATGATACAGGATATTAAAATAACCCCTTGGAACCTGTATACCAAATATCAAAGCTATCTGACGAGAAGTTTTTGAGAAAGAAATCTTTTTAGCAAACATAGGGCCAATGTCCCTGAAGCTACTATAGACATGGATACAAAATTAAGTATTTCCTGAATGTATGAAATTATCTCACTAAGGTCATCTTAAGGACCTGTATACAAAATATTAAAGATGTCTGACCAGCAGTTTTGAAAAAAATGAGCGACTAACAGTCGACACAGCTCTGCTGTGTTATGTAGAGAATAACTTTTTGTGACAGATGTGTTGATGATGAAGGTGGATATCTTTGATAGCTTATTTCAGGACAGCCTGACCAAAATGGAAAAATTAGCTACAAAAATACAAAATTGATGATTTCATCATAATTTACATTAAGTTAAACACTAGGAACCTGAATACCAAATATCAAAGCTATCAGATGAGTAACTTTTGAGAAACAAAGATTTTGACCGACAAAAATTGTGCCAAAAATACAAAATTGCAGATTTCATCATTATTTCAATATGTCATATTTAGTTTATCTGTAGGAATCTGTACACCAAATATCAAAGCAATCAGACAACTACTTTTTGAAAATTATTTTTTTTGACCACAAATGGCAAAAATTGCCCCAAAATACAAAATTTTAGATTTCATCATATCATAATTTGAATATATATTTTGATCATTCCTATGAATCTGTATACAAAATATCAAAGTTGTCAGACAAGCGATTTTGATGAAATAAATTTTTAACCAAAAATCACAAAAACAATCCTTAAAAATACAAATTTGCATATTTCATTACAATTTGAACAAATCTATGTTGGTTCATCACTAGAGACCTGTATACCAAATATCAAAGCTGTCTGACCAGCGCCAAATTTTTAAAAAACGAGCAACCTAACAGTCAGCTGAGCTCCGCTGTGTTATGTAGAGAATAACTTTTTGTGACAGATGTGTTGATGACGAAGGTGGATATCTTTGATAGCTTATTTCAGGACAGCCTGACCAAAATGGCAAAATTAGCTGCAAAAATACAAAATTGAAGATTTCATCATAATTTTAATATATTACATTAAGTTAAACCCTAGGAACCTGTATACCTAATATCAAAGCTATCAGATGGGTAACTTTGGAGAAACAAAGATTTTACCAAAAAAGGCAAAAATTGACCAAAAAATACAGAAATTGAAGATTTCATCAAATTTCAATATAGCACACTGAGACAACCCCTAGGAACCTATATACAAATATCAAAGCTATCACACAAGTAGTTTTTTAGGAAACAAATCTTTTGACCATAAATGGCAAAAATTGCCCCGAAATACAACATTGTAGATTTCATCATAATATGAATATATCATATATTGATCATTCATAAGAATCTGTACACCAAATATCAAAGCTGTCAGACAAGCGATTTTGATGAAATAACTTTTTAACAAAATGACCAAAAAAATCCTTAAAAATACAAATTTGCATATTTCATCACAATTTGAACAAAGCTATGTTGGTTCACCCCTAGAGACCTGTATACCAAATATCAAAGCTGTCTGACCAGCGGTTATGAAGAAGAGGATTTTTACCAAAAACGCCTTTTTAGTGATAATTTGCATATTTTCAACAATATCAAAAAATAAACAAAAGTGGTTTCTCATAATCATATTTTGCATCTACACAACAAATATCAAATCTGTAAGTACTGCGGTTCTCAAGATATTTGAGTGGACGGACATCCTCACAAACGGACATACATACATACATACATACATCCATACATACATACATACAGACTGATAAAGGATGCCTGACGGATACCAATCCCAATAGCTTCTATAGACTAGAGTCTATAATAGCTAAAAATAGCAAAAATTGCTCCAGAAATACAATATTGCAGATTTCATCATAATTTCAATATATCACATTTTAGTTCATCTGTAGAAACCTGTATAACAAATATGCAAACTATCAGATGAGTACTTTTAAAGAAACACATTTTTTGACCAAAATTGGCAAAATTGGCTCAAAACTTAAAATTGTAGATTTCATCATAATTTGAATATATCACGTTTTGATTATCCCTATGAACCTGTATGCCAAATATCAAAGCTGACAGACAAGCAGTTTTGGTGAAATAAATTGTTAACCAAAAATGGCAAAAATTGCCTTAAATATGCAAATTGGCATCCTTCTGCACAATTTAATTAGATCTGAAATAGGTAATCCCTAGGGACCTATATCCAAAAGATCAAAGCTGTCTGACTTGTAGTTTTGAAGAAGATTTTTAAAGATTTTTTGACTAAAAATGAAAAAAATATCGCAATTATACGGTGTCACTCAAATTTGATCAGAATTGGTACATACCAAAGATCAACAATAAGCGTTGTTTCTATCTGTTCAGTGCAGGAAAATTATACATTGATGTTATGACAATTTCTGCACAGTACAACCAGAAAAACAACGAGAAATATTTAAACCAGAAAAACAAGAATGACAAAAGTAAATAAGGTCTGAAACTTTAGGTACTGAAGGTCAACTTTAGCAACATGCATAGCAGAGAATCTTTCAGCCATGGATGTACAAAAATAGACATCCATGGTTTCAGCAGGTCTGTTAATATGTCACAGTTTATAAACAATGACAGGAAATGACCAATTAGCTGTTTCAGTTACTGCTACCACTCCCAAACATAATAGGTACCCTGCATACAAATAGGTCACATTTATCATTATAAGCTCTTTTTGGTATTTATATATAAAACCAAATATGAGCTAAAAATTGCCTTAAAAATACAAACATGCTAATTATACCATGATTTGAACATATCTTACTAATTTCTTAGGCCACCCTCAGTGAACTGCATATCAAATTTCAAAGCAATCGGACATGCGGGTTCAGAGATTTCTTTACCAAAATCAGCAAAAACTGTCCCAAAAACACAAATATGCAAATTTCACCACAATTTGAACAAACACACATGAGGTCACCCCAAGTGAACTGCATATAAAATTTCCAAGTAACTGGACGACTGACGGACAACAAGTCAGCCTATTTGATAAGCTCCACATCGCTGACAGCGGAGTTAAAAATATACACGTATCAATATGTCTCCTGAGTTTTTTAGAGACACTATCACCTTTTCAGGGAGGCAAAAATCAAGTGGTTATTTTTGTAGAATTTGAGAAGTTGATCACTGTTTTCAATTTTAAAATGCATCAATAAAGGGGCTGACACAAACATCATAACCTACGCTTTAAAGTGGTATTTCCTATCTGTAACTTTTTTTGTACCTCTCACATTGATGCTAACAAGCCACATTCTATCCTGAAAGTATGGGAAGATCATGCTCAATTTTGAAACAAAATGGATAGTTCTGAGGTGTGATTTGAGAATCTGATGTCTACTGCAAGTTTTGACAGTGTGTTGTCATAGAGATTGACATTCTAGGGAACCTACCAGAAGCAGCATGCACATCACTACACTGTGTCATATAGTAGTCTTACTTTGTGTCTTTACTTCCCACATATCTATATTCCAATACGTGAGTACCGCTCATCTTCACAAATTTAAAGTGATACGGAAGGATTCAAACTGCTAAGCAACGGTTGCTAAGGGTAATTTCCAAAATCAATCAAAATGCAAAGTTTTCATGGTTTTCTTTGCACAATAAAGATTTACAGAACCATACAATTCCAAAAGACGCAGGTTTGTCTCACGATTGGTTAGTGACATCACACATATGCACATGTTCACAGCTCTACTTTAAAAAAACGTTTCAGCTGCTACAAATTTGCACCAAATTTTCCAAAATTTCCGAATATAACACATGAGATACCTGTTCAGAGCCCCTAGCATGGAAATTTTGAAGGGTTTTACGACAATATCTCATAAACACCACGGTCTGGAATTTTTAGAAACACATGCTTATGTATATTCCCTTGTATGACTTCAATAATTCTACCAAAAGTCGGCTAAATTGGTTTACAATTGAGAGAGTTGAAAGATTTTGAGCATTTTCAAAATACCAGGAGTCGAAAATCCATAGAAAAAAACGGAACAGTAAGATTTTGCCATGTGCAAAAGTGCGCGTTTGGAATAGCAACCAATGCGCGCTTTGAATCCTTCGGTATCACCTTAAGCCCCATTAGCTGTATCTTTTTGCAGTTTTTTCAATAAGATGGTTTGAAAACAAATGCACCTCATTATGTGAAAATACTTACCGAACAGTGACTACAGAACCTCGTTAATCAAACATTCACAACGAAAACAGAACTAGGATTTTAACAACCAAATAATTTTTGAGTTGCAATTCAAATATGGCTGCTGCTCATATATTGATGTAAGTATGTGAATTTAATCGACCAAATCCAGCACCAAGGATTGTCATACAAACAGTTTCACAATTTGTATATTTTTGGTCAGTAAATGCAAAAACGACACGGCTTGGAGTTTAAGATTCCTTGGACTATTGAAATGCAAACTTACATTAGTTTTTTATTGATTTAACAACATCTGCACAAATGTGTACGGGAAAATATAGATCACAGGTATTAACAGGACAGAGTCGCTCCTTTAGCTTTTTGTCATGAATTTTGTTTTATATGAAAACCAGTTTGTGTTGTATGACCACAGAGGACTCTTGCTCCTTGTTTGTTTGTTTGTTTGTGTGTTTGTTTATTTGTTATGTATGATTATTTCCCTATACCGGTACAATACAGAACCAATAAAGTGTTGTATTTGTGTTCATATTTGTCAATAAAGAACAGTACTTGTTTGTTTGTTTACAAATATAGTCAATAAATGACACTTTAAAAAGTTTCTTATAAAATCGCACACATGAAATAAAGCATACCCTCTTTGCCATGAGTAGTAAGCTCTCATGTATATCCACCATTCTCTCTGAATACGCACATTTTCTAGTTAGTAGAAACAAATAAACAAACCAACAAACAAATAAGGAGCCAGAGTCCCTTGCAGCAAGACAAGCTTAAAAATTCAGTGGAACATTTTACAGTCTGTACCAAAAAATCAAGTTAATGTACAACTCTCACCATGGATGGCTGAACATACACTGTTGCATAAAGTTTGGATTTCATACAAACTTTTTCATTGCAATCTTTATTGGTGGTGCCTTTCATTTAGGTACAGATGGCAGCTTTCCCTTTCATTGTGTCAATGCTTATTTGTCATAGGCAAGCAAGTCTGAATAGGAAAAATCCATGTTGTCTAGTGGTCATAAAGGAAATCATCTCTTTGCATTCAGGAAAAGGGTAATATTTGACACTTTTGCAGTTATGTACAGTCGTCATTTTGTACACTGAATGATTTTATGTAGGTATTCCATGTTTTTTTGATATCACAAAAAGTAAAAAATTAGCAACTCTGCCCCTTTAAAGTAACGTTTCACATAAAAGACACTGCAACTTTAATACAGAACAAATACAAACAAACTACGACAAAAATATTCAGTGTCTTACAGTCTACCATACATTGCATGCTGTTCCACTGCACTGCAGACTGGCTGCTTTAGCAAACTGAAAAACCTCAATGTAAAATGGAGCTACATGTACTTTATATTGAAAGCTCATTGTATATTGATCTCTTGCACATTGATTTTCAGAACAGTTTTTCCTTTATCTTTGTAAGCTGGGAAACCACTCTACAACAAGGGACCTAACGGCTGATACAACTTAGCTGTGTTATGTAGAGAATAACTACACTGTATTTGAGTGACGTTAGTTGAAGGTGGAAATCTTTGATAGCTCATTTCAGGATGGCCTGACAAAAAATGGCAAAATGGCTGCAAAAATACACAAATGAAGATTTCATCATTGTTTGAACATATCACATGTAGATTATCCCTAACATGCCAACCAAAGCTATCAGGCGAGTACATTTTTGAGAAACAAATTTTTTCACCAATAATGGCAAAATTTTGCCCCCAAAATATACAAAATCCCAGATTTCATCATAATTTCAATATTTATCATATTGTGATAACCCCTAGGAATCTGTATACCAAATATTAAAGCTATCAGATGAGCAGTTTTTGAGAAACAAATTTTCTTGACTAAAATGACCAAAATTGCTTCAAAAATACAAAATTCCAGATTTCATCATAATTTCAAAATATCATATTGAGATAGCCCCTAGAAATCAGTATACCAAATATTAAAGCTATCAGGCGAGCAGTTTTTGAGAAACAAATTTTTGTGACTAAAATGACAAAAATTGCCCCAAAAATACAAAATTGCAGATTTCATCATAATTTCAATATATCACATTAAGTTCATCTGTAGAAACCTATATAACAATGTCAAAGCTATCAGAGAGTACTTTTTGAGAAACAAAGTTTTGACCAAAATTGGCAAAAATGGTCCAAAAAATGCATAATTGTGCATTTCGTCATAATTTGAATATATCACATTTTGATCATCCAATGAACCTGTATACCACATATTAAAGCTGTCAGACAAGCAATTTTGGTGACATAAATTTTTGACAAAAAATGAAAAAAATTGCCTTAAAAATACAAATTTGTATATTTCTGCAAAATTTGAACAAATCTGAAATAGGTCGTCCCAAATATCAAAGTTGCTTGACATGCAGTTTTAGAGAAGATTTTTAAATATTTTTTGACTAAAACTGACAAAGATTGCCTTAAAAATACAAATTTGCATATCACAATTTGAACAAATCTAAATAAGGTCATCCCAAATATCAAAGCTGTCTAACTTGCAGTTTTGAAGAAGATTTTTTGACCAAAACTGACAAAAACTGCCTTAAAATTTAAATATTGGTGGGGTTCACTTTTTAGCTTGTCAAGCAGTCATTAGTTGCTTGTTAAGAAGTGTTAATTTATGCAAATGTATGCAAATCACCTGATTTCCTGGCTTCTCTTTTCTCCCAATTTCAAGATTTCCTAAAAATTTAACTCCACTCTGGCTGGGTCAAATTTTCTGAAATTTTCATATTATGTTCTTTAAATGCTATACAATAAACAAACGATTTTGTTTGGCAATAAAGTTCTTGCATTTTAATTTTGCTAATCATGTTTTTAATCACATTTTTTGAGTGTCAGTGTTTCAACCCATGCCATTTTATAATGATAGATAGTGCAAAATAAATGTCACTTTTTTCTACATATACTCATTTCAAGTGAAATATCACATTTAAGAAAATAGTATAAAGTTTTTTACTTTTATTTTTATAATTAAAGAGGCACTCCCATTTGGTAACATTTTTAAAACACATTTTTTTAATGCCAACGGTCGATATTTGAAGTGGCGACTGCGCGCGGATCGCGAGATATCGATAAAAACATGTCATTTCCCGAGCGTATTTTTCACATCCCGATGTTTTACGATCGTTTCTGATTATGACACGAAATCCACCGAAGGTTTGTTGTTGTGCTGATTGACGATATTCTAGGGAGTGCATAATAAGTTCGAACGACGCAATTTTACCTCCCGCGAAGACATTATATACAGCATTATGCCTTTACCACAGGTCAGTTTTTGAAAACTCCTTCTTAGTTTTGTCGTTGTCATTATTCTAAATCAGTTGTATTATATTTTTAACCAATACCACATAAACATAAGTTTTTACGTGTTAAATATTAGCTGCCTCCGATGACTACATTTTGTCGTCTGCCACACAGTACGTGTAGTTCACCGCGCGCTTGGTATGCGTCTATGCATACCACGCGGTGGCCGCTATGTATCAACCGCACGTAACTGGGCTAGTCACCTATGCGAATTCTGGTGGAATCATCAAAAATTGTTTTTCGTTTTATCACCAAGTCAGTAAGACTCAACTTTCTCCAACGGGTCATGACCGATCACGGACGCCAGTGGTACTGTGGCGTACAGCAGCGTCAGTGTAGACTCGTACTCCATAGCTTAGTTGACAATGGCCCCAGTGCCGAACGTTCGATGTTCGGAAGCTGAATTTAGGTGGGCCACCGGAATTCAAACTTTTACTTTTTTGAAGACATGTTTTTATCGATATCTCGCGATCCGCTCGCAGTCGCCACGTCAAATATCGACCGTTGGCACTAAAAAAATGTGTTTTAAAAATGTTACCAAATGGGAGTGCCACTTTAATATCAAAATTGAGGTTTTTTCCATAAGTATAGACCCCTTCATCATTTGAGTAAACTATATCTACCATACTAAACTTTAGATTCTCTGCTTCCTGAAAATATATGGTATGAGGGAGGTTTCCTTGTCATCTTAGATGAGAAATATTCCTTTGAAAAAACTGCGTTGGCAACGCGCAACTCATGTCAATTCAGAATATTAAAATATTAATGCACATAATTTACAATTTTTCTCTACTATCCCATCTCTTGTGCCTTTAATATTGTTGTATAAATGATATACACTGAAAAAAAAAATAACAAAAAGAACCACACAAAAGCCAACTTCTTAATGGTATCCACAGTTGAACCTAGTAAAACAGATACAGGTATGCAGAATCACGGTCCCTCCGCAAAGCACTTCAACTGGGTCCGGGGACTGGGTTGGCTTTCAACATGCGGTGGAGGCCGTCTATTGACGCAAACAGCATCCATCATCATTGGAATTAACAGGCCTGTGCTATATATATTCAGCGTGTACGTATTGCCGTACGTTAAAAGTCCATTGCGGCAGTATAGTAGCTCAAAGTTTTGCCTAGGTTTATGGGTCGGGGGTTTGCCATCCAACCAACGAGCAGGTCCCACCACAAGCTACTCTACTGCAGCAAGTATAAATTCCCAAAACCGATAAATGGTATATTGAGTCCCCGGTAGCCATTTCTGAAAAGCGCTCGGGACATCTGTCGCGATCTTAACTATGACTGCCGCCAATTATTGTTACTACTGAATGACCAACCAACGGCAATGAATCTTCACATAGATTCGTACACAAATTCAGATCCACTCGAGTCAACGAATCGTGATAACGATATGACCACGATCAATTTGCAACTCACCCAATTTATTGGTCGGCTACATAGAGTCGATCCGCCAATTTATTGGCGAACATCACGCCCATGGTCTACGATGGCGGTGCCGCTTTTAACTTTTAAGTCAGAGGCGAAGGTCTTCCAGATAAAAGTTGGGCTTACTAATAATCTAGTTTCTCGTGTACAGTTCATAAGATATACACACAAAATAAACAAAATGCGCGACCTAAATAAATATAAATAAACACTCCATAGTCCACACTCGTTCTTTATCACAAAACATTCACATTGCCGCTCACTGCCAGCGTCACACTACGTACATGTAGGTCACTGCGTCGATGAAATGAGCACTTAAAAAAACCCTGCTTATATCATAATATACAGGTGATACAACACTTCACTTACTGTCATAACTGTCCAGCGATCTTTTCCCCTTTTTCCTCGCGGCTTTCCGTTCAACTACACCTGAATCAGACGCCATGTTACACCGTATCACGAGTAGAACATACCATATGATACATCGATCGTTCATGTACACAGGGTTACGGCTGGCTACGCTGCAACATCAACCCGGGGATCAACAAGCACATGAACCTCGTGTTTTTCACATGATGGAAATGGAACGACTTGTCAATGTACGACTCTGAACTCAGACAACCTGAAATAAGAGGGTAATGAGTTTGTGTTGATTGTCTCCGAATTCACGAGTCTAACGCCACATCGCCGGGACACAGTGCAAGCTAACTCCCGGACGGGATGACCTGTATATCCTTGCCAGTTTCTTCCCAGGGTGCTTTTCGCGGCCTTGGTACGCGAGTCACAGTATGTGTGATTCGTGCCACTGTCAGTGTCACCCAGTTTAAAGGGGGGTGGTCGTCGGCACTGCGCGTGTGCGACTTTCTTGTTTATACACAATGTATTTCATGCGTGAGATGATATTTATATGCATCACTTCAACATAGCTGCAACATATAAAGTTTACGATATTTATTGTTAACAAGCACGTTTCAACTTTCATTAACCGCCAACGTACCCTAGACGTAGACACAGTATTTACATCGGTCGTAGGGGGGGTCCCTGGCAACCTTTGAGCACAGTTCCGACGACCACACCCCTTTAACAGCCTCCAATTCTTTTATTCATCCCTTGTTTTGGTCAAGTCTTCTATTTAATGAAATCGCTTTGTTTCTGCTGATAACTCTTACTTCGTCCGTGTGGCATGTTTCATTATGCTTCAAATTTATAGGCGTGGTAAATTAAAAAAACTATGATGTCTGGGCCTACATACTACTTTCGTGCTCTATCTCATGAATACTAGTAGCAAAGAAATCATTAACAGAACTTTTGCATTGCAATTTTTTTTCTTTGTAAGTATTTCGTCAGTAACCGTATTCTTTTTGTTTCATGACAGGGTGAATATATCGTTCTTTTGGAATTGGTCACGATTAGGGAAATACCACGTGCTCCTTTTCCTGTTCTGTAAAGGCGACACGAAAATAAATATCTTCGTTTCATCTCGGTCGTGGGATTCATAAGTACTAGATAAAAATGGGAGGGAGTGGTTTTAAGAAATCTGAATTCACTCAAGATCTCCCTAAATACCCTGAAAACATTTTAGATCCCCCTCTATAAGATCAAAAATATTCAAATCCCGCAATATTAAATGGCCAAACATTTATCAAGCTATTATTAAACTAAAATTATAAAATTATATCTTGTTTTTTTTGCTCCCGTCTCTTGTTTTACATCCTAACATGTTGAAACAATCAGTATTCAGCTTATCAATAAAGTCTCCATATGTGTACACTATTATTGATGACAGTTGCATTTAAGTCCAGCCATGAATTGAAATGTGGATATTACAAAAACACTACATACTCAGGCTGTGTTAACAAGCTGATAGTATACTTCAACACGATTTTTGAGTACAAGAAAATGATGTTGATTCACAAAATAAAATCGTTGAGAAAAAAAGTTTAATATGTAGCTACTGATCACTCCGGCACATCTTGGTTACTCTGTATTGAAAATTTATTGGTTGCAAAATGACAAATACAGTGTACATGCAAGACTGATAGTCATATAGGACTAGAAGTAAGGCTGCGTTCACAAATAACGATTAGGGGGGCTGGAAGAATCGCGATTGAAAGCTTATTTTTTTTCAGATCCCCCTAAGTACCCTAAAAATGTTCAAATGCCCCCCTCTATATGGTCAAATTTTTCAAGTCCCCCCAACTATCACAGGCCCACATATTTGTAAAGGATGTGAGCGCAGAAAAAATAAACATGTATTGCGCTGTTCTGCTCACAGGTGTTCAACATTACCTGTATTAGCACTTTGTATAGTCATATTCCCAAGGCAAGCTCTTTAAATGCATCAGTGAGTTTTTTAGATTTTTTGGTCTAAAAAGCCAACTTGAGTTAATCCAACTCTGGCCAGGTCAATTGCTCCTGCTGAAGAGCACACAAAATGACAATCATGAGAGAGTAGGCAAATTGTGAATTCTGGCTAATTGCCATATTGTAAAAAACTGAGCACAGTGACCAACCAAGAATTTGTTTCAAAAGTAGATGCTACTCAAAATTGACAATACTGGAAGGTTAAAATATTTCATCAAATAAATGTTTTCATCTCTGAAATTTTGGGTGTAATAATTACGAATTTGGTTAAAAAATAAATAATTCCATTTGGTCACATATTTTTTCATTTAGTCTTTACTCTTCGAAGGTTTACTTCTTTATCATTTTATGACAAGAATGAGAACATTTAGAAAATCAAGCATGGTGACCTCATCTTTTTTCTTTAATATTTGATATTCTCATATGCCAGAATTCAAAAATTTCCATGTGTTCTTCCATGTGTTGCTCTCTGGCCTGATCTTGTGTGGCAAGTATGTTTCACTGTCATGAGCGTCATTTGACCAAAACTCTTTCTTCAACTACCATGTACATCAGAGTCAGAGCTATCTCTGTCAGTGTATGCAGTGACAGTGACACTACAGTAGCAGAGCATTAATGATAGTGGCACTACCCATAGGCAGTAGCTGTATTAACTTTGATAAATATGACAATATTTTTGTTCAGTTTTAGAACTGCGTTCTTGTTCTACTCCCCGCAGCAGGTTGAATTGTCTAGTATTCAGCTTGCTATCACAGCCTATGTATGTGTACCGTGCATTTGTATCACTGACAACTGACTGTCAGTCTGGACTCCAATCAAATTATAACCAAATACATATTTATATATACAGGCTTTGTCGACAAACTAAATATTGTTTGTTTGAGCATGCTGTGGGAAAGAAACAGTACTGTAGTTGTTATATTGCATAGAAATATTGAAGAAATCATTAACAGTTACAGCTTCTGCCCTGTTACTAGGTTTAAGTTTGCTTTTTTCGACAAATCACACATGTTTAGATTTTTTCGAGATAAAAGTCATGAAATGTGACAAAATGGTTCTAGATTCTGTTAAATTATTACTAACATTACAACATTTGGATGACATCAAAAATGGTATTTATTTTTCATTAAATTACCTAAAAAAACTTTGACTTGGAAAATGTAAAACACAAAAGGGAACCAAAAATTTTCAAGTCCCCCCTACAGATAGAGCAAAATTTTCAAGTCCCCCTCTACTACCCCAAAAATTTTCGAATCCCCCTCAATTACTCCAGCCCCCCTCCCCCAACCGTTTTTTTGTGAACGCAGCCTAAGGTGTTCCACATGTGTGTGGCAGGAGCCCGGAGACAGAAATGCTCTCATTTTTTAGCACCTGTGGTACATGACGAAATACAGAACTTTCAAAACTTGACACTGAGTTTTGTAAAAAGGTTTGCTTATCTTGTACCTGTACGCATGCATGCTGTTAGAGTTAAGCTTAAAGGATCAGATAAGGGCTACAGACATCCATAGATTTCTTGTTGCCGATATTGGGCATACTGATCTTTGTAGAATAGAAAATTGCTGACAACAATTCAATCATTTATATAGCGTAGCCTTGCTGCTTTCACAAATACTATTAATATGACTCGCATCTGAACAAACTCAATTAACTCTTGGGAAAATTTTGTACGCCAGGCACTCTCCGAGTCGTGGACCGCAAATGTGATTTCATAGCATACCCTCGTTGCTGCTAATTCCCTCGGTATATTAAATTGTCCATCCCTTGGCATCGAGCGATCGGAAGAGTCCCGTGAGATTTCGATGATTATCCAGTATTTGTTGATGACGATTTCTTCATGCGCTCCGAATATAATTTACCGAGCGGTATGGGGTGGTCAGCTATAGACTTTCTATCTTTCTGTACATCAGCTTCTTATACACCCCATCGTGCGGGCGTTTTTCCATCAGAGATTTTGGCACCTTGAAATCGTTCTAAAAATAAGGCATCCTCATTATATCTTGAAATAAATGTATGTGGGCGAATATCAATTTATGTGGGCGAATGTAATTGCAAAGTCATTTATAACGCTCTGCTTTTAGCATCGAGCGCTGTAATTTCCAACGAGGACATCTGTACACTTTACTATATATATATATATATATATATATATATATATATATATATATATATATATATATATATATATATATATATATATACATATATATATAGTATCTAGTATCTTTGTCATGACTTGCTCAAGGTTATTTTAAACTCTAATGTTTCTGTAAGTTTTACTTTCTAGCTGGAAGAATATTTTTGTTCATTTTTGACACAATATCAAAACAAAACTGATGCTCATAGGAAACTTTATCTGTACACTCCAGCAAATTAACTACCCGCTTGTCTCTGGCCGCTTATAGCTGCAACGTTATTGTTTGTCTTCATTTATGACTCAATAGAAAAATAAACCGCTAAACTAAACTGATAGTCGATATTCAGTACGGTGTTGTTTTGCATGCACGCTTGTCTGTTTGCAAATTGCAATGTGCACAGCGCCCTCAAAAGGATGAGACAGCTACTGCAGTCTATCTCACCAATATCACTGGGGAAGGCGTACATGTTCCTCACGGGCGGGAAGTGGGTAAGGGTGTCTTAGTCTCAGCTCAGGTTTCTTGCTGTTATTGTTTATTTTAATACGTTTGACTATGATTTATATTGCCGTTAAAGGTTTATACTACCAACCTTCGATGTCTACGTCTTATCCTTAGCAATGGTCTTGTAAAGATTTATTTTGCTCCTTAACGGTGCCATGCATTTGTCCTTTGACAATCTTACTCGAATTTTTATCACTGTGTAGCGTCTATTACTACTAGCTGGTGCGTTTGATTGCCTAATGCGCTAAAGCAAGCAAGAGTCAGTTACTAATCTGGGGACGCTGTCACTAGATTATCACCGGATTAACTTTGACAAAATCAACAACTAACGCATCAGCAAGGGTAATATAAGATATCTGATGATACGGAGATAATCTGGTGAAATAAAACAAAATTTGCCCGTTGACCGATACTATTCTTTGGAACCATGTTACTAAAAAGTTATATACCTTACAAAACAATTCACTTTAGCCTAATGTAGAAGACGTTGGGATAGGCAAGTTACTGAGGGCAATGTTCATGAAAAATATGTCCGTAACTTGACAGCTTTACCAAAATCTTATGTTCATATATATTCATGTAAATTATTTGTAATATGGAGAAAATGGTGTAACTTGACAGTCCATCTTCAGGATGTATATACGAAGAAATGACAGCTCTAAATCAACATTATTTCTGGACTCCTAACCCGCTGTGTACAGAAGATTAATGTTCAAAGTAATTCGGCTCACTCAAAGGCAGACTTTAAATTGAACTAATGGTATAATACTTACGGTAAACCAGGGACACTTCAAATAACGAAGCATCCAAAAAGTTGGCTAACATTCGTTCTTGTGGTGTAAAGTAGTGAAAAACTCAACGGCGGAAGAGGACAGTTCCACTCGTTACAAAATCCTTCATCGGACAAAGTCGCTCTCTCTTCAAATTAATTTGCTTATTTTTGTTTCATTCTGAGAAGTTATTCATGTTCTGCTCACTGAAACGTTAATTTTCAATCAAGACAGCTTTATTCACACCTGGCGTATACACATAACATGTAAATATGCTGTAATTTCTAGTATGTATGTACCATAAATTATATAATCGAAGTATAAGTTTATTGTTGTTTCATTGTTGTATCTACAAGCACGGAGGGAGTAGAAATCTAAATACATAAAAATGACAAGTTAGCATGTTTCAGTGAGCAGAATAATACCAATAGTTGCTAACATGAAAGAAAGGTAACCGAAATAGCTTGAAAAGATATCGACTTAGTCTCTGTGATAAAATTCTTGCACCTACTGCTCAAGTCATGACATTAACGTCGTATTTTCTGCATTGTGCGTAGATTTATCGCTTATATTTGTACGTACATACTAGGAAATTAAACGGTGAAGTGTCGACCAGAATTGCTTGGAAGCAACGTTCAATACATGGATTCAAATGCCGAAGACCTCACAAAAAGACTGAATTTATGGAAACACTAATCCATATAAATTTTGTTATTATAAGATATGTTTTTAATATTTATATATCAATTTATCACTAAAGATCACGTACAGTAGTTTTCCTTGTCGTTACTGATTGTTTATTTATTTATCACCAAAGTTTTTATAGCTTTTCTTCAATGCATGTATTCACCTTTCATGTATTCATTTCCCCCCGAAATGATTTTCATTGCAAGTCTCGATGCCTTACAACACAGTTGTGCATTTCTTCTTTTTCTTTGCTGGGTACTGTTGACATGGGTCAAGGGGACGAGATTAGTTCGGATAGAACTATTTTCCGTTACCCCCTAACAGATTGTACGATTCTGTCTATCGATTTCTGTTGTTTTACTATGTTTGCTTCGTCCGATGAAACTCAATACACCACAAAGAGCCAGTTGTGAAGATGTCCATTGGTAAATCATTGTGACTTTAATTTTTCTGAAGCCAAAATTGTTGCAGTGATTTTACTCTAGCGTAAGCTTATGAGTAAATAATTCAAATTATCCTGAAAATGTACTTCCCGATGACGGAAGACCGTTCATACCCGAAGAACCTCTGCTCAGTAAGTTTTCTGGACATGCGCACAACCCACATACACGACAGCGCAAACACGTTAAACTTGAAACAGGGGACGCATGTCTTTGTTCTCGGTTATCATTTATTTATATTTATTTACAAAATAACAAATGAACATAACTAGTTTTCAGACTCAGATTAAAATTATTATTTTCTTCCAGAAATATATAGATATACAATCATATAGACAGCTCTAAACTGGACGGTTACTGTGTTTAACGTAAAACGAAACTTAATGATCAAAATCATCTTTCCAGCAAAATAGTAAAAAAATGGAACGCCATCTTGTGACCAAGTATGAAAGAAACAGGCTGGGCTATTCTTGCGAACAAACATTTTTGTTCAAACACAATGGAACAGATACATTCAACAACAGCATTTCAAAACGAGGCAACATTTCAAAAAATTCCAAGAATTATGGCCAAACTCGCGCATGCCACTTCTGAAGACGAGCACAGATGTTGAATTCTAGTACTGCAAAATGAATGAGCAAGGTCTACTACACTTTTGAATTTTCACAAAAATTTTGTCTCCATGGTGCAGAAATTTTTTTATGGTTTGTTTTTTCATACACCTACTAGGGTACTATCCATTGCTTCTTTCAAATGGTTAATGAAGATGTGTTACCTAATAATAATAAAACAACTCGTGATTTCTGACGCAGGGCATGGTGTTACGTTCACACAATCTCCCCCCCCCCTCGAAATTAATGGTCGATACCTGAACGTTAGTCGGAGTTAGTAATTGTTCTCGTCCTTTTGACAACATGTACAGTATCAATGAAACAATTAAAACTCCACGTCACAGCAATTTTGATTTTTTTCAGTCTTTCCTATTCCTTTACTATCAACATTTCATCGACATTAAACTCAAGTACATCTCCTTGTCCACTCTTTTCTGACTTCTGTTTAACTTGTGGCCACAGGCAAAGGATATTTAGAGATCTGTATTTTGCATTTGTCTTGGTAAAGAAATGTGATGGATGTAACCATACTGACTGGAAGCGTCCTACCGCAAACGACACCGGAAAATTCGTATGATACACTGACGGAGGTCAAGGTTACACATACAGATTTTTACAAAAGAAAAAAAGTTCACACGAAAATGGGACTTTGAGAGAAGCCATTGTTATGAGCCTCCGATCGTTGGAAGGCGCATATCGAACCCCAAGCGAACGCAATTCGCTTTTCACAGCAATTTGGACGTGGTTAGGTAATGTCAATGATGTATGTTCTTACGTGATCTGGTGAAATTTTTGAGGTAACATGGGGTTTAGAATGTTAGAGATGCGTGTTGCCTATAAGAACACATTATGCTGTTCAACGAAAACTGCGCATGAGTAGAAGGACCAGAGTCATAGGCAAGCCATATACATTTTTCGCAGTATTTGTGTGATATTTTGTGACTCCAGAGAAAATTTCAAAGTGTGTAAACCAGTGTATTGCAAAAAGCACGGTCTTCATGAAATATAAGAAATCTTGTAAAATGCTAATCAAGTCACTGTTAGATCATGGGATTTGGAACAGTTGCAGACGACAGACACCCGAAGTTGACAGATTGAAAAGCAAGAAATGGCGGGAGATCACTGAAGACCTAACGACACCGTTTTGTAAATATTGTAAGTGAAAGATTGCAGCTTTGGGGCTGTGAACTAAATATAGTCAAAAAACAATCACCATTGCTAAAATATCAGCTTGAAAAGTGAAAAACTGCACGAACAAAAATAAACGCACATATTGACTGAAATCGACGATAGGAATATCAGAGTTCACTGTAACAGGACAGTCATGATTACGAACGAGTTCTCAACCAGTGGTTTCGTCGACTTCGGAACACCTAGCATCCTAAAGACTCAGCCAAAATTAAAAAAACAGTAGGAAAGCTCCTTTCTCGTCTGCAATTGTCTTAAGATTAAAGCGAGAACCTGATAAAACATACATAATCACTTCAATGCACAACGAAGTTGTTTGATAACTCTGTTCTGTCGCACATCAGAATATATACTGTTCGGAATGCAACACAAGCTTTGAGAAGACAAGCATTGCATTTCAGCAAATGAAGCGAGCGCTGCCGCTATATACTCTAAGGCTGAAGGCAACAATGTAATGTCAATCCATTGACTTGCATGTATTATGCGAGATATATAGAATAGGCTGTGCAAAAATTGTTAAATATGTTTGACAATTTTTTCCGTGTATAAAGAATATCGTTCAGTAAAACGATCTCCATAATAGCAAAGGCTTCTACCGTGAGATGCATTCGTTTATAAAGTATCTGGAGATGCTGAGAAAAATGGAATTCTCATTATTTTCCAATTCTGCTCACTGTGAAACATTTTTACAGTAACTGTAATAAAAGACAACGATCTTTTGATCTTGGTAGACTTCAACCTTAAATTGGACAGCAGCTGTAAGTCAGAAGGGGGTTGGGGGAGGGGCATAGTGAGCGCCCTCGGGCGACGGATCTTCAGTCTAAAATACAGGTTGTATTGACATGTACAACGCGGGCCATTTCGAGGAGATTCGTCGGTTAGAAAAGGAAACCGTATTTTAAACTCACAAAATAAAAATACACAAATCAAAAGTTACAGTTGAAGGAGATACAAAAATAAAGGGATTAAATTGTTAGGGGTGATGTCACACATAAAAATCACAAAAACAATACGCGTAAGGCTGCAAATCATAAACTCCAGGTAATAAACTTAAGCGTTGAGCTTTGAGTTGGAAAAAATAATTGTCAAATTTCATGACAAAAGTATCACTTGACGGTCCAAGGTAATTACATTATCACTATTCTAAGTATCATTAATGCTTTTCTTCTTGATTTTCATAATATATGTCAATAACACAGCGATGTACACATCAAGAAGTCATCCTTGCGGTGAGCCCTCTACGACTTACGTGGTAGATAGATCTTCGTTCGTTTTTATTGCTGTCAGAATCGCTGGGTACAGAAGGTATACATTATCAAGGAGCTACTCTTTTTGTAGCTCGATGTTCGTGACGTAGCATCTTGGCTCGTATGGATCACATATACGTTGACGCGATCATCCATGATAATATACAAAAATATTACATATTTGTAAAAAAAAGTATGCACACGGGAAGTCTTTTCGATATTTCATCGAACAGCCCCTGATGTGTAAACTTGTTGTATGCACATGTTCACGGAGGCACTTGACCAGGTGTGTGGTAATCCACTGGAACATTCTGAGTCTGCGCACTGTTCGGTATGTAAATATTGGGTTGAGGCTGTGGCATTGGTACAGAGTTGTACTGACCGTATTGGTTCTGGACGGCAACAAGCGCTTCGTGGGACGGCGGTTGCTGTTGCATAGTTTCGTTGTACGACGGGGGTGGCGTGTAAGGACGGTTGCTAAAGACAGGGGGTGGGGATCCCGGTGGTGGAGGAGGCGACTCTCCGGCGGGGTAGGGGTAAACAGCGGCCTGGTTCATTCGGTCGTGCCTCCTTCGTCTCGTCGTTCCTTGGTCATCTTTTTCATCATCATCGACTGAAATTACAACCATATACACCCTAGTTAAGTTCTATCACCCGACGCATGAATATTAGTCGCATATAGTCTGACAACAACATACGCACGCATAGCAAAACGCTCATACGTCTGAAGTAATTTCCGCCCAGTTACTAACTATAGTTTTCGATCAATTTTCCTTCTTTTTTCCTACGCCCATTATCATATCAAAATGTTGGTTATTCAGCTTTTCAGCATAAGCTTATATAGTCTGAATGTGAGTTATTATGTCCAAGCTTATTGTCGACGGTTGGATTTTTGGATAGAATTCATTTGTCAACATGCGTCTCTCAAAGGTTTTTATTCAGTGATATTAGGCCATTGGCCCAATATCCTACATGAAGGAAAGTACATAAATTGACAGGTACATTGTACAAAAACGTACTCAACAATCTCAGTACTGTTCAGTAGTCTCTTTTCTTAATTTCAGAGCATGGAATGTAAATGCTGCTAGACGCTGAATTCTATTTGGATCAAGTGATTTCATCAGACAGATTAATTTTTTCTCTGTCGGAGGATTAAAATAATATCGGGGAATATACTTCACCCTTAAACTATCGAATTTTTCATTTGTCAACAATAGCATTGCATGTCATATGTTGGCGGATTAATTACGTTATATTTCAACCAGAAGAATGATGTAAAATAATGTTCTGTATTTTTGAAACAAAAACGATCAACATATCAAAAGCTGCTGCTGCAGTCTCTCCAACCAAACTGTCGGCACGAGCGGCACAACTGAAGTACACTGGGCCCGACATCCTCCTTGATGTAGAAATAAGTGATTGTCTGAGAGTGCTTTCATGGTGAATAGACATAAACCACACTATCCAAGAATACATTGTATGTTGAATTGTATTTCACCTTAGCACGCGGGGCCCCCTATTCTCTTCTGCGATTTTACAATGGCACATCTGCGACACAGGCCCTGAGGTTCAGATTAGATCGTAGACACACCTAATTCGAAGTATACCAGTATACAGATTTTACAATAAGAACAGTATTCTTTTCGCAAGAAATTTTAGTATCGGCAAAAGAACACAAAAAAACCCTCGACTTGGTGGTGCGCTTTTACTTACGTGCAAAGCCGACATACATGAGTCCCCATAGCACGCTCCAAATCCAGCCTACAATGAGTACAGCAAAGGCGAGCTGGAACACTCCACACCAGAAATTAAAACAGAAATGTGCAATTCTTGATCCACAGCTTGTCTTATTACAGCAAAAGAGAGCGCCAACGGAGGCAAGCATGCTTCCTGCATGAAATAAACGAGAGAAGAATCGAGGTTATAACCCAAAAACGTGGGAAAGTCTGAAAGGGACATAGTCGGCCATTTTTCATGAATTTTGTTTGATACGAGATATTACTTATATTGTTTGACAGGTTGAAAGATAATGAATGGGTGACCATGCATATATTCGGCACCGGTTTCAGACAAATTAAATGAAACAATCGCGAACATGAGTTAATGGTCATGACCATTAATTCATTTTCGCCATGGTTTCATGTACCGTGTCAAAACCCGGAGTCGAATATATGTATGGTCACCCATTCATTCAGTATCTTTCAACATGTCAAACGATATAAGTAGTATCTTGCATCAAACAAAATCCATGAAAAATGGCCGACTTTGTCCCTTTAAGATATATTTTCTCATATTTTACCAAATTGAAGTTACACCAGCCTACTTTTCAAAGTACGAGAATATCTTTTTTGCGAAAAAGTTAAATATTCAAAATACTCATAACAATGCTTTCAAGCGAAATTTCTATGCATACCTTGATGTCTAAAAACATTAAATTATTTTTTGACAAACTTCGTTTTGTGGCAGTCCGTTCACATGGCACATTTCGTGTAAAAATGATTTGATCAGAAAGTTAGGAAGACATTGCGTGAAACCGTAGGCCCTCCAGAAAAACGCTGGGGATCCCTTTTTCTCCGACGATCTATAGTGAAACAAATAATTTTCCATCAAGAAACTGATCGAGTTAAAGGCAAGGGTCGTGCTGGGGGAGGGGGTGCCGTTGAAAACGACGAAAGAAAGATAAAGAATTACAATTTATGGCAATGTAGAAAAAATTTATAAGAACCCTAGAAATCTATCGAAATTACATGATATGCTAATGTCATAACTGCTGCTGTCAGAAACCAAAAATCTTCTTCGTGTATAAAATCAGCGATTTTGGCCATGACAGTATAGTGAATATCTTTGACGCTATAAGTCATTAATTTTTAACCAGGTGTATAGACAGAACGATACGTAACGTTAGGTCAGTGTTGTATCTGAAGTTTTTGGCACGGGCGGTTGTTTGTGAACTCGACAGTACAGGCGCAACCGGTGTGTCGCAAAACCCTAAATTCGTAGAATTCCCGAAACACCGTCTGAATTGACGTTAATGCGGGAAACACGTTTAATGTTGGTTTTTTTATATGACCGCGAAATGTTCGGCAGCAAAGTTGGAATCCTTGTGGCGGACTTGCTCTATATTGGAAAACTGAGATGCTGCAATATCCACTGCAATTTATCCACTGGCAAAGGTGAGCTAACGTGGTCTGCCTGTTTTTTTTCCGGCCACCACTGTAAACGAGTGTATTAACGGCTTCACTATACGTCTCTAGAGGGCCGCTTTATTAGTGCCCACTGGCAAACCGACGACAACAAACGTAATCACGTCATACGTGAACGATCTGTCTGCATAAGTGAAAAGTTTTTTGACCGATTCGGACGTTGAGGTGTTCAAATATCCAAACTTTCCCAGGTTAGAAATCGAAATAATGCAATATTGACTCGATGCTCAATGGATAAAAGAAATATCAACTTGAAAAGCCGACATTATATCAATATCGTGACATGCTCCCACTAAAATACGCTTGGAAGGATTAAGGTGAGTTCTTTTCGTCTTTGCAACAACGATAATGTAACAGATGTGTCGAGCCTGTCCTTTCAAAAGACAGGTCAGAATTAGTAAGCCTGCAAATATATATTCTCATATTTCAATAGTCTCGCCAATGTCTTCCTGAACCAACTTTAATCAGAAAAGCAAACAGGAATACGCGTAATGCAAGTAAAAGGGTACATGACCATAACTCAAAACTTACGTATATCAGTAATAATAATAATAATAATAATTATATATATATATATATATATATATATATATATATATATATATATATATATATATATATATATATATATATATATATATATCCGAAGAAGCTCTACCTATAGAGCAAAACTTAGTACGCAAGAAATACACCTAAGTCCAGACGAAATAATCAGAGTGTCAGGGTGCTTCTTTTCATGTGTTTTTCATTTATAAATCCGTTGCACAATCCACTGGGGATGTCCTGCAATACGATACTGTTGTATATATATATATATATATATATATATATATATATATATATATATATATATATATATATATATATATATATATATATATATATATATATATATGCTGGTAAATTTACACAGTTTAAGTTAAACAAATGCTAGCGCTCTGAGTTGGTTTCAGTGTCGACACCAAACAAATATTATTACTTATCGAATTTCAACATTTACAGACCACGGTATTACGGTACGTCACAACCTTATAGAAGAAAAAAAATCGAGAAAAAGAGAGGCTAGATCTGTCTGACGATTGCAGTAAGCACGAAATTTGCATGTAAGTGACAAAGTGACAGACATTATTATTTGTGTGTGTGTGTGTGTGCACATATGCGTGAAATGCGCGAAATAAGGAATCAAAACATTCAAAAATTTTACATGTTGAAATTAATAGTGGCTCCCGGCGACGGCTCACAATTTGAAACTGACGTAATGTTGACCCTAGAGGAGAGAACCCACCATTGCGAGAAACATGGATTAAATTCCCTGTCTCAAAAAAAAATTGCTATTCAGTGTAACTGTTACTCTAGATCTCTGAGCGAGAAAGTGGTCCGGGAAACTCTGATTTCTGTGGAGTGAATGTTCAGAATTTCAGGACTTTCTACTGAAAACTATCTCGCCAAGGAAATCACACATCGGCTTACTAGAAGGCTGTTGTTGTACCTTTTGCAAATGTTTTCATTCCCCTTGCTCCGTCAGACAAGTTTTAATCTCCCGAATGTACCTCTAAGTTTAAATACCAGTAAATGGCGTTAGTCTTGCCAGCACAGTGAACTATGCGACGATATTGTTCGCGAAGTAAATTCCAGGCCCGATTGCAAAATTCAGTTGTCAACGATTACATCGAACATCGACCTGCCAGGTTTAACACTTCCGCATAATTTTCGAGGACGAGCAGACACTTTCATAGACACATCGACAGTTGCAGCTAAATGGAGTTTCAGAGAGAGAGGCTAGCAGAATCTGCTGATCGGATCCTTAAGTCTTTCAACGCACATGTGCAATGCTCGTGGCAGTGCTGCACACACCAACTATTCAACGGGAGCGAGAACCCAGATGCACATTATGTCTTGAAATGTGACGGAATCAAGCGCGGAAATTGAACATTGAGTCGGTTGTCATGAGAGCGGGCCGCTTAGCCTAGCCGGCCCCCTGGAGTTGTCGATACTCCTCATTTTCGACATATGCGGTAAACGGCACCTGACAAGAAATGTGCCCGTCGCCCCCATGTGCCATGGCAACGGCAGTCTAGCCTCGAGGATGGATGGGAAGTCAAATCTGTCCACGTTTACTTCTGCGTGATTGAGTCTTTTACATCTGCGTGCAACGACACGATATAAGTCGAAATTTGTGTTGTCGTACTCAAATTGTTTTGGTTAAATTTTGTCGGTTTTTCGATTTTAGCTCTGAATAGAACATATTCGTGAGAGGATGTTTTCCCGTCGACCTCCGGTTAAAACATCGTTTGAATGATTTTCCATGTATCGTATAGCTCGGCGCTGCTCGCAGGTTACACAGCACCTGAGTTCGTTGACCCTGTCTATCACATCAACTAACCTCAATACTTCAATGTTACATTCGATTGACGACGTGTGAAATTTTACGGTGCTGGCACGTAATATCCGAGGGATTAATTGATGGTTCGACGTGATAACATCGTGACTCAAATCAAAGAATTGAGTCGAATAAGAAAGTCCCAACAGGTGACAATGCGAATATTCTATTCGAAGAAAACTAAGAGCGATATATCTATCTATCTATCTATCTATCTATCTATCTATCTATATATATATATATATATATATATATATATATATGTGTGTGTGTGTGTGTGTGTGTGTGTGTCTATGTATGTATCTACGTATCTATGTATGTATCTACGTATAGGCATTTTAAGTAAAGTAAGCCTTTAATGAAATCGTATCCCAATTGAGATCTTGATCATAGAGTACAATAAACTGTTGCAAAATCAATGTATGTATGTATGTAGGTAGGTAGGTAGGTAGGTAGGTAGGTAGGTAGGTAGGTAGGTAGGTAGGTAGGTAGGTAGGTAGGTAGGTAGGTATGTATGTATGTATGTATGTATGTATGTATGTATGTATGTATGTAGGTATGTATGTAGGTATGTATGTATGTTTACAAGCAGACTGGCATGTAGGTAGGCAATGTATACAAAATACAGTACACACGCATTCGCTGACCTAGGTAGACAGTTTCCATGGTATTGATCAACATAATTGCAGCTATGGACCTGGAATTTTGTTGCGCACTGTGATATTGGACACAAACTAAACAAGTCAGTCAAGGAGAGTAAGGGTGCAGTTCTCCGTCGGAAAAGACAGGTTATCTCAAAAAAAACTGCAATGGAACCTGTATACCAGAGATCAAAGCTATCACATGAAATTGAAGATTTCATCAAATTTCACTATATCACACTAAGAGAACCCCTAGGAACCTGTATACCGAATATCAAAGGCATCAGACAAGTAGTTTTTCAGAAACACATTTTTCGACCAAAAATGGCACAAATTGCACCAAAAATACAAAATTGCAGATTTCATCATATATTCAATATATCATTAAGTTTATCTGTAGGAACCTGTATACCAAATATCAAAGCTGTCAGACGAGCGGCTTTGATGAAATAAATTTTTGACCAAAAATGACAAAAAAATTCCTTAAAAATACAGGTTTGCGAATTTCATCACAATTTGAACAAATCCAATTTGCGTTATCCCTAGGGACCTGTATACCAAAAATCAAAGCTGTCTGACCAGCGGTTATGAAGAAGGACACTTTATACCAAAACGCCTTTTTTGGCGCTAATTTGCATGTTTTCAACAATATCAAAAAATTAAAAAAAAAAGTTTCTCATAATCATATTTTGCATCTACACAACAAATATCAAATCAGTAAGTACTGTGGTTCTCAAGATATTTGTGTGGACGGACGCCTCGCAAACGGACATACATACATACATACATACATACATACATACATACATACATACATACATACATACATACATGCATACATACATACATACATACATACATACATACATACAGACTGACGACGGACGCCGGACGGATACCCATCCCAATAGCTTCTATAGACTTTAGTCTATAATAGCTAAAATGTATTGGCAGCAACTAAAACCTTAAAATCAAATAGTTACATTTTTGATTAGGGAATGGTAGATTATCGGTCCAAGTCGAATGTGTAGATCTCGAAAGTGGTGAAAAAATCACAAACAATCTCAGGCTATCACGTGGCACATAACACCACGTTCACGTGAGACTTCCCCCGTCGCGACATGGATACATGAATCTGGCGCCCTGAAGTTGTGTAACTGCGATTTTGCGCTGTATCGTTTTTCTCATTCGCAGAGCTGTGCATGGGCAGCAACGATTGTTTCCGTGATCGCACTTGGTAATTTCGATACATCACAATTGCAAACCTGTTCAAAACGTGAGCATTTCGAGGTGAGCATTTCGAGGTCGTCCAACCCTATCACGCGATACACGGCACACATTCAACGCTAAAGCTTAGCGGACCGGTTAATACTGAATTCACTGTAACCAATCATTTGATTGTTGTAGTGTTCTGACGGAAATTTCTTTTTCCAGCTTGCATGCGCAGGACGTAAAGCCTCGGATTATTGATGGGTATTGTGTTGTGACCTAAATTTGATTAGTATCGATCCTGAAATTCAAATATCGAAAACAAAAGCACAAAATGAGGCAATGCAATACTTCAAAAGATAAAAACTCAAAATGATATATCATTTGAAAAGAAAAATTATGCAACTTTTCATAATATTCTTACAATTATTTTTCCAAAAGTAACAACGTATAATGTGATATCATCAAGTTGATGAAGGAGCAAGACTGGAACTCGCTTTACCACTTATAACAACGTGTCTCGAAAGATCATGCTATTTCCAGGAATCCCGTATTTCACCGTGCTTCCACTCTCTAGGTTTATCTTACCGTTAACATGGGACAAATTACACAATACCTACTGAGTTGAGAGACGTGATCATGATTTGGAGAGTAGACCAGGAGAGACAATGTTTTAATCTCTCTCTCTCTCTCTCTCCATTGGTCCAACCACTTTGTTGTGTCAGAAAACACGTTGCTTGTTTACATATAAGGGATGGACCATTAGATCTTGGGAGGGGGTGGTCAAAAACAGAAAAAAAAACATTTTCAGAGCAGAAAGTTAGGGAAAAAAATCTTCAAACTAGTTTGCAAAATAAAAAAAAAATAAGAAGACAAATGCGTAAAAAAAAAATCTGAAAAAATCTTTAAAATCTTGAATTTTTTTTACATTTTACCGACAGGAAGCAACTTTCTGTATCTTTAGTAAATCCTCCAGGCACATTTTTATTTTTAATTTATACATTTAGAGTGACTGTATCCCTTATACTGGAAGTTGTGATTATCTTATCTTTGCAGGACTTTTGTATTCTGATCACTTGAAAATTATAAAATTATAGAGGTCTTAAAGAGCAGTACAAACACGGTGAAGATATAGATTACAATTACCTTCTCCGCTCGGGCAGAATGTTCACAGTCTGTATACAATAATTTGCAGAAGTCTCCAACGGAGAGATGAAACCAAAGGAGGGCGTTACGTTTTCAGACAGATATTAAGTACCTGCTGGTTCTGACAGGCCAAGTGCGGGATCACATTTCTACGATGTGTACAATGAGTGGAACAGGGGAAACAGTATGTCTGCCGGTCTTTTTGTAAATTTGCTCCAACAGTGGAAATAAGTCTCCGGACTTTCCAGTGTAATCAATGCACGATATTATTGTTTTGTTTGTTAATTTGTGTATTATGTTGTACAAAAAAATAAAATAGGATTTTTTTTTTAGAAAAATGCACATATTGACTGCTTTAAAGACATTAGCCAAACGTACAGCTCCCCCTGGGCTTGCGTAACCCAACACTTTTTTCTCTGACGTGTTTTCAAGCAACAGATTAGTTTGTTTTTGTGAGATTCACGGTGGCAGGCCAACGGCGAGTAAGATATTACGCAGTTGTACCCAAATATAACCAGTAAATATATGTTTTCACATGGCATTCCAGCGTGTCCACTTTCAGCAAGCCCTCAGCCTGTTGATTAAATTTTGCTGGTTATTTTTCAGGGTTGTTTCATCACCTGATGTCAATATCTCGTCTGGTATGCAGCTGTCGCTTTTTTTATTATTTTGTCCACGATGTGACAGTGATAGGAAAGACGATATACCACAAAAGTACTGCATTTATCCAACAAAAGAGAAATGTTTTTCATTGTTAATGTGTAAGAATATACAAATACTGTTATGTAGGTCATTTCCCCCACACTCATCATGACCTGAGTTCAATTAGTCTAGAACATTCTCAAGGTCACTGCCCTTGATGACCTCACAACCTTGAATTCAATTAGTCATGTTTGGAATGTTCTGGAAAGTTGATTAGTTGTGTAAGGGAGATAATTTTAGAACAGTAATTAGCATGTCAATAAAAGTTCTAGATTGTTCTTATATGCCTTTATAAAAGGGACGTGCACAGCTTCCAGTCAGACTTTTGGGATCGTGTCTCTTGTGTGTTACTAAACTCCAGCAGTAGTCATTCTCAAGACTTTTCAAGACCTTCACTGTCAACGCTGGATTTATACTGTGGACTTTGTGCAGCTTCAAGCCTGCAAGCCAAAGGACTGTTCATTCATCCGACTGACTGTTACAACTCTGAGACTGGAGCTTTGCCGTCCCAGCTGAGATAAGTAGTCTGTACACTTTTAAAGCTTGTACTCTGTCCCTGACTTAGCAATTAGTTTTGTTTTCGTAATAAATTTTGTTTAAACGTAAACTGCTGAGTTCACCCTTTTGTTCGTTTTCTCTGCACGTAACAAATTGGGGGCTCGTCCGGAGACGAATTTTTGAGCCGTTTGACAACATTTTGCCTACCTTTTCAAAACTACTGTATACTGTGAACTCAGCGAAATTCAATCATGGCGGAATTCAAGCCAGACGAATTTATGGATGACCTTGATCAGGACACATTTAATTCCCTCAGAAAAGACAACCTCATAGCACTGGCCAATTTCCTTAAAGTAGATGTCAAAAGATCTATGCGCAAGCGAGAAATACAGTTCAAGATTGCAAGACATTTAGTTAATTCTGGCCATTTTGAGGAGTCTGCCTTAAAAGATTATGAGCCTGAGTCTTCCTTCGAACTCAAAAAATTAGAATTGGAAATACAGGCAGATTTCGAGCTAAAAAAATGGCATTAGAAAAAGAAAAAGAATTACAAATGAAAGAAAAAGAATTACAAATGGAAAAGGAGACGGGCATTAGAAAAAGAAAAAATACAAATGCAGTTAGAAATGGAAGAAAGACAGAAAGAGAGGGAATTGGAAATGAAAGAAAAAGAATTGCAAATGGAAGAAAGACAAAGGAGAAAGAAAGAGAGGAAAAGAAAAGGAAAGAGAATTAGCAGAACACCGACTGCAGTTAGAAATAAAACGTTTAGAGCTTGGACAGTCAGGAAAATTCTTCCCTTCAGACAAGTTTGACATCACTAAGCATTTCAGGTTAGTTCCCCCTTTCCAAGAAAAGGATGTTGATAAATATTTCCTTCATTTTGAGAAAATTGCTCAGAGTCTGAACTGGCCTAAGGAGTCCTGGTCTATGCTTTTGCAGAGTGCTTTGGTGGGTAAAGCCAGAGAAATTTACATTCAGTTGTCAGTAGAGCAGGCTTCAAATTATGATTCTGTAAAGGAATTAATTCTCAAGGGCTATGAATTGGTGCCTGAAGCTTACCGTCAGAAATTTAGGGATTGTGAGAAGGTGAAAGATCAAACTTACGTTGAATTTGCTCGAACAAAAGAACAACTGTTTGATCGTTGGTGTCTTCTGAAAAGGTCAGTCAGAATTATGACAAATTACGACAACTTGTTTTGATTGAGGAATTTAAAAGGTGCATTCGGAGTGACATCAAGACATTTATCAATGAACAAAAGGCAGATACATTAGAGGTTGCTGCACGTTTGGCCGATGATTATTCATTGACCCACAAATCTTCATTTCTCAGCAAACCATCCCAGTCCTTTTCATACAGAAACAATGCAGGTAAATTTAACTCGTCCTTTTCATCCAAGAATTTTTCAAAGGAGAGTAGGAAATCAAATGAAAACAGTTCACAAAATTCAAGTAACACTTCCACATCATCAGATCCCAAGTCTCAATCTCCTTCTGACAAACAGTTCGGTACACTTTCTTGTAATTATTGCAAGAAAGACGGCCATTTAATGTCAGATTGTTTCAATTGAAAAGAAAACGTGAAGGTCAAAGTGGTCAAAGTGGATCTAAGCCCACCGGCTTTATTTCTTCATCAACTCAATTAGAGTCTAATAATGTGTGCAACACATTTTCTGAGGTTAAACCCCTCTCATCCCCAATTAATGAGGTCAAGATCAATTCTTCTCAAGATAGCATTATGGGTATTTTCGAACCATTTATTCATAATGGTTTTATATCACTTTCTAGTGATTTTTCTTCCGCTACCCCTGTCAAAATTTTAAGAGATACCGGGGCTTCCCAGTCTCTTTTGTTGGCAGATACCCTGCCGTTTTCTGAAAAGTCATTTTCAGGTTCTAAAGTTCTTATTAAGGGTGTAGATTGCAATGACTTTATTCCTGTTCCTCTCCATAATGTCTATTTGTCTTCGGACTTTGTTTCTGGACCTGTGGCTTTAGGTATTAGGCCTTTTTTGCCTTTTGAAGGGATTCACCTTCTTCTTGGAAACGACCTTGCTGGGGACAAGGTCATTACTAATCCACTTGTGACTGATAATCCTAGTTTAGATCAAAATCCAGAGCCAATAGAGGAAGACATTCCCGGCCTTTTCCCATCATGTGCCATTACTCGAGCCATGTCAAAGAAAACTTCTGAGAATCAAAATACTCTCAAAAATAATGTCACAGATGTTGACTTAAATGACACCTTTCTCAGTCAGGTGTTTGACACGGATCATTCCGTTATCCCTCGTGGATTTGAAACTTCCGGTAAAACTTCTGCTGACCAAAGTCAGACATTTTCTAGATCAAATCTCATTGCAGAACAACACAAAGACCCAGATATTTGTCTTTGTTTGACAGGGTAGATGATGATGAAGGTAAAACTTCAGATAGCTCTGTTTCCTATTATACAAAATCTGGTATTCTCATGCGTAAATGGAGACCTCCAGACGTTTTGGTTGATGACGATTGGGCTATAAAACATCAAATTGTTGTTCCAAAGCCCTATCGTGCTGAAATATTGCGCCTGGCCCATGAAACCCCCTGGGCTGGTCACTTAGGGGTCAGGAAAACTTATCACAAAATTCTCAGTCACTTTATTGGCCTAATCTCAGGCAGGACGTAGCACATTTCTGTAAAACTTGTCACACATGTCAAATGGTAGGAAAGCCAAATCAGACCATTCCAAAGGCCCCTTTACAGCCAATTCCTGCATTTCAAGAACCATTTAGTAGGATTCTAATAGACTGTGTTGGGCCCCTACCAAAAACAAGATCAGGAAATGAGTACATGCTGACAATAATGTGTACATCAACTCGGTTCCCAGAAGCCATACCACTGAGAAATATAAAGACAAAGACTATAGTGAGAGCTTTAGTCAAATTTTTCACTTTATTTGGCCTCCCTAAATGTGTCCAGTCCGATCAAGGCTCCAACTTTATGTCTGGTATTTTTCAACAAGTAATGGATCAGCTAGGCATTAAACAGTATAGGTCATCCGCCTATCATCCAGAAAGTCAGGGTGCTCTTGAGCGATTTCATCAAACTTTGAAAACATGATTAGGACCTACTGTTTTGACACTGAGAAGCAGTGGGATGAAGGAATTCATTTTCTGCTCTTTGCTGTTAGAGAGTCAATTCAGGAGTCTCTTGGTTTTAGCCCATTTGAGCTTGTATTTGGACATACAGTCCGTGGCCCACTTAAGCTCGTTAAAGAGAAATTCTTATCAGACGATGATGATTGTCTGAATATTTTGCAATATGTGTCAGATTTTCGTACAAAACTCTCTAAAGCATGTGAATTAGCCAGAGAAAATCTTGAGTCATCTCAGCAGTCAATGAAAACCAAATATGATAAAAGCACCTCAAAACGGAAGTTTGAACCAGGTCAAAAAGTTCTTGTTCTACTTCCGGTTCCTGGCAAACCACTCCATGCTCGTTACTTTGGGCCATACCTAATTGATAAGAAATTAAGTGATTTAAATTACATCATAATAACACCTGACAGGCGAAAACAAAAACAGCTATGTCACATAAATATGCTTAAGCCATATTTGGATAGGGATAATCCTACTATAACTCAGCCTGTCAGTACCGTCAGTTCTGGCCATTATGAAGATAGTGATACTGAAACTGACTTGAGTGAAAATACTCTAAACTCAAGCTGGGCTCGGTCAAGCTTCAGAACTCAGAAATCCTGGAGAAGCTGGAGTCTACAAAGTTGGCACACCTCCAGCCAGAACAACAACAACAGGTGAAAGAACTGCTCCACGAATATAAACACCTGTTTCAAGATATTTCAACGAGGACAAACATCATCTATCACACCGAAGATGTCTGCGACAGTAATCCAGTGGAACAACATCCAGACGGACTGAATCCTGCGAAAGCGGAATATCTCCAGGAGGAAGCCAAGTATTTGCCGAACAATGACTTTATCGAACTCAATAAAAATAACCGGACTTTGCCATGCATACTTTATGCCAAGTTCAGTGCCATTTCAAGTTTTCCAACAACAAATTGCAAGAAGATAGTCATGGGACATCTTGTTTGCTACTTTTCACACAAATTTAACAAATCCCAGAGAAACTACTCTACAATTGAAAAAGAGTGTTTATCTTTGATATTAGCTTTACAGCATTTTGAAGTTTATGTTACTTCTTCAAATCAGCCAATAGTGGTTTATATTGATCACAACCCTCTTGTTTTTCTGCAGAAATTTAAAGGCAAAAATCAGAGATTGCTAAGATGGAGTTTAATGTTACAGGAGTTTAATCTTGACATTAGACATATCAAAGGCAGAGACAATTTAATTGCAGACTGTCTCTCTCGTATTCAGAGTTTATTGTTGTTCACTTTCAAGAAATTTTACTTTAGAGTAAAACAAAATTTGAGTACTTAAATCCTTGTCAAGATTACATTTGTAAAAGAAAGATTTTTCTTTGAAAAATTTTCTTTTTTTGAAGAAGGGGTGTGTTATGTAGGTCATTTTCACACACTCATCAAGACCTGAGTTCAATTAGTCTAGAACATTCTCAAGGTCACTGCCCTTGATGACCTCACAACCTTGAATTCAATTAGTCATGTTTGAATGTTCTGGAAAGTTGATTAGTTGTGTAAGGGAGATAATTTTAGAACAGTAATTAGCATGTCAATAAAAGTTCTAGATTGTTCTTATATGCCTTTATAAAAGGGACGTGCACAGCTTCCAGTCAGACTTTTGGGATCGTGTCTCTTGTGTGTTACTAAACTCCAGCAGTAGTCATTCTCAAGACTTTTCAAGACCTTCACTGTCAACGCTGGATTTATACTGTGGACTTTGTGCAGCTTCAAGCCTGCAAGCCAAAGGACTGTTCATTCATCCGACTGACTGTTACAACTCTGAGACTGGAGCTTTGCCGTCCCAGCTGAGATAAGTAGTCTGTACACTTTTAAAGCTTGTACTCTGTCCCTGACTTAGCAATTAGTTTTGTTTTCGTAATAAATTTTGTTTAAACGTAAACTGCTGAGTTCACCCTTTTGTTCGTTTTCTCTGCACGTAACAATACAATACCAATTATCTGTCTTTGTACACAAGTCTTTTAAAAGGAGAGAATTGTTTGTACAACAAATACAAGAGGTTTAGTTCTTTATGTTCTTTTTCTTCTGTTACACTGTAAAACACTGTCTCTCTGAGTATACCAGGTACTGTAATGATTTAATATATGCGATGGGCTGAGGCCTTAGCATTTGCAATAAAGATTACATTATTGAAAATTAATCATCACATACAAAGAAAGGTAGTCTTTTCCAGTTTTCAAGGTATAAAAATGAATGAAATTACTTAAAAATGTGTCAAATTTTCAAAAGTTTTCTGACTCAGGGAAAGTGATCTCTCCCCTCTTTTTGTCGTCAATACATATCAAGGAGAACACTCATTCAAATAACGTGCCTGATATAATAGCGCGTGAGGGTGTGCGATTTTTCAGCAGGCGAGGGGAAATCACCCCGTTTCCAATTTTTCGTGATCATTTTTGGAAGGAGACAAGTGATTTGTCGTGTGGGGGGGGGGAAGGAACGTGTAATCGCCTCTGCGGACTAAAGATATAATTTACATTTTTGGGAACTTAAAATTATCATGAGATTGGGTGTGGAGGGGATTACTTGATATTTTGGGGGTTATAAGGTTACTCGAAAAATATCAGAGAAATTGTTATCGACATCCCTCCAAAGGTGTCTGCGAAGGCAGCCTAATATATAAATATATTGATGAATTTATCGATTTAAAGTTTGTTTGTTTGCTTGTTTGTTTCCGTATATAAATATATCACATTTTTTTAAAAAGCTGCAATTGAAGAAACACAAAATCATTGTTAGAAATACCGCATCATGAATACACGTTCATTCGATACACTCAATGAGATGATTGATAATGTAACTTTTATTTTTATGGTGATATTCCTCTCTAAGAGTTACAACCCGTGTATCGAATCACGCGTTCCAATTTGCAATATGGCTGCAAGCGTCGCACACGGCCTAAAAATCTCAGGCGTAATCCCCTGCCCAAGAGGCATGTGGAATAAATTAGTTTACGTTACTTACACGTAAACACTGTATTTTGAAAGCATGCCGAAGCTTGCCGTGCATATTACAGTGACTTAATATAAGGGCTGTTGTGCCGATATCGAGTTCTTAAGTTAAGATATATTGGAAGTTGGGCTGAAAGTCATTGTCTCATAAGTCATAATCAAATGGCCAGTATTTAATAGCCTGGATAACGTAATCGATATCCATCCTTATGTTTGCACTGTCTCGCACGATCATGTGCTTGGATTTCAAACCTACTGAGACTTTTGAAAACATTAATATATCGACACATATTTACAAACCAATGCCATATTAATTAAATAGCGTCATATCTGTAAATTAAGATCATTATAATATTTGGAAAATCACTCCGATGTTGCGCTTTTTCTGGTGAGACGTTTGGTTTCGTTTTCTGCGCAATGATTGGCTGGACGATCTTTATTGCACATTATGTGTAATTAATTTCCCATAATTCAAGCGCGTTAACGCTGTGTGTCCATCATCGTGCGTGGATCAATATATTTACGACGTCGCAAAAGCAAACTGTCAATTAGTGAGTATTGCATTGTGACAAGGAGCCAAAGTAACGGTAGAATAAATAACGCCTGAACAAAGGTGCCATAGATGAGAGAAAATAAAGGGGGGAAAAGGCTGAACTATAGCAATCTTTCAAAAATCAAACACATCGAACTACTTAAACAACAAAATTAGGCTTCAATTCAATCCACGTCAAGTCAAATTAACGAGCAATTGTGTCACCACGGGCGCGTGATTGCGCGAGGTAGGAGATGTGGAAGTAAAGAAATTTGCCGACTGAAGGCGGATTTGAACATTTAAACCAGGACGCAACAACAGCACCTTCCTGCGAAAACCTTTCGAGCCGCCATATTGAATAGCCCTGAAAGCTGAAAAAAGATGTGTGTTTCTAATGTTTTTCACAAAATACTGATTTAAGTGTCAATAACGTGAATAACACGTCCTGATCACATTATGTGTTACATTTTACGCATGAAGTTAGCAGTGAACACAACCTGTTGAGTGACGCAATATAATGTCGTCTGCAAAACTGTGACACGGTTTTCGAAAACACCCCAAATTTTGCCCCCGGAATGCATGAAGATGAACAGCGGTGATTTCTTATAATTTGACTTCGTGTGGAACATGGCGTATATGAACGTTCTTTGAGGGCCCACACGAACTCTAACTAGCTAACCTCCAGCTCCAAGGTCATCTGAATTAAATGTGCCAGCTTGTCGTCTGCCGTCTGGTTGGCTGGGACACTGCTCTGACTGTGTCAAATTTTCAAACAATCGCAGCAAGGAAATTCAGTTATAGGCCTAAACAGGACATAACACGACGAACATACTTCAAAATTTTGATCGACGCGCCACAAAATTCTTATGGACTTCTGTTTGTCTAACGTGTTAAGTTCGGTTTAGGTTGTGCAAAATATCCTGACGAAACTAGGCATATAAATAATATTAATAATCATTATTATGACAATATTACATCAGGTCCGAACTTCCTTTCTGCTCTGCAATACGTGAAAATTCACTCAACGGGTACGGGGTCGTACTTGAAAAAGCCGTCGACGGCGCGTCCAATACTATAAGTATATTACCATGTTCTGTCCATTGCGTTTTAATTAGCCGAGCTGAACCACGTGACTGCCCCCAAATACACAGTAATGGTTTGTTTTCATGCCCGTGAATATGAATAATGTTGTAAACACAGTAACTTTACGGCTAAAACGAAAATTGTGATTTGTACAAAGATCATAATCAACCACAAAATACAATGGAGCATTTGTGGGCCTAGTTTAGACGCTTCTTTTCAAAAAATCTCCGGATTTGCAAAATTTTTGCAGCGCGCGCACTACTCACTGACAGGTTCTGGGGCCCCATTGTCGTTCGCACGGGATATTTTCGTAAATTTTGACGGTTTTTCGGCGTTCGTTGGTAATATAATTGAAGTAACAGACTCCGCGCTGACCATTAACGTTTATTTAAGGGCGCGGGCGAGAGGAAAGCCAAATTAACGGGCTCGGCAAGCCTCGCACGTTAATTTTTGGTATTCCTCTCGCCCTTGCCCATAAATAAACGTTAATGGTCAGCGCGTCGTCCGTTATTTCTATAGTGTGTACAAAAATGCCGTTTTTTATACACATATACTATATCGGACGCCTCTGAGACATAATTATGATTTTTATATAATTTTTTAAGATTATTCACGACTTGTTAGCCTTTGTAAACGGCCTTCAACTGTGCATTGAGCAATACTAAACATACGGTTCACGTATTACGCTTCTTACTTTGTCCCCATATGTTTATATTAGTGTCTAAATTATATTCCATATCCCTGTATTAGTGACAAATATACATTGATCATGTCACCCATCCATCCATCTATCCATCCATCCATCCATCCATCCATCCATCAATCCATCCATCCATCTATCCATCCATCCATCCATCCATCCATCTATCTATCCATCCATTGTTCCATCTATTGTTCCATCCATCCATCCATCCATTCATCCATCCATCCAGACGTACTTATATGTATTCTCATACGCATTAACGTCCAATATAACCGTCCATCATCACATGCAACAAGTACACAGATGAGCAAATTCACAACAAAATTTAATGCGGGCGAGAACAATTATACATTATCCAGGTAGAATGCGCCTCTGAGACACATATTCGGACTCTAAATTTTAACAATTCTTGTCTGATCTACCACTTGTGGAAGCTCATTTTCGAAAATCTTACTTTTCCCAATTGAATTAACATAGAGGTGGCGGCCATTTTGAATTTCAAATATCGGTAAATGTTAGGTAATCTGTTTCTCTGGCAGCGAACTTCGCATGGTGACCCCTAATTGTAATTCTTGATCTGGTAAGAGAATGGTTGAAAGTTTCATTGGGGAACATTTGAGCAAAGCTTTCATCCTTTCATTTTCGAGGTACGCATGCGTACTACCTTAATGAATAATTGCTCGTTGCAGGGGTGAAAATAAATTCACCGGTGGAATTCAATTCTTCCATAACTCTCCATAAATTGTGTACTTCCGTTTGACACCAATAAATTCAACTTCTTTGAAGTTTTCTTACGTAAAGACGGTTGTCTAGGTAACCTCTGGATAAAACAAAGTATTTGTCTACGTCACATTTTACCAAGGAGATGGCTGCACCTGGGCGCAATATGCGAAGACGGGCGTTCTGTTGTGACATAGAACACTCAGACCGGACACTTTCTTTCATTAATTGTTGTTGGTGGTATTGAAGAAAATATTCAATAGCCATTAATATAATATGAAGATGTACTGCACCACCAATCGTCTGATTGACTAATTGCCTCCCATACACAGTCCGGTCAAAACATCTAGTTAGAGGAAAATCGAGCTAAAATACTGTCCCTGAAAAGATTTCATGGGTCACGCATTTATACCGTATGTGAACACTAATAGCGTTATAGACTTGCAATGCGAATGGAATCATGTAGATCATAGTATAATTGCTTTCGTATTGAATAGCGCGGGGCATCCTATTCATCAGGTCCATTGCAATGCGTCTTAGATTAAATTAAAAATTCGAAATCCGGGCTTTTTTGTAGAGGTTAGGTGATCGGTATTACGATCAGAAAGACGAGATGATGGAGAATCAGCAGACAGGGGATTTCACGAGACATTTATTTATTGTGGATGGATAAATTATGCCACGGTGGCAACCTTTTTAGCTCACGTGTTCACACACGTGGGCTTATGTCGCAGCGATGTCTGTCTGTCTGTCTGCCTGTCTGCCTGTCTGTCTGTGGTCCCGATATCTCAAAAACGGCTTAACAGATCAAAATCAAATCAAATAGTTTGCAAATGGCAAGAACAGATTAGTTTTTGGTGGGTGTGGCTTGCATACTTTTTGCTCATTTGTATAATTCATGGTTTTAGAAAAGACGGACATACATTGAGAACGACTGCACACAATTTGATGAGATTTGTTACAAATTACAAATGATGATCATAACAAGATATATCAGCCGTGAAGGTATTAAGAGATGAAATGAAAGATAATTGTTAATTTTCATATTTAATGAACTTTCCTTATTAGGGATATATATCTGAATTGACTGGATCAAAATTGACGAAACTTGGCATGTACAAGGAAGATACTATGATTTAACATTATTGAAGGTCAATAAGTGGACTCACGATCAAAGGATGGTGAGTTCGAGCCCCGGCATGGCTGTGGTGTTGTGTCCTTGAGCAAGGCACTTTATTCCTCATTGTTTCTCCCCACCCAGGAGTGATGGGTACCTGGTAGGACAGTGGTTGTTATGTGTGCGTTTAGCTCTGCTGCGCTTATTGGCTGCACATGTGAGCTGTTGTTTGCTCCCCAGGGAGTTGAGTGGTATTATATAAGGTCCAGTGACCAGGGGTAATAATAATTGTAAAGCGCCTTGATCACATGTAGTTGTGGATATGTGCGCTATATAAGAACCAAATATTATTATTATTATTATTATTAAGCATTTCTACTTCAGCCAATTCCTAATTTGCATATTCAATGAACTTTCCTAATTAGGGATACTAGTATATATTTGAATTGACAGACGAAACTTGCTATGTACATTAAATATACTATTACACTACATTATTGAAAGTCATGAAATACTTTTACTAAAGCCAATTCCTAATTTCCATATTTAATTAACTTTCCTAATTAGGGATATCTACCGGGATTTACTTGATCAAAGTTGGCAAAACATGATATTTACATTTATGATACCAGGTTACAATATTGAAATCTATTTCGCATTTTCATGTCATCTTATTGATATTTTTTTATATTTAATGAGCTTTCATATTTTTGCATATATAGCTTGAAGGACTCAACCGAAGGCAGTTACAGTTGCTATATAAAGTGGTGATACAGTCACAGCAGTCAGAGAATTTACTATTTTTATTTCAGCTAATTTCGTATTTGTATACTGTATGAGAATTAATCTGTGGTGAATATTGTTCATGATGCTGATCGTGACACGTTTAATAAAGTTGCAAAAATCTGGCAAAAGTTTAAATTTACACACACCTGCAATATAAATGAAAGACGTGAGCATTTTCAGTTGATATCTGGTTTACAAATGCCGTTGTGTTTGTTGTCTGGCTCGGAACGAAACAAAATGCAATTCCAAGGCTGTTCTGGCTAGTGACGTAATGGTAAGTAGTCGATTGGCTTGCAGCATGTTCGGCAGAGGGAACTTAGATTCGCGGATGAATTGAAAACTAGGCCGACTCAGCTAAATACACGTTTTCCAAAAATATCTCAGCGCATTTGAACACTGCAATATGCCGGTCACGTTTCCCCCTGAGGTACCGGCTTCGTTCCTCAGGCTGTTCCTTTCAAAGGTTGCGAACAGCGAGGCGGCCAAGAACCGCTGCGACAGAGACCGATGTACGTCGGCCGGCGTTCAATACATCGTTACAGTTGAATGCGCGGAAGGACACTCGACACATAAGAGACTTGTGCCGTTTCAAATAAAATATCAACGAATCTCGAAACTGTTCTGCGTGAGTAGCAAAATACGAAACTTGGGATGGCAAATATCGATGGGACACGTTATATAACTCTGATGTTTGAAGTTAACGATGAAAAAAAAAACACAGATGAATACTGCTAAAATTGAAATGGAAGTGAAAATAGCGTTTCATTCCTCACGGGTACAATATACATTAGCGTTCGATTCACCAAAGAAATTGTTAACAATGTACAGTGAATAACAAGGGACTCGCGAGTTGATGATAATTTTACACCGCTTTTTGTCGTTGAATGAGAGCTCAGGTAATTTGAATTTCAAGATGATTGCTCAGATCGCTTGGAAAGAGTCGGTTTGCCAGTCTGCAGAGTGATCAACGTGTGCTACAAAATGCGCAAAATGATCCAAATATAAGAATAATTGCGAATTACGAATCCACTGTTGTGAACAGAATGGAAAAAAGACTAAAATTCAAGATCAACTGACCGCAATAATTTTAAAAAGCAATATTGAGATATATTCTGCCTGTCCAATTATCAGGCGAACTCTCATTAAATTTTGAACTTAAATTCAGGTTGAATTACAATTATAAAAACATGATCTGAGGCTGAGAAAATTAGGAAAATACCTGACAGATACAAATGTTGCAATCGTCTAGGGAAGGAATATTTAATATTTTATGCAAATACAGGAATTATTGACACAATAATACCACACTGACAATTGTGTATTTCATGTGAAAACAACAAGTGCTTAAAAGAATAAAAGAAAACGAAATTCACGCCGGTGACATTCGTCTATTCAAGGAGTTAAGCCATTTCTTTGCTTTATTTTTTATCACTTGACTTGTGACCTAGCTCCTAACAGACTAACAACGAGTAAGCCGTTGCCATGGCAACATTAGGATATCTGTCAAACCTGAAATTTTGCAGGCATGGAAATGTAGTATTTGCACTAAGATTTACCAATCAGCGCACTGGGAATCTTTCCTGTACCAATGCAACAAGGTAGATATTTACCACTGCTTTGATAGTATACCCTGTGCGAATTTTTAAAAATCCTGACGTATCTTTTACAGAACAATGATGACACTTCCATGGAGCTAAGCGCGACGAAATCTTGTGAATTTTTTATTATAAATATGGCGTCGACCTATCATTTATTTATTTATCCGTTCGCAGGGCTCGAAATTAACTTTTTACCTTGGTAGTTCATTTGGGCTACCATTTTCTGAAGTTGGTAGCCCAGTGACAATGGCTGGTAGTCCATGAATATTTTAATTTAGGGATACTGTACTCGTCCGAGTATAAGCCCTGGTTCAGCAACACAAAATAGTAGTAAAACTAGGGGCTTCAACTCGAGAAACCCCATGTTATGTGTCACGACGCTTAATTTATGCTAATTTATGTACATTTAAAAACTATCTACTGTTGATTGACCAATCAGAGTGCTCAATTCAGGGTGTTTTATTTACTCGTAAAAGCCCTGGTCACCAAATTCCAGAAACGAATGACAGCGCCGTAGTAAAGTACTGTCCAATCAAAAGTGAACATGTCATATTCTGTAGACATCTGATACGTTTTAATATTCAAATTTGGTAACACAGCGGAAACCAGCTGCAACACAAAAGCTGCTGTGCCCTAGGGCATTTATATAATGTGCCCCAGGGCATTTATAGGATGTTCCATTACATTGGAAGGCTATTTCACAAATAAAAGTTTTAATTCATATCCTAAACATGTTACATTGACAAAGGGGACGGTTGACGTAAACACATTGAAAACGAAAATATATCAGTTAGGGGCGATAGTTTTTAAGTCGGATAAAACCCTCGTACTCGGGCTCTTCTGGTATATAAAGTCCAACCCTACGATAAAATGTCTCGGCCTGCGGCCTCGACATTTTATCGTTGGGTTGGACTTTATATACCAGAAGAGCCCTCGTAGTCAGGCTTTATCCTATACTTTAACACTTTCTACCACTTTCAAAATCGGCTTACACATCAAAAGAAACTGTAACTTGAGTAAAGAAAAACAAAAAAAAACTATTCTCATGATCTTATGAACTGGCATGCCGTGTTACACACGAGTCTCTCTATACAGAACGTAATACATTGATACTGATCGACAACCATAGATACAAGACAGCGAAACTCAGCCAAGCTTATTATAACTGACACAGTGTTTTATATTACTATTTCAAATCAAACTGATTACACAATCTCTTGATATAGAAGTGACAGTTTTGTGAAATTTCAGCATCAAAACCCCAAAACTTGACACAAGTACGTCTTGTATGCTGCCGATCAACAGCATATAGTGTGAACTGGCAAGCAAAGACTGCACATGGAAAAGCAACTCAACATTCTACTATCAAACACTCTGCATCTTGTGAAAAAAACAACATAGAAGAGAAAATTGTAATAGTCACCAGAAAAAACTCTTCACAGATGAAAGGATAAATGCTTCAAACAAACGAAACTGCATGTTGACTACATTTAGGTCGTCCGAAAGTGACGGACATCGCACGTCAAGTATTTCATGTCCCAGGCTTTGGTAGTCCGTGTGGGCTACCATTTCATGGACTTTGGTAGCCCCAGGGAAAAGTTGGTAGTCTGTGGACGCGGGACTACCGCTAATTTCAAGCCCTGGTTCGTTTAAGTGAAGGATTCCAATCTCATTACAATATGGTTAGTTCTTGAATGACAGAAAAAAAATAAGAACTCACAGTTATGTCAGCGGCGCTCGCTGTTTTCAGCGCCTGCGCTCTCCTGTCCGCGCATATACTTAACAGACAGTACACAAGGTCAATGCCAGCATGCAGATCAAACCCGGGTACAAGCCGGATCTTCACGAATTGACGGAAAGTGTTTTGCAAATCAACATCCGCATTCTTCGAGTCTTATTCGAGAATGAGGACAAGTCCTACTTAAAAAGACAAATTCAATTTTTCTCTCCTCATTTCCTTGTTTGATTGACATTTTATCCGTGTTTCTGTGCAAGTTACAAACAAGTAAGCTTAGTAGAATTAAAAGATCTAATGATTCCTGAAAAATGTTTATTATTTACTTTTGAGAATATACCTATATCTATTTATCTATCTATCTATCTATCTATCTATCTATCTATCTATCTATCTATCTATCTATCTATCTATCTATATGTGTGTGTGTGGGTGTGTGGGTATATGTGTGAATGCGTCTGCGTGCAGCGTTAACAGACATACACACGTTTAATTTACACTTTGTTTATGATTATTATTTGGTTTTGAGAAAAATCAAACTTCATATATTGTATAAACATAAAAACATACCCACCTATCTACCTACGTGTATTCATACAGACAACCATGCAACCAACCAACCAACCAACCATACATACATACATACATATATACACATACCTATATGCAAACATACAATAATGTACAAATTTCGCTTTTTGTTTTACAGAATATCACTGATGATGTCCACTGTGCCTACATAACATTTTTCCTCTTTCTTCGTCGTTCAATCTAAAATGATTTGGAGCAATTTACTGGCCAATCCCCCTCGGCCATGGAGAATGTACCACGTTTTCGGCTAGTATACTGAGCGGCACTCGTCAAGTGCAACCAATCATAGAGCAACTAACTACGACACTCGGCCGAACAAATTAAACAAAAAGGCGCGAAAGTAACTCTCTACCGATTCAATTTTGACATTTAATTCAGTAAATTGACATCACTGTAAGGACAAGCTTTTCTGAGAATCGAGTCATGAATTTCATTTATTAATCCAACCACACAAATGTCAACAGGTAGTCTGTATTATTCTTCGATTGCATTGTTGCTATCCTAGTAATTACGCTGTAGCACGAACGGTTCTGCCACCGAGGGCCAGCGCACTTTGTTCTCGACGAGGACTTCTCAACAGCTTGCTTGGGCAATCAAACTCTGTCCAATTTAGGGAACAGCATGTAGGATTGGCACGTTCCGCTTGAACAGAAAAGCACTTTAGATGAATTCGTCCTCCCTATCCAGATCAGGATGCACTTGCCTTAACGCTGTCTCCCGCAAACAATCAACAATCTTTCAACTCAAAAACACCTGCGTTGCAAATGATGGGGCTGGATTTGTTATGCACGTAAATGTCTTGGCGACGCCGCGGGCAATATCATACACTTTAGTCTATAGCAGTGGATCTATAAATAACCGTATAGACTTACGAGTGCGGCACTAACAACCCTAATCACGTGATATAGTATTGATTGCTCGCCAGCGTTTTATAGGTAGACACCGTGAGGTCACGCGGAAAGCGATAAACCCGCATCTGCATGCCTACCTGCTTATGTTATTTATTCAAGCAGAGAAATTTTGAAGTACATCGAGCGACAGGCCTACTTGCTGATATCATGCGCGGGTAAACTGGCATCTCGAAATGCTGATCTCGTGGTCTTCTGACCAATTTACTATTGTATATTATTTACATGCAATCGCACATAGCACTCCGAACAAGGTGGCAGTTTTATTTTTCTATATTGCCATCTATTTTTTTGCAATTCAGACAAATTAATGTACAACGAAATACCGAAATACCGTCTGTGAAAACCATATCACGTTACAATATGTTCCGATGTGTGTGTTTTCACTCCCTCGGCTAGAAAGACGTCGACCGCTGATTTCATTACTACTGCCACGGAAAATACATCACCTTTATTAAGTTAGTGCAGTGTTTTTTTCGTACACAGATATTGGGTGCAATACTGTAATAGAGTTATATGCACTTTTCCCGGGGCATTCACACGGTGTTTTTTTCTAGCGTGATCTCTGAATGAAGGATAATTTGAGATCAGGTATCAGCCAGAAAAAAGCCGTATCCAACACTACAGACATTGCATTATTAAATTCACATACATCACATTTGATGAAGTGTGTACAGGCATTCAACAGGCTACAAGTCTATATGTTTACTCTCAATCTCGACTTTTTGACTGAAACGTCATAAGTGTGTGTGTGTGTGTGTGTGTGTGTGTGTATGTATATATATATATATATATATATATATATATATAAACATATGTATATGTGTGTGTATGTGAGTGTATGTGTATGTGTGTATGTATGTATGTATGTATGTATGTATGTATGTATGTATGTATGTATGTATGTATGTATGTATGTATGTATGTATGTATGTATAGATGGATAGATGGATAGATAGATAGATAGATAGATCATCAAATACACAAATAACCATTATTTGAGTTTCACTTATTTGCGATCTCTGGATGACTTTTCAACCACATTTTGAGACTGATTTGACTGACCGTGAAAGTCTCTAACTGTGAATAAAAAGATCCATCCGATGATCGCAGGTGCGTGAAACTGGAGTAATATTGGCACTCTGTATTGCCTTGATTTTTTTTTCATGTCTATTAATATACTATTCTGCAATACTTCATCGAGCAGAGTACTTCACTGGAAGGACAAACGGGGTTATATATATATATATATATATATATATATATATATATATATATATATATATATATATATATATATATATATATATATATATGTGTGTGTGTGTGTGTGTGTGTGTATGTATATAAAGAGTACACTCCTGCATACAGACATGACGATTTGTATCACACAGCATATACACGTGTATGCATATTCATTGAGTCCTCAGTAAGTACTACTACTGACGTACACACTTGTTGTTAAGAATCGCCGAGCTGTTCTCTTGACCTTTCCAAAATTGAAGTGAGATTTAGAGAGTATAACAGACGGTTTGCAATACACGCCTAGAGGGGCAGTGAATGCATCTGGCGTCTTATATAGTTTCTGATATATATATATATGTGAAAATATCGAATAAGTTTTAGAGATTATGAGACAATGGATTCTCGTCTTTTAGGCAAAACGCACCTGGCAACCGAGAGTTTTGCAAGAAACTTTCCTAGGTGAAACTTAAAAACTATTCTTTTTTTCATAATGACCTAAAATTCGCCTGGATCGGAAGTTATAAAGTAGTCACGATTCCCAAACGTAACTGGATTTTCACCATGGCAACACGATGCAAACGATACTTGCGCCACTGGCTTCAGAATGAGTTCACACAAACAGTAGACAATCAGAGTATTGTAACAGTTTGAGTGTCTGAATATCAGTCCTGGGCTATGGTTCTGTTGCAGTCGTAGTTAGGAGAAAACGAGTTGGTGAGTTAAAAGTCTGGATCGTAATGCTTTCAGCTCAATATGTCGGTTGTAAGTACCACTGTAGGTCTTTATTACAAGATGGCATGCGTGACGTTCCAAGTCTCGAATCCCTCTTATTTTTAACACGTTCTCTACAAATTTGTATACTTTTCTGAACTTACATACCTACAAAATTGTCATCATTGTACAATGGTCGTCACGGTCTCAGGAAGATTCGTCAGTCCTTGATTGTCTCTTATGAGACATGGAATATCCCGTTCTCGATTGTTCTCATTCGAGTTTTAGTGATGATTAATTAAAAGTGTGGCGCTATCTCCTTCTCTTACGATCTTGAACCAACCTTCACACGTCTTGGCCACGAGAGTGACGCTTCGAGATGAAATGTTTACAAAAGAGTGCATTGCATTTTTTTTTCGGTTACACAATTTAGTAATTTCACAATTCTGATTTAGTTAATTTTGGAACTGTGACTTGTCATGTCAGACAATGACGACAGGTAAGACTCCCTATGCAAGACTTTCAAGTTCACCGACATATTTTGAAAATCTGATTGTAAAGCGCTACTTAATAGAGGCGACTTGTACTTGGTAAGCTTTCGAGATTTTTCATGTTATCCTACAGAATTGAAACGCAAAAAACGTTCCTGTTTGTCCGCGCTCTTTCAGATGCCCTTCTCAATCCATTGTTCCCGGCATTGTAAAGTGCTCGTTGACGCTTCATCAGTCTTTTGTTCTGCTTTGAAATCCTCATCAACAAATTAAACTCCTCCGAGATAAATCTCATAAGAAAGTGGAGCCATTTCAAGGGATAGAAACCATTTACTAACGGGCTTTGAATGTCTCTCGTGAAAAATGCGATTAAAAATATATATTATGGCATGATTCATTGATAGTGTCAGCCAACTGCAAAATGGTTACCATATGCACAATGTTGTTCAATGATAGAGTTAAACAAGCTATGCAGTAAGCTTTGATTTAAAGAGAGCACGCGATAATAACTGTAAATTTATCTTTGATTTTGTCAGACAACGTTGTCGAATTAGAAACCTTACTCCGCTGGGAATAGCCTCGCTTTGCCTATCATCTCAGATACTTAAGAGAGACAGAAAAGGTCGCTATACATTTACGGTTGTGTCGAGAGCAATCAAGACGTCGGTTGCGAAGACGGTGACAAGGATGTCTGCGGTTGGGAAGATGTGTGCCCACTTTCCGAAATCGTTATAGAGGCACTTGTTTGGTTTACAGTAATTATTCGCCTTCTATTGTTTCACAAATTAACTTACAAACCGCTATAGCAACCTTTACAGTATTAGCCATTGGGAAACAACCGGTTGACAGCTATATGGAACATGTTTTGTGACTGGATTTGCAAATGATATGTGGCCACCGGGTGGTAAACTCGCATCTATAATTAAACGCTTATAACCTAGGTCCACTAACGCTTAAGAGGCCAGGTTTACCAACATGTTTTGGCGCTCGACTATTTGGCACTGCATAATGGATAGTCGTCCGATTTTCATTGTCATATTCGTGGACCTTCTGTATAAAATGCAGTGACCAAAGCGCGCGATGTGGGACCTTGACCTCTCAAAGCTTGTTCGAAGCCGACTGTAGTATATCACCAAAGCAACCGAGTGGCCTATACGTGCATAAATCTTGGGCTCAGTTCGGCAACACAAAATGGCTACCGCCATATAAATCGGCACGCAATAAACGGTGGGCAATGTTTACACATTCCATCAACAGCGTTAATGGCAGACATAACTCACGGCGCAACAATAAAGTGAGGAGGTTAATTCTGGTGAGAAAGGCAAAAAAAAAAAAAATCGAGAAAAGATATCTTGCTTTTTACCTGAACCTGGAATGATGATATTGAAAATGAGGCACGTCGCTGCGAAACACATCGGGAACATGGGCACACACATTTTTAATGTTCGGTCGCCTTCACTTCTTTCGACAACTTCAACGTTGCCGGTAATTTCACCTCGCCTCTGCGCCACCGTTTCCACTTCTTGCACAGCTCTGTTGTAAGCCATGGCGTTCGCTGCCATGATGTTTCCGAAGGAAAAAAAACAGACAGTGGTCGTCTTGTAAATGTATATAAGTCTGTTCGGCGAGAGACTATCGCCGTTGTTGTTGAGACTAGGCTGCGTACAGGTGACACGGTTTTGTAGGGTAGAAGAATTTGCGTTTAAGCACCACAGACGGCCATTACGGAACGCGAGAATTCGAATTACCGTAGACGGAGTCCACAATCAGTTTGCGGTAGTCGGCAGACATGTTAACACCTCCTGTCGCTTGCTGATCACGACATCCATACTGAGACGGGCGAATCCGCAATATTGTCCAAACAAAGCGCGGCAAACAGTCGCTTTGCTGCCACAGGTATGGTGGCCGTCTGCATCAACTGTCAGCAACGAATAGACTAGTCTATTGCTGTTACCACTGGATCCCTTGTGACGTAAGCGGCGCCATTGTCACTTTCCCCACATTATGCGTTGTTATGCTAATTTGCATGACAAGAAGCTCGAAGGTCGTGTATTGGCATTCAAAAAACTTAAGTCGGACATGGGTCGTTCTTCTTTTGTTGTTTTTTAGGTGAACTCAAGGGATTTTAACAGCGTTCACCTCAGCACTATACCTTGACTCTCGAGTCATGTCATTTCCGTTTATAGCCATGGTGTATCTTGGCAAAATAGCCCGATATACTACGAAACAAATAACATATTGACTGTAGGGAACGATGAATCACCGTCTTTGTTATGTGTTGTTTGTTGTTATTTGTTTATTTTAACCCAGCAATGTCAGCCATCACACCTTGGGGCATCTGTCTGTCTCTATCTCTCTATGTTACTGCATCTCTCTGTATATTCTGTATATACACCTTTCTTGAAACCTTTCAGACGTAAAGGTTCCCTCGTCTCTCTGTCTCGTTCCGTACATCCGTATGTACTCATTTTATCTGTGACCTCCCTAGTACTAGTATGTCTATGTCTGTCTATCTGCCTCTACCCCGTCTGTCTGTCTGTCTGTACCTTTATCTGTTTGTCTGTTTCTGCCTGTCTCTCTGCCTGTCTCTCTCTGTCTCACTGTTTGTTTGTCTGTCTGTCTGTCTGTCTGTCTGTCTGTCTGTCTGTCTGTCTCTCTCTCTCTCTCTCTCTCTCTCTCTCTCTCTCTCTCTCTCTCTCTCTCTCTCTCTCTCTCTCTCTCTCTCTCTCTCCTCTCTCTCTCTCTCTCTCTCTCTCTCTCTCTCTCACTTTCAAATGTTACCATTCTCTATGCCCGAAAAACTCAATGCTCAGACACAGTAGCAAGCTATACTACTTTGGACAATCAGTGCACAGTTCCTCCATTTTGCGTTGATCAACTCGCCGGGACATGTGACGCACGGAACAACAGCGACGAAGATGAATGACGGCCTAGTATAAAACATCACTGTGAAGTGTTTTTACGACCCTCTGAATATGAAACAACATGGAAATAAAAAAATGGAAAGACACATCAACGAGGCCATGAAAGTATATTTCGTTTACGAAACAAATTTGATTGACCCCGTTAATGAACTCAGCATTGGGAAGAATAGACTCTGGTATCCTTCAACTTTTGAATGAAGGAGACAAAGGACCATTTAATTTCAATCGTGTTTTTGGAGTAAAAATGCGCCCGATGACACATAAATACAACTCCCCTGTTTCCGAGAGAAAAGTCTTCATGAAATAGACGTTTTACTGACCTACCTGAAAACGACAACCTACCATGTCGTAGTCTAGATCCCATCAGATTGTTTTTAACTTGACTTTTGTCGAGGCCAGGATTGACGCCGCTTAACGATTTCCTGATTGTTACTTTTTAATCGTGATCGTTTTTACAGCTTATTAAAATTTGAAATTATATGTAGTTATGTTTAGGGCTCTGTTATCGGCATATCTCTTTATTGCTTCTCCATTAGTTTTTTCAGTAGTAAAAGGCTATATTTATAGATTTTTTTGAATTTAAAGAAAACCAGAGAAAATAGAAAGCCTTTTTCAGGTCAGCAAATTTCAAGAGGTACAGCTACAGGGGCCTTAAAATACTTTTGGGAAAGGAATAAAACTCTTCATTTGTTTCCTGGGACAAAACATTATCAAAATTTATTTATCGATGTCCATTTAAAGTAGACTGCGCCTTGCGAACATACATTGGGACTCTCGAAATTTAATTTTTCTACGTAGCGTCAGAATCTTGATTCGGTATGAATATCCACTTGAAAAAAGTTTCATGAAGATTGAATGCACCTTGGGGATAGATATTCGGACTCTTAAACTTTTACGATACTTTTTTGGTCGACCACTTGTAGGGTTTATTTCGAAGCTGTCAGAGAAACTAAAGTATTCACCGGCTTATTTTTGTGAAAATTAAACATTTAATTTGCGCCCAGAGAGTTAACAAAGATATGACGGCCATTTTAAATTTCATTTATCGGTAAATATTGGATAATTTGTTTCTTTGATAACAATTTTTTGCAGGTTGATCCCTAATTGTTATTCCTGGTCTCGAAAGGTAATTACTCTTGCCTTTTTGCAACTTTTGAACAAAAGTTTAAGTCTTTCAGTTTAGAGACCCATACTGCTTTAATCCGATATTACTCGAAAAAGATACAGGTCATCATGTAGATCACTTATTCTTTCTGTGCTTTGTAAAACTAAACAACCAGAATAGGGCCCCTAAAATACAAGTTTCCTTCTCATAAAAGGTCTCTCACAAAACTAATGCAGTAAAATAGTTTTTATTTTTCATTTATTTTTCATTTATTACTTTTATATTGCACTCACGTGATCCGAAACCTTCAACGCAGCGGTTCCTTGATGCGACGATAATTCTGACATCCGGCCAGATTCTCAATCAGTATAGTATCTTATTTTTGATGCAATCAATCTGGATCACTGTCTTTAATGTAAGTTAATAGGTTTATGAATTGAACATGTATATATAGCTCTGTGTGGCAGGGCTGTGTGTTACGCAGCGCTAATGTGTACAACTCGATTGGAACTAATTTAGGATAATTGAATCTTCGTTTTTTTTTCAAATTTCTCAAAAATGTTAGTTGCCCTATACTTGAATGTTGCAATATTACAAATACCCATAAAAGCAAGTGTGAAGGGTAAAAAGAATAGCAGATGAGCTTACATTTGCTTTACATTTAAAGACATCACTTCACCATCCAATTATCCCAAATTAGTTCCAATAGTGTTATACATGTACATATTACATGTAGTTAACGAGTCCCATATATGTAGTATGATATACATGCAGTTTTTGTTTTATTTTGGCCTCATCGGACCATCGAACCAAGGCATTCCAAAGCTAAAATTATGCATTAAGTCGATATAACGCAGGCCATTAGAAATTAGTGATATTAAAGGGACAAAGTCGGCCATTTTTCATGAATTTTGTTTGATGCGAGATACTACTTATATTGTTTGACATGTCGAAAGATACTGAATGAATGGGTGACCATGCATATATTCGACCCCGGTTTTAGACACGATAAACAAAACCATCGCGAAAATGAATTAATGGTCATGACCATTAATTCATTTTCGCGATGGTTTCGTTTAATTTGTCTAAAAGAAGGGTCGAATATATGCATGGTCACGCATTCATTCAGTATCTTTCGACATGTCAAAACATATAAGTAGTATCTCGTATCAAACAAAATTCATGAAAAATGACCGACTTTGTCCCTTTAAAATATATTCAATGCAACGCAAGACTTTTTTTCTAGCCAATCGTCGTCGATGAATGATTTTGTCGATTTTTAAGCATGTTGTAACTTTAAGTCTGTGTTCTTCACCCTACGCTAAGCGACAGACCCAGTTTGTATTCAATCAATAGGAAATATTGATCACCAGTCGATAGAACCCCTCTTCCGAGGTCTTGGTACGACAAACTTTCAGCAGTACAGGGAACGTAGACATGTGTGTGTATACATCATATATATATATATATATATATATATATATATATATATATATATATATATATATATATATATATATATATATATATACATATATATATATGTGTGTGTGTGTTTACTTTTGTTTACTTTTAATTACTTTTATCTAGAATTCATTATATCTGAAACTTCAACACGGAAGTGGCCTCGGTAAAATTTACTCATAATGAATCTGTGTACTTTTCTTGGCCGGCCGTGGTATGGATATCACGGGCGTGTCGTTGTTAAATCGTTTGACCACTTGTGATTGGCTAACTCTTGCTTCAATGCTGCAAAATATTGAAATAATAAGCATTAGCGTGCGTGTTTAAAACTGTTCTAATTGACAAAAATATGAGTCTCTTGGTCACAATTGTAACGCCTTAAGGCTTACGAAATCGATACTTTACAAAGAAGGGAACAGAACGAACACGCATGACTGCTCATATTTGAGCATGTCATTGTTCAGAAAACACTTACGTCAAGGTAGTATGACGTGGTATGGTTCAAGTTCTGATCCCATTTCTTTTAAAGAAGACTTTACGTGACATGATAGGCGTACAGGGTACCGAAAGTCGAGTCCGTGTTCCGAACTCCGTCCCTGTAAAAAGTTTAATTCATCCCTTCTCGGACCGACAACGATTTCTTGCATTGCTGGTACCAATAGTACCAGACTGGCAGAGTGAAAAACAAAAGAAGAGACGAAACTGACAAATTAGTACATAATATGAAACTATTCTGTGTTAGGATGATTTATGTCTGTTTGATATTGCCTCTCTCTGCTCAAACGTGGTAAAAACAGTATGTTTGCTGCGTCCAAGAGACGCAAAAGGTCAATGCACTTTCTGCTGTGACAGCTCCACTGACATTGACATTCGCATTTTTGTCCTCACTCACAGATTGTTCTTGTGGCGGCGCTCTCCCTCTGATTGAAATATACACACAGAGGGAATCGAATTGGTAAAAACTGCCCATTAATATTCCCCTTTACAAATGTGCCCTATTCGCCCCAGTTGCAATGTTGACCGTCAATCGAACTGGTAAAAGCATTTTACTTGGTAAACTTCCTTTATAAAATGCGTACTACCTTGCGGCAAACTTTACTCATCATATTCACGAGGCCCAATCCTTACGTGCACTATTTGTGATATTTGTAGTCGTGATTTATGTTAGCAGTAATTACAATGTAACTATTTAAACAATTAATGTGTTATTTAAACAATCAATATGTTATGCAGAAGATTGTTAGATGATTTCACGAATTTTGAAATTCATTTTAGTTTGATGATTTAACTTGCTCGAATCAGATCTTATTAATACTTGCAACCGCAAACAGAACGGATGATACCGTCTCTGTGTTCATGCAAATATGAGAAAGGCGATGGAATTAAAACATAATATCTAAATATGATGTTGGTGTTTTACGTAAGGAATGTTGATTTTATATTCGGTGAATGGAACAGATAGGAAGGTACTTTAGAATTTGGACTAAACTGAAGGGAACTGAAAAATACCAAATGACAGTGTTTCTAAGGGGCACTCTGTGATAACGCCGACATGACCATAATAAATCCCATGTACGGAGGGTGAGTTTTTGCAATTATATGCGAAACTGTCTTGGAGAATCATGATACAAATACAAACACTTTCGCTATGCCCTCTGATTTGTTTCTGTAGATTTGTTGTCTACCCAACGGTGTTGTCTTGAGAACTCCACAAATGATGAAATTCGTTGACCCACTGTGTTCATTTTCATCCTGCCAATCACAAAACTCATCAGCGCACGGTGTTAATATGTATTCGGGCAATCGTGAAACTAGCCAATTTTCTTGCAAAGGCTGATTTGCATAAAGATGGCGATGACGTCATCGCCATCTCAATGCAAATCGGCCATTGGTTTATATTACTCGCTCGTATTACTTGAATTTCAGTCTGCTCTAGTAGCCATCAGCCCGGCGGCAGAGTCTTAAAATATTGTTTGCTATGGGCTTTTTGGTAATTTGATCGTGTAATACTTGCTTGAAACATAGTTGTATCACGAATACATTTAATGAATTATCTATACGTTCAACAGTATTTCAAACTCTTATTTCATTAAAGTATCCCTGGTATATTTGTGTGCAGTAATTTCAAGTGATTGAGTTCACGTACATTTGCAGAATGTTGTACTTACTGTGTATATATTTGCTAAAGGCAACTGTTATCATCAAATTCAGTCTACCCTCGTAGGTAGACCGCAGCAGACTCTTTGAAGATTAATTATTCTACGGTTTTCAAAATAAAGCCACAGTTGCCTCGAACATCAACACTGCCAATGTCGTTACCTCTTTGATGACAAGAAGAGAACCAACCGCGACACAGGATAGCACAGATTGAGAGCAAGCAAGGACGAGGAACACGATACACCATCTTGGGATGGATGACGCACCCTGTTCACCGTAAGAGGGCGTTCTACAAATTCCTGTTTCCTCAGTGGAGTGTTTCAGGGCTCCTGTTGGACATGGTGGGGATGGTCTATTAAAAACCATGTTAACAGTCACTTGTGGATGATCGCGGTCTATCCGAGGAAAGTTTATAAGCACAAAATATAAGACGAGGAAAGTTTATGACAACAAAAAGATCAAATTCAAAAAGGGGCAGAAACAACCAAATTTTTCGTCCGGATAGCAATTTCTACTTTTCACTGAATAAATCATGTAGCCGTGAAAGCTTTTTGCGCGTTGGTAAAATGTGAGAGTCTAAAAATGGCCAGTGGTATAATCATGTTGCTATAGCAGGCACTATGCGCGAGGTGGGCATAATTTCAAAGGCTTTTCCAGTGAATGACTGTATAAGCTTATTCATTTCCAGACCATTCACGAATCGAATCCAACAGTTCAAGGCATGCCGTAAAAATTAATTAAATAAATTCTCCACTTTAAGTTTTGAAAATTCCCGGCACATATCTAAATAACGGTTTGCGCTAGACTCTTTGGAGGTTGTCCTCCTTGAAATGACATTTCTGCAAACAAAAAAGTCATTGACAGTGAAACTTGCTAAATAAACTGATGATGATGATGACGACGACGATGAGAAAAATAAGTATATTGTGCGCAACATATGAAATGAGAAATCATTGCTCGCTCTTGAAATTATTGACACTTTGCAATATTATGCGCATCGAACATAAGGCATGGGATTTCCATAAAGGACAGTAAACCTTTCAAAATTTACACACATACCACATACATACATACACACGAAGATATACACACAAGCAGACGTATACACATATTTACATATGTTAACATGCAAGAAATGCCAGATCATTAATGCTTATATCAAAGTACCTCGTTTCACATATGTACAGAAACAGGCAAAAACGTTTTATTGGAAGATAGAAAACTGATTAATATTACAATGTTGTCCAAATACGATATGTACCCTATATATCTAATGCATATAAACATCAATTCTGTAGTTGTAGGTTATATTTACAAAGTCATCGCCAATAATACTACTGAACATGACGTGAAAAGATGCTTTTCATGGAGGTATCGAGAAAAACATGTTATTTCAAAAGGAGCGCAGAAACAACAAGGATTCACAATAATGATGCGGCATCTATTTGTAGAATGCCAAGGTTATGCATGTTGCCAGATGTCATCATACCATGATCATAATTTTTTTTAAATCATGATCATACCAGTCAGTATGACTTAAATTCACTCCGAAAAGAACACGCCGCGTTGATACATTCCCTGTCCAGTAGAACTCACAACATTCTAGTGTTGACAACGTTCAAACAATATAAGCATTTGTCAGAAAACAGTTGGAAAGTTTGAATGAAGTTATATAGTGTCCCAATGAATTTTTTAGTACATCCAGAATAGAAATGGCGGCCTGCCCGCTTGCCCAAGGCAGGTAACTTTTTGACTAGACAGGTGAAATTTAACAATTCATCTGTCTCGTGGACAAATGGAAATACTGTCTGCTGTATTGTTTGCTTGGATCAGGTTACGTATCCTGGTTATGCACTATGTGAGGTATCAAGGACAGGTACGATTTCCCTCAGGCGAGCGAATTTTCGAAGTTGGCTGCTCAGATGTTCGGTTTTTACGTTCCATGGATTTCCTTCTCTGTTTTACTAGTATACAACAGGAAAATACTGAACACATTCACAAAAAAACATGAAGTAACGAATACCGGTGATAAGAGTGAAGCTCCTCATAGGGACATGTCTATATACCTTTTTACCTTTTTCGTGATATCAAGTAAAGTTGAACATTTGCATAAAGTCACAGTGTACAAAATGACGACGGAACATAACTACGAAAGTGTCAAAAATGACGCCTTTGCTGAATGCAAAATATGATTTAGTTTGTGACCTCTACATAAAAAAGAATTTTTCCTGTTTCGACTTATTTTCCTGTGACCAATCATCATTGCCAAAATGAAAGGCAAAGCTGATATCGTTATATTTAATATGGTGCCGCCAATTAACATTTCATTACAAACAGCTTGCATGATGTCCAAACTTTATACAACAGAGAATGTCCAGCCACGCATGGTGACAATTATACACTAACTTGATTTTTTGGTACAGAGCGTAAAATGTTTCACTGAAAGTGTAATCTTGTCTGGCTGCAAGCAGAGTTGAGATTGTTTACAGTTGACCAGTATTTCAGCATGTTTCAAGAAGTCACACAACACAAACTACTTTCTATATCAAACAAAATTCATGAAAAATGCTCAAAACAGAGCGACTTTGTCCCTTCATGTGGAAATATATATATTTACATAATTTAGATACATGCAACTGTTGCATTACACGTGTGGCAGCTGCACAGTGCCGTGATTGTGTTTGCTTGGGTTGATTTTGAAGCCATTCCAAGTGACATATTAAATTTGCATATTCATGAGCAATACAAGCTAAATATTCAATAATGGTTTTAACGGAGATGAATACACACTGTCCACCGAGGAACGGACCCTATCAAAGTGAACAAGTCCGCAATACTGCGACAATGCAACTGACAATTGGCGGGGGGGGGGGTAGTACGCGTGTTTGTTCAACAGTTCAACTATTTCCTCCCGGTAAAAGCATGCACTCTCGAGAAATTGTCACCAACTCTTGCAAAAAAAGAAAGACTGAAATGTAAATACTGAAACAACATCTGACATGACATAGCCTTTCACTATGACATATATAAATATAAAACTTGTCATCGAGGGTAAAAACTCTTTCAAACTCATAATCGCGAGTTTCGGGTCATAAACGCGTTATTTTATACACCTTATTTGTACATCCAAAAGAATAGTGTTTTCTAATATTTATAAAAATATTTCTGTTAAGGATAAATCTCGATTGCAAATCGGGTATCTTTGGTACGTGATAGCCTAATATGAATCTACATCCCAAACTTCCTTCCTCGGGAACGTTACTTCTCTTCCCGTCTCTCGCCGACCACGACTTCTTGTGCTTCCGGTATGTGAGGGGCATCATGGTACCCAACTGAAAAAAAACAGACCACCAATCTCATTAGTGTGCAAACACAAAGACACATATTAGAATGTTTTTGCAAGACTCCTGTAAGCTTATAATAGCAATTTATTGAACATTCTCTCTGGAACTTTAGATACTTTTGCTATGTAACTTTTGTTCCAAGCAATAAGCACATTTTCTTTATCTTCTGTATATACCTAGCGGACATCGAACTGTAAACTGTTATCTTTGCAAATACGAAGAATCAGAAATACAGAATGCAGTTTCATTTTCGTTCGAACAGTTTTCGCACAGACAAGAATTAATTTCTAGACGATGACAATCTACAAATTGCACACGAAGCATTTTCACTCTGTTGATGTGGCCATGCAGGTACACCAGGAAAGGGAAAAAACCGTACAATAGAGCGACCGTTGCGTGAAATATATCAAACCTTACTAATAATGAAACTTCAAATCAATGACTTTTCTACGTTATATTGCTATCAAAGGTCTTCGCTGACATATTGAAGAGCAATGCGTTGACGATGTATTGCAAAGAAAATCTCGGGAGGGGGTATTAATGAAGTTTTCAAAGCCTTCTTTTCCCCATAAATTAACAACGGGTATGGCAGCCATTTTGAATTTCAAATATCAGTAAATTTTACCCATTTGTTTCTATAATCCCAAACTTTGCACTTTGACGCTTGTTTTGTTCTTGATTGTGAACTCGAGGAAGAAAGACTTAAAAAATTTAACACATTCTGTTTCTAGGGGCGATTTATCTTAAAATGATATTTGTGTTTGTACACAATCTTTCATTTTATCATTGCTAGTATTATTACTATTACGTTTGGTACGTTACACTAATTAATTTCTCACAAAAGGAAGAAAAGTGTAGCTGTCTAGAGGAATTATATGGTGTAAAACGTTACGAGGTATCCGGCTTGTCGCTTACTAGTTCAGTCAGAAGAACAATATTGTTTTATATGCTTACTGTACGACATGACGACGAATAGCCATCCCCACCAGGCCGCCCAGATGAAGCCGACGATGAGAGCACTCGAGATGAGTTGAAGCCAACCAAACCAGAAGTTTATGCAGAAGACTCGACATCTGTCCTTTATGCTCGGGTGTTTTGAACAACATGTCAACACCGCAAAGGCCGCCACTATGGTACCTGTGAGATGTGGGGAAATAGAAATACATGAATTGTTGACTTGAACCCTGGCCACACAAGCTCGATATTGAAACAGCATATCTTATGTTTATCCAACTTATCCAAATCACCTTAATGAATGTAAGATAATATTATCCGTCACACCAAAAATGGGGTGTAAATTGTAAAACGGTCGAACAATCTGGTTCATTTATTTTCTGGACGTTTCCTTTCTTTCTTGTTATGTACTAGTAGACTGGATTAGTCACCGTTCACAGTGAGGGGCAAGCATTGTGCATGCGCCTTCTACAAATACACATACATGAATAATTACCAAACTTTCCTTCACGACATATCCGACCCAAATCATCGTTTTTCAGCTGGCGTAAAAGAAGCCATGATAATTCATAGCCTAAACAACGACAAATTATGTTGCTGTTCGTTTTTTGATACACTTTTGATTTGCCTGTAACATTTTAATGACCCCCTCCCCGCCCCCAAAGTCTACATGGAAGACGAGTCGGCATTGTTTTGCGACTCACCTATGCCAGGGACTATACAGTTGAGTATGAAACAAGTCCAAGCCATACACTGGTGCATGGCGGGTAACATGTGCATGAACCCGAGCAGTGCTCGTCTCGCCTTATTCTGCTTCATTTCTTCCGGTGACATTGGTTGTTGTGCGGCCTGGGACGCGCGGAACTCTTCATAGCCGGGCGGTGGGGGCGGCTGCGTAGCGTCAACCTGCGGCTGCAATACTTGTTTCGGATAAGACATCTCGGGCCTGGTTTATCTTCTGGCCTGGGAGCTGAATTGCTAGAGATGAATAAAGAACGTTAAGAACAGGTCTGAACTCGGCGCCAAGGAGAAATGGAATGAATATTTTAAAATAAAACTTGGGCTAAGTAAATTTATCCCCATCGAGCCTGCTGACTCAGGGTTGTATGTTTTGCAAACTGTCTCGGGTTGAGCCAGATTGAGCGATACGGATTGAGTCAATTCTTCCCGAATGATGAGTGTTGGGATCGAACGATTAGTGAAAAGTCCCTACATATCAGGAGGGAGGGACTGTGATTTGAAACATATTTTGGATGAATGAGAAGTTATTGATAATTTTGTTAAGTCGAGGTTACAAGCGAATTCGGTCAGGTATTCCAGCTTATTCAGTGTCCGACACGTATCGGTGTGTGAGTGCATGACGAAAAATTGCGGGCTTGTCCTTGTATCTGTAGTACATAACCATACACTAGCTCTGGTCTAAGATCCGTGACAGAACACGATAGACATCCATGCTGTTATTCTTGGGGTCACCTTTGATTGCGTTTCCGGAATTCGTCAAAAATAATAAACACACATCAACACAGGTACCTTCAAAAGTTGCCTGCCCGGACAAACTCGTACTTGCCCTGACAATTATGTCTGGCAAAGTAACATACTCGTGATACACCAAAATACAGTAACTATTTCCACCTGTCCATTGCTCAGGTGACTGTAAAAATTTACCGACCCCAGCTGACATGTAGTTTTGTCCTCTGCTGTGTTTACTCTCATAGTGACACAGAGGGGGATAGGAGTTCTTGTTATAAATTATCAGTCAAAATTATTAAAAATATTTGCATTTAGAACGACATAGTCGTGGACACCCCTGCTTGCTCGCTCCCCTTTAGCTGTTCGTATAGATGGAAAGAGCAGTATTTACAGGAACTGTTTAGAGAGTCTGAGTTTACATTGGCGAAGAAAGGGAAAGTATATTAAAGGTCTACAGTCACCCCTAATCTAAATATGCCGTATATGGTCAAAGGGGCGTTCCTTGGTATTCAAAATGCCCATGTGATGGCGCTGTTTTTAAAAAGCGGCCACCCGCTTAAAATCTGTGATTGGTTAGATTTTCTCTTTCCATGGTAACTGTGAGAAAATTGGAACAGGTGAAAGTATATTAATTGCGGGGATGTTTGAGGTAACATTGCAATTTTTGTGGACGTTTCTATTTATAAACGGAAAAACAGATGCTTCGAAGGGTATAGTTGAATTTTTATTTCAATAAAATACACGCAGAACAAACAACTGTTATTAAAATCAAACAGATGCTTCGAAGCCCTATGAATTTTTATTTTAACAAAATACACGCAGAACAAACCACTGTTATTGAAATTAAACTAAAGTACGAATATATGACGTAGCTGTAGACAGTATAGATGGGAATATACTGTCTAAGGTAATACGGACAATAATATAGTATCCCTACAGAAAAAAGACCGATGATGTATGGGACAACAATATCTGAGGGTCTGCGACTAGACTCTCTGCTGCACAGTAAGTGAGGCTACCCACAATTCTCCATGATCTGTACACACGGAGATCACTCACTGAACTGAAGCAAATTTCTTCTGTACAGAGAACAACTCGGTCCATATTTCAAATTCTGGCAACATAGTTCTGATCACTATAATTTTCTGATTTCTCACTGTGAATAATGAGAAGATCAACCCCTTTCCGCGGAGGAGATAGCAATTTTGTAATTTTGTCGACACAGATTTTTGACAGCCATACACAATATTTTCAAGTAAACTAAGGGAATAAGTTGCATCTGTGTTGGCAAAAGAAAGGGTATTGATTTTTTTTAATGTTCGTAACAAAGGAAATTTGCATGTCTGACAGGTGGTATGATGAGACCATCTTAGTTGATGATAACTTTATCTTGACAAGTGTGCAATTTTTAGCACCTCCAAACATCGACTTCTCATTCAATTTACTCTTGAATTTTAAACATAATCAATAATTTTGGAACATAGTTTTAACAAATAATCCTGAACTTAAATTGCAAGTTAAAAATTGTTAAGAAACTGATAAAATTGAAAAAGCCTTTAGCAAAAAATGTCTGAGTGAACAAATCAAGGGGAATTGTGGGTAGCCTCACTTACTGTGTACTGTGCCAGCTTTCGAATATCGTGAATATTCATTAAAACATACTGTTACGTAAGACTCGTCGCGTGAAAGCCAGAGGAATGCCAGTGTTTCAGAAACATGAATCCCGTTCATGTTTTTGGATAGGTTGTGATGTTTGTGCGTCTTAGTTGTCGGAGAATGAAATCAGAATTATGGCACATTTAGTCTTCACCAAGTTTGTCTTGCCAACACGGACACAAACCTTCATGCTGACAGTTCTGTAAAGTATTAATATTGGCTACCCACTGACCTACTAAACATAATGTAACAATAGATCAGTGAATGTCTGGTATGTTTGTGAAATAAAAACGCATCAACAGATGCTTCACGTCATGAATCTGAATCGTTCTCTACCCGTGTACTCGAATTCTACCTCCAGATCTCTCAACAAGTGTCAAAACAAATGACTTGATTATAAAGCTTACACAATAGTGCAAAAATCATTGTCCTAGTCGTGAGACAACTCTATCCAAAAATCCGTCAACAAACGTCTGTGAATCGACAGATTTTAACAACATATCTTTCCGAATGTAAGCCCATCCTGACAGCTGGAAGGAAAATGTGGAAACCTGCATTAAGCTGTGATGCTTCACCCACCGCTGATACGTCGTGATATAGTTTGCCATTGATACTGAAACAGGGTTTACATTTAAAACAGTGCATTCAATTGACATCACTGAATATTCTATATGCCAATCTGCTTGAATTCTGGAAACGGCCATGAGCTGTCTTCACTTATTGGATTAGGAACTTCGACTAAAACAGCATACACCACAGCACCCCACCCCCCCCCTCCACCCCCCAACCTAAATTTATCGAAGTTGAAGATGATGGACGTGAACATGCCAAAAACACGTAAGGCGAACTACTATTGTAAGTAAGAAAGTAAGTAAGTAAGTAAGAAAGAAAATAAGTAAGTAAGTATGTATATATAGTATGTATGTATGTATGTATGTATGTATGTATGTATGTATGTATGTATGTATGTATGTATGTATGTATGTATGTATGTGTGTGTGTGTGTGTGTGTGTGTGTATGTATGTATGTATGTATGTATGTATGTATGTATGTATGTATGTATGTATGTATGTATGTATGTATGTGTATGTATGTATGTATGTATGTATGTATGTATGATGTATGGTCATAGCTAACGAATACCTTTTTGACGAACAGCTTTGTTGGATGCCCCTTTAAACTGTGAAGGACAGAATTAAGTTACTTCACTTGATGTATGAGAACAGTGGCGTAGCTAGACATAGTCTTGCACGACGCAAACATTTTTCATGACCACGTCTTTTCGAAGTTTCAGACACATCAATAACATATTGGAAAGCTGACAGCTGCGATACGCTAAGTAAATAGTCGTGTTCGGATATGTGTGCGTTAGTTATTCTTATGCAAAATAGTACAGAGGGCAACATATTTTGGCCGCTGTCTGGGCACGGCCACCTGAGTGGCCGAGATGAGGAATATATGGTTTTTGAGTATGCAGGTAATGAAATATGTAAAGTGAACGAGTAATAACTTTGATAATTGAAAGAACATTTCTACATCTGTCTTCACAAACCCCACGATAAATATTGCCACTTTCAACGTCCTATGAAACCCTACTATACTACTGCCATCAGCACCTTCAGCGGAACAATGGCATTGTCTGTCAGTGTTGTACTGGTCGGGAACGTCACCACCACTCGCGCGCCTGATTCGGAAATATATGCTTGTAGCGTCAATGTTTGGAGGAGAAAAGGCAAATTATATGGCTGTACAGTATATGCCGAATAAGAAAGACCATGGAGCGAAAAGTGCAAAGTGGGTATTGTCCGGGGTCACTGTCGTTTGTTTTCCGTACGCTGCGTCAGCGGTATAGTAGCGACACTTCGCGAAGAGCGAAAATGGTGTGACAAAGTCCGATATTTCTATACATAAACACTAAATCATCATTAGAATTTGTACTATAGCGGTAAGCCGCATTCACTACTTTCATGTTTTTACATAATGTCGACAGCATAGTAAAAGCACCTTTGCTATGTCGCTGGCGACCCGCCCAAACGAACCGAGATCTGGCAACCACAATAGCAACATCAGGTGAAAGTGCCTACTCATAGTGTACAAACCCCATATACTATGGCGGCAGTGGGAGTTAGCTTCTGAAAACAGGTGTCTGACCTGTGCGATACAACCTTCTTATTATTAAACGACTTCGTTGTGACAGTAAGGAATAATTACACGGTATTTACACCATATTACGCTAACATATAACGCTAACAAGTATACACCTGCAGCAATTGCAATGGCAGCAACATGATATACGTAACAATGTCGTCAATACCTCATCCGCAGTGTTATTTGGATAGTCGATCGACGGCCGAAGACCAAAGCTCTGTAGTAGCTATAAGACACTTTCCTATAGCTACTAACTTTATTATGGCTACCACCAAGGTTCGGCCTTTGGCTTTCGATCGACTACACAAGCAATAAGCAACACTGCAAGTGCGAGCCTCTGTGTCATGTCAGTGGACAATACTGTCACTTATGCAAATGTCATTTCGTGTTAAACCATCAAACTTGACCTTTTTCACCATAGTACCGCACGAAAACTCAATGGCATTGTGACTTACCTTTGATTTACGTATCTTCCAAAAAGCAAGCTATCCCGTAAATCGTTCTCAAATCATAAATATTATCGCCGCAAATCGCTTCAGTTGACAAGCTGGGCGTCGAGTCCTACTGTTGACCGTTCACTCTCTCTCGACGACGCACATTAGCATTAGCACTACGCGTGAACTCTGACCTGGGAGACAAATGACGTCCACGTGACTGTGCGCCGGGGCCCGGGACACACTTCTTGGCACTTATTGTTGTAGCGATCGAAAACTTTTGCTTCTATCGAAATCGTAACTATCGTTTCAAGCACTGTGAATTATTGCTATTTTTACCTAGGATACAAATTCTATAAGGACCACAGGCGAATGAAGTATCCGAATATTTTTATGAAATATGAAAAATAAAAACAGCAAACGATTATTATCATCATGAAGTGCCCGAAGAATGACCGACATCTAAAAAGTTGACAGAAGAGTTGGGAACAAATTGCGAAAATGCCTTGTAATGTGTATAAATTCACACATTGTTGCTTTTTATTTGCATTTGATTTGAGAGGGTCAGGTTTATAGTAACCATCCTAGATATTGTGAATACAAAACTGAGAATTAATAAGTATGTTACTGTAACAGAGATATCGACAAAGGAATATGCTGTCTTCGATCTAGTTACATGTAAAACAATTATTTGAAGAAAGCAGTCGATGGAGTGATTCATTGTCAAAGGTTTGAGAAAGCGATCTTAATACTTGTTAAAAAATCTAGCGGTAAAGCGCTGTTCTACAAAAGAAAACAAAACACATTTCGGTTTCAAGGTTTTTGGCCTCACGGTTATCAAAATCCCAATTCCTGATCCTTGATGCTCAGCCTCGCAGCTTTCGTTTACGACCACCATGGTAATTAACATTGCTTTTTGGCATTTCCTTTCTTCTTTATATTTAAAAGGTAGGTATAGCTTTGATTGCAAAGTATGTAAGTAAATTCTTGATAAAATGTAACTGTCAGGCCTTCTGATAGCTTTTGTAACATTTCCAGTTACATTGTGTCTCTTAAAGCCAAATTAGCTGCGAATGTTTGTAATAAACCGATCTCAAAATACACTCAGTTTTCCAAGAGTTTTCTTCGAATAAGACCCATTAAAGACTGGAAAAAGTGTATAACAATGTCATAAGTGTCGAAAATCGAACGTAAATTCAAAAGTTTAACATAATTTTAGATTTCCCGCCATTTCAGAAATTAATCACGTAACAGAGAAAATAAAGATTACAACAAAATGTCGGCCATCAAGTATGGCTTCATGCTTGTTTCTTGAATGATCACGATGTGCACGAAATACTACATTTTTGTACTTTTCCCTGGGGCACCATTTTACAAGTGCGGCACCCGTTTATCATTTAACCTGTTAAAACGTGTAGGCATGGTCCAAATAATTAATAATTTAAAAAAAATCTCTGTTTTTGACTCTCGTTTAAACTTCCACAACAAATATTGCGATGTGATTGTTTTCACAATAGTGATTGGGTCAATATTTGATTGAAGCCTCGGCGAAAGTAAAATATAACAAGATATCTGTAAACAGATTTCAACGTTGAAAGACGCATCTACAGTGGTATCTGGTATCTGGCTTTTTTCCTGCCACTTCAGGCAATGGACCCTTTGGATGAGCACATTATTGTAAGTCTGCTTTCATAAGTCCTAACGTAAATAGGTTGTCTTGATCAGTCCATATTTGCTCGGTTGTCAGTCCGGCTGCCTTGGCGAGCTTTTCGAATTGCTTCCAGTCCCACTTTATGCTTGTCTTTCCAGGGCTATTGATATGAATGACCTCACCTTCTTCCAAATCGATTGTTTTACCAATTCTCTCTGCGATAATTAAAAGGAAGAACGAAATTGACACTATCAATTCATGACGATATCCTATTATGACACATAACTCGAGATTGGGATAAGATTTAGAATGTCAATTAATCAATCATGGGGTCGGTGCAGATGTTGATATCTGCAGTATTTACACTTTCAAAGAGATGGCATATTGTGTTGGAATCTCGCTACATCGATGCAGGCATTATAAAGGTATTCTGACATGTTACCATATTTGAAAAACCTGAGAACCGAAATCAACCAAATCCAAAGCTGACTATGAGAAAACGAAACGTCAGGGTGTCATTTACAAATTAATGCCCTGTGCTCAATTATTGAGTATTATTTCATTTTTTATTATTTTTATGACATCATGATCTTAGAATGAAGGTTGCTGCGCATGCTCCTTCTATTCTGTCTTCATAGTTCATTGCTTCCTATTTGGCATAATTTTTGGAGGAACTCTGCTGAAGGTTTCCGATAAAGACTAGAGTCAATTTAGTTCACATACAACACCGAAAAGATACTTTTCCGCTTGTAACCCAATTTTCAATAACAAACTGCAACAGGAAATGATTATACGTTTATATATACGCATTAAGCTTGGTTTTTGCAATGGTTACGCGATAAAAATGGTAAATTGTCCATCCATCCATCTATCCATCTACCCATATATAAGATGGACAGTCACCATTTGGTATGGAACTAGCAAGACAGTCAGGTGGGCTCGCAGAAAGAGGAAAGATGAAGAAGAAGTATAAACCCCACTGATACAGGCAAATTAGAATACCTAGAGTAACTGTTTGCTGACATTTACTTCTAAAGCCCGTGTTCAAGTATTCGGGATCTTCAATTATCCAATCTTCGATGTTTTGGTCGTTACTTTTGTTATACTCCACATAAGGGTCAAACTTGTCCTGCATGAAGTCCGCTTGGAAGTCCTTGTTAAGTCTCGTAAGGATATTTCTCATGAAGTCAACGAAAGTAGGATGGCTGTAGATTTTCTTTACCCTTTCCGGGTTTCTGTTTGTATCAAGTCCAATAAGAAGGCGATCACGATTCCCTTCGAAATTAAACAAGGAAACATGTTTAAAAGGTTCGCGTTTAAGGATAGCGATATATGTTACCCAGACTTGGTTCAAGTCTGTGATTTGTGAATGTTTGAGTGGAGTGAACGCAATGATTTGTATTCTGCTTTCATGTGAAACGCGCGCCGTGAGTGGACGCGATAAGTGGAGTGAACGCTGTGCAGCGGAGTTTCACCCGGAATCAGGCAGAAACTAACTCACTACTGCGCAGACTCAAACTCGACGCATCAATAGCTGGGAAAACCTGGCGTGAGCTGCCAAATTCCGGATAGGTTTGTACGAAATAGGAGAGACACAAGAGAAACTATTATAAATGATTTTATTTTTTTTAATTCACCGACTTGAACCAAGTCTAGCGATATATGTTACCCAACCTGAAAAGGATACAATTAATATGCCCGATGCCATCTTTTTCTCCTTGTTCAGACTTTTCTATACTATTTCTTTTATTACTTGCTTTATGTTACGATGATTAGACACATGGAGACGAACACTCAAATGCTTTGAAATGTAGAAGGCGAAAAATAAATGTTGTTTTACTCGAAACTTTTTGAATAAGTAAACAAGAAAGGCAGTAATACGAAATTCACAGGATGTACGGCAATTTTTATCTCGGTTCGATGTTATGATGTCCCTTGGTGCCCTCTATTGTTGCATGTACTCATGTTTGGAGTTTATGCTTATTTTAGCCCCCGAATGTATCGAGCTGAGATTGTGTTTAGCTTACAAAACAAAACAAAAGTTACATACATTTCCTACTTTTGCCATGGATATTTGTTACAGAGTTCATTGACTTTGACGTCAATTCTGCATAAAGGTTAATTATCAGGTTCAGACTTGTTAATTATGTGTGATGACTATTTCGAGGAAGATACGCATAATTGTCAATGGTAATATATTACAGAAAGTAACATTCAATCATCTTCAGCACATACCTTCTATGGCATCTCTGATCGTTTCTAGGAATGGCAGCATCTGTGCCTCAGGAATACTGCTGAAACTACTACCAAGAAAGACAAGTAGCTTGGATCCCTGTAAAGATTTTACATGTACCATACCATCAAGGTAATGACCAACAAATGGCTGCACGTCTAACAGGGGAAAAAGTTTTATCAAGTTCTTTGCACTTTCTTCCACGTATTCTGCATCAATAACAAGCAAAGAAAAATGGTTAAATATGCTTGAACGATTATGGCAACCTACTTAGTTTATATTTAAATTTTTCGAAAAATACATGGTCATTTTGCAGTTTTGCTACAATGATTGGAATTTGAAATATATGTGTTCCGCTTTACATCTGTTTGCAGCTTACTATCTCTATGCCAGATTTTATATGATTACATTCCGACTTAAAGGAACATGTATTTGCGTTGACCGTGCCCTTTAGGTTAAAAGACTGATTATATTAGCAGGAGAGTGACATTCTCAGAGAACTTCACATCATCATATAGGCTTATCATTATATAATTGTAACATTCGCTTTGAATCAGGTGACCAGCTAAGCGCATTCGGGTAATAATAATCTTACAAAGCAATAAGGCGTCAATAAAAAGGGCAAACAAATAATAAAAATACAATCTTCGTCAACATGCTTCTGACAGTATCTTGTTATGTTACCTTTAGATATGTCGATTGGAATGAAGCGTAATGAACCCTCTTTCTTCAAGATCGCTTCAATCAAACGGTGCATTTTACTTGAGTTCCCGGCTCCAAGCTCGGCAAAGACTGACGTTTCGTCGAAATTGTCTATGATTTTATCTGGAATAGTATTGGGGAAAGCACAATATCAATTGCGACAGAGCTGTTTCTTGCGACAAAGGGGACCGCAGTGTGCCAAGATGACGTATCATGCGATACTACTTCCCTATGCTACAAAAGTGTAAATATTCATTTGGATATTAATCAACTCCATGTGTTTTATTCCAGCTATCGAAAACTTTGAAATCTATCTTTAAAGCCAATCCTCCATTATTGACAACATTAACATTCGATCAATCAACATACTTTTCCCCAGGCAACTTGATCCTTAAGTTGATTTTACTCAGATTATCATATTTGTCATTTGATTTGCTAGCATCATTCTCGAAGTTATCACATATTGAGTATAAATGAATTTTGGCCTGCGCTATCATTGACGGCTTTAGAAAGGCAAACTAAAGGCGGATCCTTGAACAAAGTTCCAAGAAATATACAGAGTATTACTTCAAATTCTCTGTTTAAAAGAAAGTTAAAGAAGTATTTTTATGAAGCAATGATTCAACGTGAGCAAAATGATTTTGTTTTTTATTAATTGTTGTCGTGCCGATTTGCTTGTGATTTTATTTTTCGTGGGACCACAGTGGAAATACTAGTAAGTTTTTAACTTTTCTGTGTTATCCCAGCACTTCTGTCCTTGTCTTTTTTCTTGTTTGTACTGTATGGTTATTTTTTAAGTGCTAAATAAATAAATAAATCAATCAATCCTTAAGTTAGTGAAAATTGTATTGTTTGAATCTGAACGACTACTGATACATTCTTTCATGTGAAGCAAGTTCGTGAAAGCAAGAACGTGTGATGACTCGGACATGTTTAGATAAATTGAATTTATTCCTCGCAAAATACGCATCTACCGCACTCGTGAACTACAGGGCGTATTTCTTTAAAACAAAGAATTAGATATTGGGAGAATATTGTCAAAAGAAGAATCCACATTTTCCGCCTTCAAAATCTGATCGATATTATTCTGGGAGATCGTTAATACGTCGTGGATTCATATTTGCGGCAGTTTGAAACAAAATATCCCAAACGAGTGTGAGAAATCTGATCTCAGGTCCGTGGTGTGTGAAATTCTTTTTTGTCACATGACCACAAATCTTTCAAGTGTATCCAGTGACTATCCTATTTCGTGGTCATGTATCATTCCACGATACTAACACGAACTCCGTCGCTGGTTTCACTGTCGATATTTAACTTCTGCTCCGGACGAGATTCCATCAGGAAAAAATGGAGATATGTTCCACGTGGTCTACGTTCACTTGTTATCTGGAAAATTCGACCGTCTCTTGTGAGTCTGTCTGGCCATGCTTTCGTCCGCCACTGCACTGTGGCCGTCTCACTTTGTAGTTACGGTCAGTGTGCTACTTGTCGCGCCATTGGATAATATTTTGCACGCGGAACGAAAAGCCGTTAATTATCCAATCAGAGTTCGTGTAATAAGATTTAGCTTTCGTATATGCGCATTTATACTAGTCTGGTTCCCTGACCCATTTTCCCCGGTAGAGGGCGTGGGGAAAAATAGGGTCAGGTACCGGGTAGCCATCTTGAACAGAATTTTGTTCAAGATGGCGGAGTTTAGTCACCTGACAGAACATGCTACAACAAATATGGCTGCTACCATGAAAACGCCGGTCAAAATTCGACTGGATCAATATTATGTTCGAACACTGGTATCCGATCCAAAAACATTGGCACACGAGACGGGAAACATAAACTGAAAGGATTAATCCAGAAGTACGGGGAAATAGAGGTGATTGAAGGCTGGCTGTGATATCGCAGCAGTACTTGTGGCGTGTATCGAACGCGCTAGGGTCATTGAGGTCATCGCCGACTGTGGCGTGACCCCAATGACCCGAGCACGTTCGATAAATGCCACAAGTACTGCTGCGATATCACAGCTAATTGAAAGCAAACTTTGTTGGAACTGTGAACGACGATTGATTTCGATAGATAGAATGGTGACCGAATTTCGTGAAAAATGCCAGGCATCATGTCGACGTTCTAAAAGTGTCAAAAGGTGTGCTAAATCACGTACAGTGGCTAAATCATGGAGATAGAAAGTCTTTCTTTCTACCTCCATGGCTTTGTGGTACAAACAAGAAGTTGGTGTCAAGTGAGCCTGAAAGTGCGAAACCCAAGAAACATGAGAAAAAGTTACAAGTGTTACTTTCATCCAATCACAGCTTGTTTTATTTTAACCCAATAGCGTCCATGTTTACATTTGCCGGTACCTGACCCTATTTTCCCCACGCCCTCTACCGGGGAAAATGGGTCAGGGAACCAGACTACATTTATACAACATGTGGTACGATTTCTTAGAAGGTGCAATCCGTTTTTCCCACACCGTCGATCCCACATTCAAAGTGGCTAGGAATGTGAGAAACTATTTTCCCACATTTGTAACATTTTAACTTTGTGAATAATTTTTAACAAGGCAGTAAACAAAAAAAAATCCGTGGCACATTTCGGCAAACCAATAAACCAATTTGCACCTTTAAGAAAGAAAATCGAAATAGAGCTAATTTTCAATTTTCAAATGGTTTTATCATCTTGATTATTAACTTTTAGGCCTATTTCTAAAATTCAAATATTAAGTCTGATATTGAAATATAGGAAATAGGTGTACACTGCCGTGAGGATGGCACTTTGCGGCCATTCAAATTTCCCCCTGACAAATTCTATTCCCCACAATGCATATTTCCGTTTTTTCAATTTAAAATATACTAAATATCCAATTTTCCCATTTCATTTGGGGCGTTGCGCAGTATCTTTGGAATCTTTGGATACTTTGCGGAAATAAATGTATCGAATTGGAATTAAGGTGTAACAAATGTACTTGGGGGGGGGGCTCGGTAACGATAATTGCACAAGATAATTTTAAAAATTATACTGGAAGAGAAGCAAACACAGTTCTTTGGTTGGAAGAGTGCATGTACTTCATGCAATAAATTTAAGTTGGCGCGTTCAGCCGCAAGAAATTAAAGAAATGATTGATAATGTTTTGCCCAGTGCAAGTGGTATCTCTGAACGAAGTGGAAGAGATACTATCTCAAACATGATATCAAACACCTTCAAGGTCAAGAAAAGCACGCGAAAAGACATTCGACAAACGTCTGTTATTTACGTGAGAGTCGAGAGAATTTTACAAAAACATTTTCTCGGGAAATATATTGATGTCAAATTTTAGTGAACTACTGCGAATAAGAAAGAACAAATACGTGTTACAATATTTTAAGACAATAAGAACAGTGACTTGCAGAAGCTAAATTCGAGCCCTGTAACGGTAGCAACACCACTGTAAGACTAACCTGTATGTTCCTTAAGAAGCGACATTTCCACACGGTATAGGTGATAGTCAGGATTTTCGTTCGTCACACGGTCAAATAACTCCGAACCCAGTTTGTCGTAAGTGTACCACTGCGGCACATACTTAGGGCTGCTCAGTAAACCAGGAAGAATTGTTGAAACTAAATCCGTCTGCATCGCAGTATTGCTTATACAGCCGACCCAAGATACTAAAACAAAACGATGATCATGCATTAATAAATCACACACTGATATCTCCTTAATTATTGGTGACAAGTCATTGGCAATGACATAGTCCCCGCTTGTAATTGGGAATTTGTCACTTATTTGTCGATATGATGCGCATGAAAAAAAGAAATATGGGTACTAAAGCCCTGTCTGCGACGGATGTCCATATTGGATTGGATTGTAAAGAAGTTCACATTATAATAACGGCATAGGGTTATGTCCTTCTACCAAGTTGGACAGAATTAGGTATAAAATGCAACTAATCTGCTAGAAACTGGTCCAGGCATTTCTGAGTAATGGCTCTTGACATACAAAAGTCAGTACGCAAAATGTGGACAAAAATGCCCTCATCTTCAGTAGAGAAGACACTTCCTATAATCAGCTGTTGATACTGCCAAAGGCCTTTCTTGACTGTTAATCTTTGTATGATCAACATATGCAGCAAATTTCATCAGATCTAATGCAGTCATTTTATATAGATAAATTCACGGTGGAGGGACTGTGATAAATTACAAACATTGTTTCCCTGTTTAGAGGCTCAACTTTACTACAAAACGGGGGAGTTGTTCCATACCATGGCAGTACAAATGCATTGCCAAACTGGGCTGCAACCCTAATTATAATAGGTCATTAAATAGTTCAATTAATAATTAATAGAGAGGGATGTCACTAAACTGTGTATCTCAATGGTGTTGAATTGGATGTTGTTTCTAAGAAAAAATACCTTGGTTTTGTCTTATCTGATCGCTTTAGAGATGATGACATCGAGTGACAGACGAGATATTTTTACATCTCAGCAAATATGTTGATGAGAAATTTCTGTAAGTGTACGTTTCATGTTAAATGTGTTCTATTTAAAGCCTATTGTTACCAGCTATATGGGAAACCACTCTGGAGTAATTAGTCTATGGCTGTTATGCGTAAATTGAAAGTTGCATACAACAATGGCGCACGACTCTTATTCGGGTATGAAACAGAGTAGTGCGAGTTCAATGTTTGTAACTAATAGTATCAGTAACTTTGACGCTCAAATGCGTGAGCAGATTTATGGTTTGAGACAGCGACTTTTGAACAGTAGTAATACAATTGTACGTATATGTGACTTAAATCTGATATAGTTAAGGTTTGGAGTAAGCTTCTTTTTGTTTGACTGATTGTCTTTCTCTTCAACCAATATGAAAGAGAACAATCAATTTTTCAAATAGTCTGTAATAACCTTTCACAACATTTACGTGAACTTTTAAGAATGAAATAAAGTTTATAATAATAATAATAATAATAATAATAATAATAATAATAAACGCTTTTACACTACTGGAAAATCAACATCTGTATCCATGTTTCATCAGATTTGATGCAGTATTTCTAGACATATCACACTAATTAGGAAAGTTCATTAAATGTGCAAATTAGCAATTAATTAACGTGATACTGCTAAATGTCTTTGTTCACTATTACGATGCTGTGAGCTAAACATGTTCCAAGTTTAATCAAATTTGTTGCAGTATTTCTAGACATGTGGCCCTAATTACAGAAATTCATGAAGATACTTCTAAACTTATTTGCACACTTTTATAGATCTGAGAGATCAAGCTCTGTACAATGTTTCAGGAAATTTGCTGCTGAATTTCTAAACACATATCCTTAAACACGAAAATTCATCAAATATGCAAGTTAGCAATTAATTGACATGATCCCGCTTATTATCTTGGCACACTGTTACAGCTCTGGTATATCAATATCTCTACCAAGTTTCATCAAATTTGAGTATTTCTTGACATATAACCGTAATTACACAAATTCATCAGACATGCTATTAATCGACATAAGCCTGCTAAATGTTTTTGTACAGTTACAGCGTTGATATGTGAACATCTTACCAAGTTTCCTCAAATTTGAGTCAGTATTTCTTGACATATTACCCGAATTATAAAAATTCATTAAATATGTAAATTAGCAATTAATTGACTAAATAATGACAAGTGTCTTTTTATGCTATTAGAACTCTGTGTGACCATAGGCCCTAGAGAAAAACAGGACGGGCAACTGCGGTTCTTTCTCTGTAAGTGCTAGTTATGGAATAAATTAAGTATATTTGCCAAGCGGTCATCGACAAAAATAAGCTTTATACTTCGTACCTACATTTAATCTCATTAACGATCAAACCGATGTTGTTCATATGTACACTTTGCTTTTGGAATCCAACGTTCCGAGTAATGACACAGAGATTTGATGTATTTTGATATCAGTCATGACGAATGTTCTGATAACGATGAAGATAACATTTTTGATCCTAGCCGAAGCCAACGGGAAAACACCAGACGACAAAAACAGTGTACATTTAGCCAGAGACGCAACAGAAAACTCTTGCTAGGTATAGACACATTCCATTGATTCCATACCAGAAAACTCCGATAAGCACAAACCTTTACAAGTTAGACCATGGTTAGACAAGTCTACACTTCCCCAGTTCTGCGAAATGAAGATTTTAACTTTATTTCCTCTGTCATGCAAAATTTTGGCAAACTCCAAAACCAGGCCTAGGCCAAAAAAAAAAAATATGTGCTGTTCCGATTACATGGTTTTCAAAAATAGGGTAGGTAGGTAGGGAATTTTTTTTTCATTTTTTTTTATTTCTCAATGTGCATTTTGTACGCGTTCAAACAAACTACCAGTGAACAATTTCCTCATGAAACGCACTCAAATTGAATACCAATATATTAAAATAAAATATTCATCAGTAGAATTGAAGTGTGTGGTTTATTAGACTGCCACGGAAATTGATATGGCTGAATAACAATTCTTTGACAGGAAAGTGAACTGTTTATCCACAGGTAAATCCTCAGCTTTTTGTAGTCACTCGCAAGAAAAACGCACATACTTTATGTTGAAGTTGTTTGTAGCCTCGCCAACCTGTATATTTGTCTGCTGTACTTCCAACCACGGCCCAGCAGCATCACTGGCACATTCAACTCGAATAGAGTACATTTTACATTCAGAAAAACCTGGATGGTGTTCCTCCAAAATTTCTTCGAATGTTCGGTTCTGTTTAACAGAAAACAAATCGACCTTTCTTCGCCATGATCGCATTTGCGAAACAAAATTGAGTACACGTAATATGTCCATCGCGAGTCACCATTTTGTTTGAGACGAGGCCTGCTATAAGTAGGCTTAGTAGGGATACCAGGCCCTTTTTTGTTCTTGGTTAAACTTACTTGAATTGTATGTTTTCTTGAAGATCTTGTCTCAGGATTCAAAAAACTGTTTGAATGATGGTTCTATCTTGTCTACTTCCAGGGTTATGATTTTTTTAGAATTAAAATATGCTCGATTTTTTTGACAAATGGTCAAAAAATTTCAACATATGGCTAAGAGTCATTTTGTGGGTATCCCTATGAAAAAATATAGTTGTATATCATTAATTCTCTAACTAATCTGCTTTAAAATACTTTTTGTGCAATATATTGTAAGAGTACGGTATAAGGAGCTATTGTTTTCTTTACACAGAGACTTGAAAATGCCAAAATTTTGTGAGACAGAGTTGAAAATTGGACGGCACCGTGTATACTACCAGTCAAAAAGCTATTTTTCGCCATTTTCAAACTACTGTAACTTTCAGAGTTTTCAGAGTTTTTAAGCTAGCTCTGTCAAATTTTGGACAATTAACTTGAGTAATAACTTACAAAAAAGAATGAATATATTTTAGATCAGTAAAATTTCTTAAATGTTACATTTGAGAAATTCTGATATTCAAAAAACCAAAAATCATAGGAATATGAATAAAATAAGTCATTGTTCAACTTATCAACTCACAGTACAGAATAATCCCCCTGGAGCTGTCCTTTTTTACACAAGAATATTACTCCCCCCCCCCCCCTAAAAAGCTGTCATATTGTTGTACTCAATTTTCCTTTAGCATTGAAATCTAGAGTCAGGGTTATGATTTTTTCCTTTCCTTTCCTTAGATTTTTCATTCTCACTTCATTTGCCCGTCTTTCAACTTGTCTTGTTTATCAATTCCCGATTCCTGCACTACTCCTGTCTGTCATTTTCCCCAGTTTACGTTAATGCTGTTTAAAAATAAAGGTTGTTTACATACATTTATTATAATAATAACCATGGCATGCTGACTTTATTCCCATACATCATTGAAAGAGTATTCATTTCTGTTGTCAAATATCATTTTGTAAATTTTGTGTAACATCAACAGATGAAAAATAACAGTTTAATGTTCGCAAAACTACCAGGGTTAACGTTTGAAAACAGCTGATTGTAGCGTTGGCAGTTAGGGGCTGTTCAACGAAGTACGTACATTGTATGTACCACAGTCGTTTGGTGGGCTATTCAGCCGTGGGACTATTCGCCCCATAGACGAGTGTACAGAAGCGAGAAACAGTCGTTTGGTGGGCTATTCAGCCGTGGGACTATTCGCCCCATAGACGAGTGTACAGAAGCGAGAAACAGTCGTTTGGTGGGCTATTCAGCCGTGGGACTATTCGCCCCATAGACGAGTGTACAGAAGCGAGAAACACAAATCGCTTCTGTACACTCGTCTATGGGGCGAATAGTCCCAGAGCTGAATAGCCCACCAAACGACTGTGTACGTACGTACGGCAAAATTCACGGTAAATTCCGAACGCACAGATTTTGAAACTACTCAGAACTGACCTTAACACACAGTTTTTGGTGTACGGGTTTATATTTTAATGATAGAATGACTATAAAAAGTAAAATTGACCAAAATTTTGCTCGATTCACTATCACAAAACACTTCCGGGTTTTCACTTGGCCTGCATAATATGGCCGCGCTGTGCATGGCGCGGTTCGGAAATGACAACAAGAATGTAAATGAAAGATTACATCAAAAAACGGCCATGAAAATGCTTCAAACTTTCCACAAATTTAATATAACAGTTGCTGTTTGGTATACTAACTCCGATCACTGAAAATTGTCCCTGCATTTTAGCGAAAACCTACCTACAAAACGCCGTTTAGGCACTGAACAACATACTGTAACGAGCCATTCCATTCTAACATAGGAAGTAGTGGCCTGAGAAATGTGCGTGCCATGCCGCAGTACGGCACGCTGTATGGCGAAAAATAATGCTTGATTTTGAGCGCTAAAATGACACGATATTTTTTTCTTTATTTTCAAAAAAAATCCCATGGTAGAACGAGCAGTTGAATTGGAATATTTTTTATCGAAAATTTTATTGAATTAGACCTAATACTTTTTGAGATACAGCAGTTTGAAAACCGGAAACCGTTCAGTGTGCAACAACTGTCAGTGTCATGTCGCAAAAGTTTTCATGAGCGTCTGGCATCACTTCTATAAGAATGACGTATTAGTTCTCGCGTGATTCGCGCGATTTGTCATAGTTCTCGCGTGATTTCATGCGTTTCACGTTTTTTCATATCGTTATTTTTACTTCCGGGTTTACGAGGCTCTAAAAAGTCTAGGGTCGGGGGGTTAAAATTGGGGTAGGTCGGGTAATCGGAACAGCACATATTTTTTTTTTTTTGCCTTATAGTCGAGCCTCGCCTAGTCGAGCCTAGCCTGGCCGAACCCTTTAAGTTCACAATCAAAAACAAACTCACTTTTGCCTTCGCGCAGCGTTCCATAAAAGAATTAACCAGATATGAACTGTAAATGCTCACGTGTTTCATTATATATTGAAGTTATGTGTAAATTTGAACCTTTGCCACATGTTTGCAACTTCATTGAAATTATTATGATCAACATAATGAACAATACTCACCGCCGATTAATTCTAAAAGGTCATGAAGTATACAAATATGTAATTAGCTGAAATAAAAATATTAAAGTACTTTTACTGCTCTTATTGTATCACCACTTTATCTAGCAAGTGTAATTACCGTTTGCCAAGTCCTTCAATCCATATATGCCGAGCTGTGAAAGCTCATTAGATATGCAAATTATAAATAAGCTGACATGAAAATGTGAAATGACTTTCGATATTGTTTTGATCTAGTACCTGGTATAATCATCAATGTACATAGCATGTTTTGCCAACTTTGATCAAGTAAATCCCGGTATATATCCCTAATAAGCAAAGTTAATTAAATATGTAAATTAGGAAGTGGCTTTAGTAAAAATGCTTAGTGATTGTCAGTAATGTTGTATCATGGTATCTGCAATATGTGTAGCAAATTTTGTCAACTTTGGTCAAGTCAATTCAGACATATATCTCTAATTAGGAAAGTTCATTAAATATGCAAATTAGGAATTGGCTGAAGAGAAAATGCTTGATGACTTTCAATAATATTGAATTATAGAGTCTTTAATATACATAGTAAGTTTCATCAATTTTGATCAATTCCATTAAGATAAATATACCTAATTATGAAAATCCATTTAATATTAAAATTAGGTTTTGGCTGAAGTAAAATGTCTTTTGACTTTCAATAATGTTATATCAAGTATCTTTGATGTATATAGTAAGTTTCAACAACTACAATCAAGTTAATTCAGATTTATATCCCTAATTGGGAAAGTTCATTAAATATGCAAATTCGGAATTGGCTGAAGTAAAAATGTTTAATGACTTTCAAAAATGTTGTATCATAGTGGCTTCAATACATGTAGCAAGTTTCATCAACTTTGGTCCAGTCATTTCAAATATATATTCCTAATTAACAAAGTTCATGAAATATGCAAATTAGGAATTGGTTGAAATTAAAACGCTTAATGACTTTCAATAATGTTAAATCATAGTATCTTTAATATACATACCAAGTTTGGTTAATTTTGATCAAGTCAAATCAGACATATATCCCTAGTTAGGAAAGTTCATTAAATATGCAAATTAGCATTTATCTTTCATGTCACCCTTAATGGTTCCCACTGCTGATATATCTTGGTGTGATCAACATTTGTAGCAAATCTCATCAAATTTTGTGTAGTTGTTTTTAATATATATCCATTTTTTCCAAAATCATTAATTATGCAAATGAGCAAAAAGTATGCAAGCCAGACCCACCAAAAACTAAACAGTTCTTGCCATTTGCTAACTGAATATATGTACCAGATTTGATTCTGATCTGATAAGCCGTTTTTGAGAAAATGGACCAACAGACAGACAGACAGACAGACACACAGACGGACAGACAGACAGACATCGCTGCGACATATGCCCACGTGTGTAAACACGTGAGCAAAAAACCTATGATCCTTATCACACTGAACAACAATTACACATATGTGCATTTCTATGGAGGCACGCCCTGGTCAAAATTATGTTACATTAATTTTAATGCATTAAAATTTATTTTATGTAGTTTCAAATTAATATTACTAGTACTGGCAATTAATGTTGTATGTTCTTTGAATTAATTAAACATATTTTAAATTAATCGTACATGCTGGAATATATGCTGGAATAATATTTTGTAGCATAGAATTAATTTTTACTGTTGTCCGTAATTTAACTTTCTACAGCATACAGAATACAGTTCAATTTGACACCATCAATGTCAATGGGGTAATCAGAAACCTCTCCAAAAGATCATTTACAAAAATATTAAACAATGTTGGAGATAGATTACATCCCCGTTTCACATTTACACTTGGACGTGCCGCGTGCTCAGTTTCACGTGCCAAAATATTTTTTCAAGCGTAAACCTTAGACTTCTGAAGTGCCATGTGACGGCGTGCAACGAACGAAAAATTACAACCGAACAGATATCAGATCGTACGGACATTTTCCATCGCTAACCTCGAGGGTTGAGCTAGGCCAGGCTAAGCTGGGCACCAAGGAGCTCAAGTAAATTGAATGCTAATGTTTTGGTACTAATTTAGCCTCAAAAAATACAACAACTCTGAAATGCTACACATGTGTATGCACTCCCATGGTAGTAAAAAAACATTTTACATGTAACACTGTCTTTCGCTATCAGGCGAAACCTTGCGATAAATCGGGACACCACGACTGTTGGTGGAGTCAGAAGCGGTAAGATAGACAACCATTCACACAAAGCTAAACGTTGTCCTCGCAAGCTTGGCCGTTCAGAGTTTTCAAACAACGACATTTAAGTAGTAAGCATACATACTTTACCGAACCACGGAACACACCTGGTACAGAAAACTGCTAACACAAGGGAGAAGTTGGAGATACACGGGCGATTGCAGAATGTAAACAACTTTTTGAGGTCAACTTACCTTAAGTCTGGAACTGCAGTGATATGTGTTTGGATTTGGATTCAAAACTTTGTCACTTTACAGGAACATTCTGACTCCCTGTAGACTTCTATTTGCACCGAATCTCGCTACTAATATGTAAAATACTTTAAAACCAATTTGAAGAATTATTCTAAAAATATCTGTTACACTTTTCTTTCTCAAACTGGACTCGCGGGTTATCCGAAATAACTTGTAATCTGAAAACATTGTTATTATCCGGCAGCTGCATGCATTGTCTCGCTCATATTCAAATATGCCCCAAAATGAGACAACGTTTTATGTGAGCACGCTACACGACCGGTCGTACGACTCAATTTTGGTCGTGGATATTTAGTATTAGGCGCCATAAGAGTTGGTCATCACAGTTTTAACTATTCCAAGTAGGCTCGTACTCCGCTAATCCAAAGTCTCTTTGATCTGTATCGCAGTTGCCTGTCCCGTTCTTCTCTAGGTCTATGGTGTGACCAATTCAACATCTGTCTGTTCAATCTAAAACATCTTCTTCTCCCGAACCAGCGGGCCATTTGAGCTGAACTGTGGCTCATATCATCATAAGTGGGAGTACTGTTATGTTTGCAAAAGGCATTATAACTTGTTTGAACAGTATTCATGAGAATTGATGAGAATTGTTCGTCGAGTATCTTGGAGTATCATGGTATTATATATATATATATATTATGCTGTATTGTAACTTTAAGCAGAGGACTTTGACAGTTCGATATGATTTAGGAAGTGGGAGAAGATTAGAATCCATCCACAGTATCAGATAACGTAGCCCTGGCTTTTCTATGCTATTTTCCTGCCCGGTTTCTTTTGAAGACATTAAATGTGTTTTAACATTTCAGAGCTACCCATAGTTTTCAAAGTTCAGTTCATGTGCATGTACGTGCATGTACATCTGTACATCTCTACACCTACAGTTTTCACAATCCTTTAACGAGCTCGAGGACTCAAGCACGAACGATAAGAGTGCGGTATACACGCTTTTCAATATGCAACATCAAAATGGATTATCAATATCATAGATTTATTGCTAAATGTAAAGTTTTATAAAGTTTGTATTTATTAAATATCAGTTTTAAAATGATTTACATTGGATCAATGCGGCTTACCAAGCTGATAATCAAAGATGAAGATTGTATTTATGTTTTGTGTATGCGTATATTTGTAGAAAATAAGTGTAGCCTCATCTAACATACCTTGGTCGGTTTTATGAAGCGAAACCTTCCCATGTTAGTATGTATATGTCGGTTAACTACCGTCTAGTAGCCCCATACTCCTGGTTTTGAAAATTGCGGAGAAGATATTTGTAAATATGCATAAGACCAACGTCAACTGAGATGTCATGGTGACGTAGAGGGCGCTGTATTCCACTGGAAGTGGATTACAAATTATAAGTTTTCAGTGATTGGTTTTAGAATTAAAAGGACTCTGTATTATTGTGTCCAATAATGGAACAATCTATTTCATAACCAAGTGTTAGATCATTACAACCTAATACGTCAAGGGGCTGACATGGTTTAAAGCTTATAGATACTGGACTAACACCTCCCGTCGAGTTCAGAAAGCTGGTCCCGGTCTTATGTGAAATTTGCTGTCTTTTCCATGCTCCTTGCTATGGTTTGCGATGACAAGACACACGTCTGAACCAAACTTAGCCCACAAAATTTGAAAGAGCAAATGAGAAATAAATGGGATACATGTCTGTTCGCAATTAATGCAGTTGTTGGAGGATCGGACATGGACATGTGATTGGCTCGACAGAGTCAGTGTATTATTCACTTAGCAGAGGACTGAACAAGAATGAGTTTTGAAGGAAATTTCTATAGAAGCCAGTAAAATATGTATCGGACTGTCACACGCATGCGTTATGATTCCAAACAGATCGTCTTTCTGTTTCGGTCTATTAGATTCTTAATGTTAAGGTAGTATGCGCCCCGAAAAAGTGAAGACTTATTAAACCTTTTGCTCAAACTTTCCTTTAGGAATATTTCAACCATTCTCTTTCAAAATCAAGAATAAAAATCGAGGGTCACCGTGCAAATTTTGGTACTAGAGAAACAAGTAACCCAAGATTTACCGATATTTGAAATTCAAAATGGCCGCCATCCCTGTGTTAACGCTATGGAGAAAAATAAAATTTTCGAATTTCGAAAAACTAAGCCGGTGAAAAGTTTTCTTACACAAAGAGCTACAAGTGGTAGGTCAGAAAAGAATGATAAAAGTTTAGGAGTCCAAATATCTGTCCCCGAGGCGCGTTCCACCTTAATGAATGCTTTCAAATGACAAAGCGGAAGAAATATGACACTGAACGCCTCATCACAGCGATATCTTTGATATTATCCCTTGAAAGTTCCGATCAACACGCACGGTATACCAATATACTTTTCAAGTTAGATATTGTCCGTAGACTCTCTCACAGCCCCCCCATTCCCTGCTGGCTACACACTATGGCTCGCGTAGGCCTAGCTCAATGAGCTGGTGTACTTTTTGATTTACTGAATACTTCTGTACTACTGTAGATAGCGGAGCAGAACTGTCTTTGGCATACAACACTGTCCATAGTACAACACTGTGAAATTTGTAACAAAACGGTCAAAAACTATTACCTGCCTCCTACGTTTGATGCCAGATGTTCACATCTTCTGCTGTTGATTTGCTGTTTCTTGATTTTATACAATTTTCACGAATACTGCACACATATTATAACATCCTTTTAGATGATGTCGTTGGAGTGCATGCCATGACGAACTGAGTACAGGTGTTTACGAAATGTAAAATGTTACCCATTTTGATGACAGTGAGATATCTCCCTTAACAGGTCTTCTTATCTTAAATAAGTTCATTGGATCCTAGAGGCATGAACCAATGGATTTTAAAGTGGAATATGGGGTTGAGAATCTGTAACCAATCAAAAAACTCCAAAAAAGCTAAAAATAAAAGTGTTAACAGCCCTTGGCTGAGCCTGCTATGTCGCCACCACTGCGTAGCCAGGTGCTGTGAGAAAGTCTGATACAGTTCTGTACAAGAGTATTTCTTTTATGAGAAATTACACGAGAACCCCTTGTGCGACATATTATTTCTTATCGGGTCAGATCAAATCGTTCATGACAGATTATTTGCTTTATCAAATCTCTGTAAATGGTAGATGCATCAGTTTTATCATGACGTCAGAGCAGGTGTCCGACAACGGTGAATTGTTAGGCTGTCTGTTTGTCTCTGTCGTCTTGTTCCTTCTTACCGGCAACCACTTCGTGTATCTCTGGTATGTCCGATCCTCCGTGGTAACCCACTAGAAGAATAACAACATTAGAAAACCCTCATCAAAATTTCCTATCATGAATAACTAATGAGGAATTCTGAGCGATGGTAAAGAAGGGGGCAAATTGCTCATTTAACAAAAAAATTTCACAGTGATTCCAAATCTTTCTTTAAATATTTAAAAAAAGAATAATTTGGTTTCTATGAACGAAGCATGTTGAAACTATGGTGTATTTTCGAGTCGCACACTGTATGTTCAGATACACTTTAGTAAAATACTTGTGGCACCGTTACGTCAACTGATAAAATGTCATGATTAAAATGTGAAAGAAAACGAAAACCTGTAAGTGTACATTTTGTTGTTAATCGTTCGAATTCCCAGCAGACAGGCAAGGTGAAATCATTATTTGTAAAAATCCAGTCACGATGAAAGACGTTAAGCATTAGGTGTTAAGTTTGTCAGACAGGAACCTTCGTGCTATGGCTGAAGTCATGACAAGAGAACAAACAGGTACGACAAAATAGCGAAGTCTTCTGGACCGTGAATAAAATTTTGGACACACGGAGACTGACATCACGCGACTCCAATTGGAGATCTTGACCGTTTTCTTAGTGAGAAACAAGAATGATTATCAAGCCTGGCGACTGTCATAGGGCAGTTTAGATGTCAAAGTTCTGTCATGGGGCAGTTTAGATGTCAAAGTTCTGTCATTGGGCAATTTAGATGTCAAAGTTCATTTCCCGTCATGTTTATCAGCAAATGTAATAGCATAAATGGGGAAGTTTACGTTCAAAAAGGATGCCTCTCCTTCCGACATTTTTTTTCGAGAAGTTAGGTGGGACATTCTTCAAACTCAGTCTGCTTTTATGGTAATAGACACCTGTTGCGTTTATTAATTCTATAAATTGCTGCAAAAACCTCCATAAATTTGAAAGAAAACTAGTCGTTGGTATACTTACTGTAGGAAAGCATGATGAAGCCCCAGCCCCAGTAGATTGCCCAGATGTAACCAATGACAAGTACGAGGGTCACGAGTTGCCCAAGACCACACCAAAAATTTATGCAGAAGATGCGCAATCGATCCTTGATTGTAGGATGTTTTGCGCAGCATGTGAGCACTGTGAAAGCTGCAATCCACGTTCCTGAGGGGGCGAAATGGACATGGTTTTGTTGGAATACGTAGCCTCTCACTCTCGACAAGGAAAGCGACTAAGAAACGGACAACAAACAACAACTACAGTGGAGGGAAAAATATCTATGTTGTCTACAATGTCCGTGTATATTTAGGGACTGGTCAGTTTCTTCAGCCTGGGGGGGGGGGCGGTGGATTCATGGGGGGTCACCCTGTTTTTGACTTTGGTGATAGGGGGGGGTCACCATGTTTTTGAAATGCCCAATAGGGGGGGTCAGTGTGTTTTTGAATTTTGACACAGGCTCATCATTGCCTAAAATGCTAGTGTCAGCCACAAATTTCATCATTCGTTGTATTTTTCGGCGCGCCCTTCGGGCGCGTGACTTTAATAATCAGTCATATTTTTCAGCTCGCCCCACTTTAACATATCAAGCATACATACATCAGAGATATCTGTACGTTCCATATTTTTCAGTGTGCTCTACAAGCTCATTACTTTAATATATCAGACATTTTTCAGCATGCCCTTCAGGTGCATGACTTTAATATACAAGGCATATATATCAGAGATATCAGGATGTTTCATATTTTTCGGCGCGCCCTTCGGGCGCCATGCTTCAATAAATCAGAGATATCTTGATGTTTGCTAAGTGAAAGTGTACCGTTATGAAGTCTGCATTTCATATGAAAAGGATGACAAATTCCTGATACTTTTCTGTTCTCTCTATGAGAATTCAGTATGAGAAAGCAACATGCACAAATATTTCACAATATATATTTGATACAGTGACTTATTTTAGAGATAGAAAAATGACAAGATATCTTTCCTTCTCATTAATGCAACTATTTTCCTTTTTGTCACAGGTTTTCTGTAGAAAGATGCTTTTTTTATGAACAAAATAACAGTTAAAAAGGCAGTTTTTGTCATTATTAGCTGTGCTTCTATGGTTTCAATGTTACAAGAAAAGGTCCTCTCAGACACTGTACACATCAGATTTGGCTAAAAAAGCTCTCTTTGGCTCCTCAGGAGATTTAATTGGATGGTTGGCAAGTCTTAACACCCATCAAAGTCTTTGATTCACTGCTTTTTTCCTCTTTGATATTAATGATTGACATCCATTTCTGTACAACAGTTCAGGACATCTGGTTAAGCATAGAAAGTGTGAGATACATTCACAGCTCATTCAAAATACAGCTCATTCAAAATGTACTGAATTCAAACTTTAAGATTGACACTTTGAAATTCCTATCTTACAACTGACATGTCAACAATTTCATTAAAATATTGCATGACTATTTAAAATATAAATATATGTAAAATGTAATATATATATATATTATATATATATATATATATATATATATATATATAATTTATGTCCACCTTTTTGTTTTACCTATGTCGCGCGCCAGGGGGGGGGGTCACCCTGTTTTCGAAATTTGGAATAGGGGGGTCACCCTGTTTTCAAAATTTGGAATAGGGGGGGGTCAGCCACTTTTTGACGTTGGCAAAAAATAATCCACCGCCCCCCCCAGGCCGAAGAAACTGACCAGTCCCTTACCCTCGTGCTTGTTGACCGTCAAATCAGTAAATAAAAAATGTAAATAAACAGATAATGTTGAATCTCATATTTCGTCACTTCTGCGCCGTAATGGATATGCAATCCAGATAAACGAAGGTTTGTCCGCAAAAATAACAAGCATTGACAACAAGTAAGACATTTTCAGAGAAATTGCCAGTTATTCAACAATGTATCCCCTAGAATATTGCCTCCTATTGTTACCTGTTCACCACCGCTCACACAGGCAGAAATAAGCAGGTGGCACTTTGTTGTAAGAGCCAGCGCAGTACTACATACTACATGTACTGGGAATACTGAAGTTAGCATTGAGACAGTTGAATGGCTTACCTATGCCAGGAATTATACAGTTGAATATAAAACAGGTCCAAGCCATACACTGGTGCATGGCGGGCAATATACGTATGTACTTCAGTATAGCCCGCTTGGCTTGATCTTGGTTCACCGCGGCCTGAACAGCCTGTGGATCCGCCGCGACCGTATATTGGGTCGAATATTGATTTCCCTGCGATTGGTCATAGCTTGGCGGCTGACTAGGACTAGGATAAACCGGGGCTGTTTGCTTTGGGTACGACATCTTGGATAAGTCAGCCGAGTAGCGTTTTTAACCGTAGTTTTGATGCCTAGTAACGTACCAGTGTGCACAGTCGTATGAAAAATGAGCAAAAAAATAAACATCAGGTGATATATGTGACAAGTGTGTGTTCGTCTATGAACACACCTTTGTAGGACGACGCTTAAACGAAAAATCAATTTATGACGATTCAAATCATGAACAACTTGAGATCTCTATCAGCGTCAATCAAGAATCATTAATAGGTTTACTGCGTTTGAAACTCGCATTTATTTTGTGCCCATGTTTACAAATGTAAGTACAGGTGTTTTCGGGCAAGGGTAGTCTGCTCGATCACCTGATCGAATTGATCGAACAAACTATCCACCGACGCCTGTGTTACGTTCGTGAACATATGTACGCTATCATATCTTATGCAATGATATTTACGTTGGCATTAAAAACGATCGATTGCCGTACAAAAGAATGTAAGGCACTGTGCCTCGAGTTATCGGCCACATTTTTCTCTCCTCGGTTTATTTGTTTCCATGTTTCATACCAATTGACCTGCATTATATATTGTCAGGTCTTGTGGTTGAGTCTCATGCCACAGTCGCTTGTGAACACGGCGTCCGCTGCGTGGTATGCATTTTCTAATGCATACCACCCAGCGGCCGTTGTGTATCGGTTCACACGCGACTGTGTCTCGATACCTGATCGGTTTCGCTGCTACCAATCATAGAATTAACATTCGAGATATGTCTGTTAGTGTTTCTTGCCCGATCCCGTTCTCTCGTTGATGTGGCTAACAAACCGCGGAATTTCCGCTTCCCAAATTTGATGGTGTGGTTCGAAAGGAACCAAAAGATCCACCGGAAAAATCGAACCGAAGAAAATAAGCCATCGCGGAAGAGTATGCAGGTATGCGTCAGAGTTAAAACTGATTGATTTACGGCCCATGGAGGTAAAATATCGGTGAGCTACGTCCATGCCTAGTTATAGGTGTTACAGGAGACACATTCAGTACGTGTGTTATCTCAAATCCCAAACCACTTTCATCTAGTCAACCTTACCTGTATGCACTCTGAATGTTGTGAATCTGTCGGTGAGACGTTTAAACTTGAGTGCGTGGTTCGAAAACACCAGAGTATGACTGCAAACCGCCTTGGAAAGGTCGTCTACACAAAAATTCAACCCTGCTGCCTTGTGCTTGTGAACTTTGACCGAGCGAATGACAAATAATCATGTGTGTGTGTTTGAGTGTTTACTGAAACAGTGTCACTTCACCTGTTGCATAATACAGTGTACACATTGACATTTTCTGTTATACCGCTGTTAGCTCTGTCCCTATTTTGGAATGTGATTTTGGTACACGAATTTTGTCCATCTAAATCGACTCGAACTTTTTAAAGATCAATTGAAAATGAAATTGAGAAAATTTCAAAGTGAATTTTTGTGGTATTCATGTGTCTGTTATCACTTCCGCATAAGAATACAAGTTTCGTCACTTGCACTTGACTTCAAGTTCGGTCGATACCTGTGTCATCTTCTATGCACCATTATACCACGTACGACCAAAACTCAATACATATTCACAAACTTGACACAATTAACCAGAATTTGCTGTTGTACGTAAACACTGAGTAAAAAGTTTCAAATTTGTCCAATATCCCGGAGCGGAAGTTTTTTAACGTTCACATAGAAACATTTGGTCCTTGGATTTATTTTGTATAGGTGTATAAACTGTACATTTTCCCGTCTTGCATTTAATCATGGATGAATATCTGGACAAGTTTTCATTATCACCAAACAAATCTTCTCAAGTATCCAGTAGATATTAATTTAGGATAGGCCTATTTTTATGACTCATCGTTCCATTTCTTCCGTAACGGTTAATATCAGCATGACCTGCTGGTCAGCTGGCTACATACTATCGTAATGAAAGCTCGTGCATTTCCGGCTGATTTCAGTTCCTCGGTTGAATTCAATGCGTTAAACTAAAAGGAAATATCTGCTGTGGTCAATTTGTCACCTGTCTGAGGCCTGGACAAGCTTTTTCTGGGCGAGTAAAATGTCTGCATGTCTCACTGATGATGTTGTCGTCCAGGCATTTTTTTTATTTTTACTAATAAAGGTCTTGTGGTCTTTGTGGAATTTTTATTGCTTCTTTTGACGAATAAAATGGTCGAAAAATGACCTGCATTGGAATTTCTCAAAACTGCGCTCAGTTAAGAATAAAGGCCCTTCCTTGCAACGCCCTTGCCAACGAAGATACAAGTCTTCGGTAATCTTCGGCAAATGTCGGGTGTGACGTCATTCAAGGACATTGACCGCCAGTTCTCCCGCCAGTGCAGTGCCTTTGTGTGCATTCACAAAATCCATTGTAAAAAGTTGTAACAATGCCAAGGCGTTGTGTCGCTATGCATTGTTCTCATTCAGTATCAAAATTGTTTCAATGGCCGAAGGATGAAGATCTGGCCAAAAAATGGACCAAGTTTGTGAAAGCAAAGCGGGTTAATTTTACTCCAATAGCCACGAGTGTTCTTTGCTACAAACACTTCACTGACGATTGTTTTGCCAACCGCATGGAATACGATCACGGATTTTCCAGAAGGTAAGCCCCAAGTTATAAGATTATAAATAAAACTAGTGATTGGCTAGATTATTTTGGTGGTGTAGTTCTACCCTACGAGTTCTACGGTAAACCGAGACGACAACGAACGACTGCTGTGATTGCTTTCCAAGTATGTTTTGTTCTATGTGGCCAAACCATGTGTTGCGCAACATCGTATAATGATGTATTTCGCGGCGAACGATATCATACCGGTCACAGTTACGAGTGGAGTGATACGTACCGGCCGCCGCGTACTATGCATATAAGAAGTATATGCATAGTACGCGGCGGCCGGTACGTATCACTCCACTCGTAACTGTGATACCGGTCACACTTGACATGTATTCAGTGTACAAGTTACAACTGCAGACCTAAGCTTACATCGCCGAAGAAATTCATCTGTGAAAAATATCAGAAATTCACAGTTGCATTAAAAAACGTGAGCGGTAGAATGTTTCATTGAGAAAACGTATGTGGCCTAGCTTGCCGTATGTGGCAGGGCTGTATGTCTTATAGCCTTGACCCTATTTCTTCGCTTTGGCCTCCGTGCCTCCGACCACACTCCGGCCAAAAGCGGAGACTGGGGTCCAGGCTATATGTCTTAGACTACGCATACGCCCGTTCAAATTGTGGACGTGTAGCCGGGCCGTATGACTTTTTTATGACTTTTGTGCAGTTTTTATTTCCCTATCTCTTTTTGTAGTTTACAAACTTCACCAATACTCTGGGTCACTGGCTGTAACATTTTTTTTCTTTAATAAACCAGACTGATGCTCGTTGCAGATGCCGTTCCCACAATTCAACTTCGTCCATCTCCTAGTCCTACTCACCGAGATCAGGGTGCCCACCTCAGCCAACCCACTCCCCGGGCTGCAGCTGCTAAACGTGAACGGAAGAGATTGGTGGCTCTTGCTGTCAGTTCATTACAAGAAGCAGTGAGCTAACATTTGTTCGTCCTCAGAGGACTAACAAGCACTGTCTTGGTCGTGGTACTCGACAGAAGCCGCCACGGTGTTCCAGGCAAGCACAGATAGGCTGCTCTGTAACTGACGTCACACATCCGGGTGTGATTTTTCGCGGGAAAACGTGACTAAGCTTCGGAAAAATGCATTTTTATTCAGTAAATACGCACTTAAACCACTTTTCTGCTGAAAAGTTTTTGCTTTAGCAATTCCATACTTTATTTAATGCGTGAAAATCATCTTTTCAGGAATTTTATTTTTAACTTCACAAAGTAGTGGTGATGACTTGGATTGAGTCACTGGCTATTTGACATCTCTAAGACGAACCACAACTTTGAGGGCGAATTTTGTGATTTAAGTTAAATAATTACTTTGTAACCAATACCAACATCACAATAACAACAGTTATGTTAGTAAGAAACGGAAAAATACAAAAAAAAATTGAACGATTCTACAGTGTTACAAATCAATACACGAAACCAGGAGCAAACCTTCATATATACAGAAATCTTTTCCGTTTTTTCCACATCAAACAAAATCTATTTTTATTCATAAAATAGCAAAATTAGTAGTACCAAACAAACGTTTGAGACTAGCCTGTCCCCCTTAGCGTCCAGGCTATAAATAGACACTCTATTTGACAAAATGACCCGATTTTTCATTATCTCAATATTTACTTTCCGATATGATTTATGCAACGTCATAATCACGTGGCCTATGTCAACAATTACTTCTTCTCTGCTGAACCCGCATGCCGCAGTAAAGTCGAAACGAAGGCATTTTCTTTTCTACATTTTCATAATTTTGTTGCATTTTTGAGACTGATGATATACAATCGAATCATTGCAACAACGCATAAATAAAAATACAGAGCCCTACTTTCAGTTAGTCTAGGGAGTTATATCATCTACTGGTTGATAGCTCATCACTTTCCAAGGATATAGTAGCATTTTAAAGTATCTCTTGTATATATATATATATATATATATATATATATATATATATATATATATATATATATATAATATAACAGGTATAATACGTTTTCAACAATTCGTACCACATGTACGCTTTTCGATTATATTACCGCCTACAGTTGCCATCTTAGACAGTAGAGGGGGAAGACCCCTCTACTGTCTATGTTGCCACCTTGTCTTTACGACCTGTGTAAGCAGTTGTGATAATGGTTAACAGTAACAGCTTGTGCAATGAACTTTGTATACACTTCAGTTGCAATGTGAAATGCTTGTTTTTTTTTGCATCAGGGGAGAATGTCGACAAAAGTGAAAATGTCGAAAACTTGACAAAGATACAGTAGTTTCGTGAGCTAAAATTTCCCAGCCATCATGTAGCACTTTGCCCCGTCAAAACTGAAAATATGATTGAACATTACGAATACGTATCAGGATTCTACATTTTTGAGTTATTCGCTCGAGTGTTAAAATTTGACGAGTTGTCTTGGAGACCTGGTGGAGGTGCTGCTGCTGCTGCTGCGGGAAAGTTGACATGGTCGTGTGGTATGCCGGTGGAGGGTCCTGTAGGTGAAATTCGGCCGTTGCCGGCGCCATCACTGGTTGGATCGTCTCTTGCACGTTGACAGAGATTGGAGGTGCTTTAAATTCAGCTGTCAGAAGAAAAAAGACATAATTCCCCCTTTAGTGGTGTGTTATTTAGAGTAACAATAGCTTGACTTTTGATTATAATCGTTTGTTTTCTAAAACATGGGTTTCTGCCTTTCGTCGTCTGCCAAGGAAATTCCTTTTGTGAAGTAAGCTTTGCCAGCACAAAATAGTAAGTGCAATTTTACGTCCACAAACGAATTCTTGTCAGTGAAGATGGTAACGATAACTTTTGTCACCATCTCAATAAGGCTACTATATTTGAATATCATGATAACGATTGTCGATCAACTAGAGCTAGCCAAATATTTCAACAAAAGTACAATACTCGACAGTTGCATACTTGGCAAGTTCAAGTGATGTTTACATAAGAACATCCATCAATTTGTATACTTACTTGACATTCCAATGAAGATGAATCCCCAGGCTATACTCCACACCCAGCCCACTAGAATGACAGACAGGGTCAATTGCAATATTCCACACCAGAAGTTAACGCAGAGGACGGCGGCACGAGACGACGCGGAGTCTGCACGAGCACAGCATGTCAGGGCAGCGAAGGCGGCCACTATGGACCCTACGGAATGAGAGTTTCGAAACGAATCGATCAAGGGCAATGGGTATCTGTCTAACTATCTATCTATCCATCCATCCATCCATCTATCTGTCTGTCTCTGTCTGTCTGTCTGTCTATCTAGCTAGCTAGCAAACTATTTATCTAGCTATCTAGCTGGCTAGCTTTGTGTCTATCCTTATTTGTCTGTCCGTCTATCTAGCCATCTCTCTATTATGTATCTATTATCTCTCTCTATCTATCGCCACATCTATCTGTCTGCCTGTCTATCTATCTGTCTGTCTGCCTGCCTGCCTGTCTGATTGCATACGCGTCAGCATGCATCCATGTAAGCATGTATAGCATATAATTAGAAGTTTTACCTATACCAGGTAGGATGATATTGATGACACAGCAGATGATGGCTACTGATATATGTAACGTTGGTAGAAGTCCGTACAGTGGGTTTGGTTCAGGATGTCTTACGTTGACCGTCTGGTTGACAGTGTAACCGATCACTTGTACGTGTTGCTCTGTGCGTAGGTCGGAGTAACTTGGCGGTGATCCCACTTGTTGCTGTGAAAATCCCTGTTCGTTCCTGTGCGTTTGAGAGTCTGGCTTAGTCGCCTGAGTGGTAAGGACAGTTTCGGGCATCGGTATATAGCTTGTCGAAATCGTTAAGTTGGTGGGTTGGTTCTGCGGTGGTGTGTTCTCTATCTGGTTCGTCGTCACGTATGTAGAATTCGGGATGCTACTGGTCTCATTTGAGCTTTCACTAACAGGGTCGAAACTAGCTGTAGTTGTGTGTGTGCTGCCGCTGTCAGCAAACGCCATCTCGCTGTAACTTCTTGAAACCTGTCGCCAAGAAAACGTTAATGTCTGCGGTAACGGTTATAGTCGCCGTATTTTTTCCAGAAGAGAATACGAATCCGGTTGGTCGTGTATATTTGGGTCGAATCTCTGCATTCTCCGCGAAGACCAAGTACTAGTATTGTGCAGCTTCGCTAGTGTGCGACGCTCTTGCTTTCAGCGAAATCGAACGATGTTTTTGTATGCACTTCTACTGAACGCAAATTTGAACGAAGCACACATCATGTAAATATTGCGTAAGGATCAATTCTTGTTGCCATGGCGAGGACGTCTCGTAGAATTTGTTTTTAATCATCGTCGATCACAGGGGAAAGTACTTTTACTGTTGAGATACATGACATTAATAAATAACGTGGTCGTCACTTTTTCGTAAGTGACCTTACGACTAGCTGGGCTTCCAATCATTAGACTCGTTTCCGCCGTTGCCGTACAGAAAGGACACCTGTGTGTCGAATTTAGAACAGTGACGATCCGGGTTGGCGATATTTTGTCGGATCATCCGCTGACAGGTACACATATATGCGGAGGCTGATTTCGTCTACATGTATCGTCTATTCATGATCATTAAAACCATTGTCATCTCCTATAGCGAGAGTCATACATGTGTTGGGTCTCAAAGTAGACAGAACAAAATAATGTAGAGAAAACAAATTAAAGCAGACAATATTGAGAGGGACTGTCTTTGAGTATCTTTGAACATGCGCTTACAGAGTGTAGTCGTCTCCTAGTCATGGCCATCATCTCTCTCTATAATCCAAAGAGCAGATACATTATATATACCGTAATTGAGTGTATTATACAAATTTTCCCCCGAACTGTCTAGCGCCCTCTCGCCCGTTGTTTTTAATGAGACTACATCCAGCACCAAAACTTGAAGTATTTGTTTCCGGTCGTTTCGCCATCACTTTGAAACCTGTGCCTCATCTCTTTTTTTCCTTTTTTTCGAGGGAGGTGGACTAAAATCCTTATCATAGTTTCCCAAAAAAATGCCAGCTGATATACTATTAGAGAAGTGCCGTTCTCTTTATGTTTTTCAGTCTGACATTGTAATGCAGTAACTTCTGTGATGGTCTCATACCAAAGGGGTTGGGGGGAAAATGAAAAGAAAGAAAATCGCATCACCGCCTAACTTTTGCTATCTGTCGAGGACCAGAAGTAATATATATTTTTCCCTCAGCCCTACTGTGTACATTACATCACATCTCGTGCTGGCGAAGACTTCTTTGTATAGACTCAGTTTTAATGCATCTCTGTTTGTACCATCTTTTTCAGTTGCGTTTCCTGGTTCTTTACGGCGTTTCGCAAATTGAAGTTTGCAGTGTGCTTCAAATAACATATTTTAAGACTTATTATAATTTTGATACATATGAACTTGAGATATGAACAAACAAATATACACATGATGAGAACTTGCAACAGCCTGGTAATGTTGACAATAACCAGTTGGGGTACTAGTACGTGGACACCCTCTCCTCCTCCGAGAGAAAGTCTCCGTCCTTGGTGTCCATAGCTCATAAATAATATATTTAATATATGTTGTCGATATACTTGACAATCTTGAGATTCCGGGAAAAGTGAAAAAAACAAAAAATTAAGAAAAAATGATATATTAAATTATGTACAGGGTGCAAGAGGTTGCTGCTGAATGTATAAAGGAAGGATAATAGCTTACGCAGTTTCTCTTTTACATTTGAAATATCCTTTATTTTTCACATTAAATATGAAAATAGACCTTTCATTGTCCGGTAGATTTACAGCGGAACTTTGTTGTTGTTAATTATCTACGCTCTCCATAAAATGCATTTAGCCTGGACCAAAGTTAAGTTGTGAACAATGACAATAGCTAACAGTGTGTTGACAAGCTGGAAACTTCGACACAACTTTGAGGGTAGAAAAAGAGATTTCTTCTTTGCAAATACGCTACCATGAAGATTAACACGATTATGTCAATTTCTGTCTGACATGATTCAAATCAGATCCTCATAAATTGTACTTTGGAGCTGACTAGCTTTAAGTAATCGGTATGGCCTCTGAATATAAAACAGAAGAAACGGGATTTCCTCTCAACTATCTACGCTTTGAATAATCTTTTCCAGCGAAGGCGGGAAAAGAAGAAAAGATGGAAACATAACAATTCACTGCAGCCGATGCCTATTGACTGCACCAACACTTTTTAAAGTACCGTAAAGTAGATAATTACCCATGGCTAGTGCAGTGGTCGATGTCATTGACTTGCATGAAGAAAAAGCAGGAAAATGTCTTTGTAATATCGCAATTCTCTTGAAGCTTTCACATAAGTGCCGCTTCAAGAAGCAATTTCAAAAAATGTATGCAAAAAGTGATGTCACCATGGAAGATTTGAAGAAAAATTGGCAAAATCACTTGTTTCTGTAGTTAATCTTTTAAAATTGTGGTTCCTCAGTTCTTATGAATGATAAATTTATCAATATACATCTTCATTGCTTGGTCAGCTAACCACTTCCTTTTTTCTACATCTGAAAGTGATTTGTAAAGGAATGTTTTGGGAATGTACTCTGCGATCCGGAAATGGCAATGCTTCACTCTGAATCAGCTCGCACTTTTTTGAATGCTGCAAGACCTAAGGGTATGGTGTCTTTCTAGAAGATGAATCTCAAAAAGTAAAACGCGACAACCCTTTACGATTGCATCACTACCCACTGTTACCTACAACGTATATGACTCGGGAAGAAAACCACACATTACATTTTCATGTTGCGTAGTCGCCCACCTTTAGGGACACACACAATAGGTGACCCTGTTACCCTTTATGCGAGTTAGAGTAGATGTCGACAATAGACGGCGCTGTATATATGACCCGGAAGGTCACACATCCCGTTTTATTGCGACAGCGCTATTGTGTGCACCTGACGCCGGAGTCTTCTCAATGACGAGCACTCTTACCTGAAATACCCCGACGAGAGTAATAGTCATGTCTGAAGAGGCCGTGCATTTGAAGATATCTCCGTGTGCGTTAGAAGAGAAACGACACCGGGAAGTTCAATGAATCGTGAATTTCTATGAAGGCAGTTTGTCGTGAAGAGTAATACTATTCTGAAGATCTTTAGCCGACCTCAAGTCATCAAAATCCACAAACACTGAGCGTTTCCTTTTGTTTGACGATGTTTCAGATCCTCGATCCTGTTTGTGTCCTGTCCTGCTTTCCCGGGAAAAGACATGTCTTTCAAACACTTCGTGAGTTCAGTGGTTTTAGAAAAACGAAAGCAATAAACATTTCAATATTCTTATCTGACAAGAAAGAGTTTGATATTTGAAACTTCAGGGAGTTGAACAAGAGTATGTTTCTTCCCTCGCTATCTCTGGTAAATACCTGCCTACTATTTTTGTCTCTATCTCTGTTTTTTCTCTGTCTATATCTATGCCTGTTTCTGTTTTTGTCTGTGTCTGTTTCTCTGTCTATCTGTGTCTGTTTCTCTTTCTCTTTCTCTGTCTGCTGTCTTTCTGTCTCTATGTTTGTTTCTCTCTCCTATCTCTGTCTCTATCTGTCTGTTTCTCTGTCTCGATCTCAGTCTCTATCTGTGTCCGTTTCTCTGTCTCTATCTCTGTCCCTATCTCTGTATGTTTCTCTGCCCTTGTCTCTATCTCAGTCTGTTTTTTGCATGGAATGACGCTGTTGAGTTTGTTCGAATCTTATATGTCCAAAATGAAGCAAAGTGATCAACAGTACTTGGCCAAAGCAGTATGAACAAAAACCGATTACTTGCAGATATGAATGTCACACATATATTAATGTTCATAAAAGTGGTGTATGGAAATAGTTCAGCAAAAATTTGCTAATCAGGATAGTTTAAGGAACTACAGATAGTGACAAACCCGAGTAAAATTTTAATGATGTAAACCATCTCATGACACAAGACACAAAAAAGACAGAAGGAGAGAAAAGAAATGAAAGTACATGCACACTGCAGAAGACGCTAATCACTGTCAAACATATATGAGTACAGCACATATATTTTGATGAGATCGTCCTTTTCCGGTTATACTTTGAATAACCTTCTTGGCAGTCTCAGACAGGTGAAGGGCCTATGGGATTTTACTATAATGAGGAGCTATACCAATTTTTTATCTTTATGTTCCCAAAAGTTCCTAGAACACCTAAACCAAAAAATCTTGAAGATTACCATATTTAACTTTATTTATTTATTTATTTATTTATTTACTTATTTACTTATTTATTTATTTATTTATTTATTTACTAGTTTCAGTCTCCCTCAAGCTGAGGGATTGCGCATTTTTTTTCTTTTGAAGTTATTTGTGCTCAAGTACATTATTTATATTTATTCAGACGAAATTGTTTTGTTTACAAGGTAAGTTTGGATACCATTCTGCCCATACTTTCGATCGTCGGTGAATCATTCGAACCACGGGGGAGGCAGTGGTCTAACCGATCTTACTTGGACGGAATGTGGCCAAATCGTCATTTTTCTAACACTCTGAACATGTCGTGGGTTGAACAATCAAATAAGGCTGTAAAACTACGCAATCGTGTTTTTTAGCCTATAGGGTTAAATAACGTGTTTTCTGCCCAGAAGAAGTTAAAATGTCGGTAAGGAATTCGCCAAATGTCTACACAGGGATTTTATATCTAACGTCGTCTGTATTATTGCGTGAAACTTGACTGTGAACGACACATGACTTTAGAGTCGCTTTGATTGAATAACCACTTTTAATTTGATGTCAAATACAGGGAACGCATATTATAGCACATGTTTACGAAATGCTAAATCATATGGGAGTTGCCTACCCGTACTATCGATAATTATCAGTGTGTGTCACTAATTAGCAACAGTTACATACGCGGTGAGTCACAGCGTACCCTTCGTATCGTACCGTGCGCATGTCAGCTACGTCCAGTTCTACTCGGTGCAAGGTACAGTTTGATGAGAGCGTTGAAGGTTTCCGAACGAGGCCTTGATTAGCTTCGGGCAATGTTGTTTAAAAACAGAAAGCTTTTGTCTCCAAATAAGGTCTGGCCATTTGACTGTCCAGATCTCTACTTGCGAACAGTTAACGTTGACATAAGTCGTAAGGAATGAGGAAGTCTTTGGCTGACAAGGTCCAAGTAATCTGTGAACATGTTTTTACAACAAGAACTGTTATAGAAATTTATCGGTAAAAAGCATGATCCCTGTTAGCGAAGTTCGGTAAAACTCTTGTCAAAAACTCTTTAACCGTTAAGCAGAGAACATATCTTGCAAGAGAACCTGGTGTACAATATTCGGTTTCTGAGACAAATTGCTCAATAAATTATCATTCGAAGTCTTGTAAAGTACCCACCACACCATTCGCCAGCGACGTCTCTTGAAATGTAACGCGGTGAAATCCCTAAACACGATTGGAACTGATTTGGGAGAATTGGATGGTGAAGTAATGTCGATTTAATCTACAAAGGTTATCTCATCTGCTTTTCTTTTTATATTTCACACTTGTATTTATGAGTATTTGCGATATTGCAACATTCAGCTGTATGGCACCTAACACTTCTGAGAAATTTGCAAAATATGAAAATCCAATTATCCCAAATTATTTCGGATCGTGTTCCTATAACTCTGACAACTGGTCCACTGTTCGGCGAGGCTTCTCCGTATTAATTTTAGGACTTTTGAAACTCTTGGATACATGGACAAACCCTGTGAACGCAAAACCTTGAAAATAACCTTTAAGAGCTCTCAGACATTCAAGATTGTCAGTGAAAGCGTACGCTTGTTATGGTAGATCGCTGACGGATGAAGATTAAGGCAGAATATATGTACACTTAACGACATTTATCAAAGATTCTCCACACACCTGAATGACACTGGGTTCAACTTCCTTATGGTATTAATGAGTCCTTGTGTGAGGGTACCTTTCGTGATGAATAAATATAAACACACACGTTAGCTAGTGTTTAACTGTACCAAGTCGTGGCTTGGGTCCAGTGAGATCTTCAATCTCGCCGCATTGACAGACTTTTCTGTCAGTGTGCATGTAGTACGCGCCTGGAAATTGCAAGACGTTTGATCAAACTTCCTAGAATAAAAAAAGGGTTCGCGGAAAATTTGATTCTAGAGAAACAAATTAGCCGATATTTACCGACATTTGAAATCCCAAAACATGAGCGAATCCCTGTGGTAACTCTATCAGGAAAAGTTACATTTCTGATTTCCAAATAATAAGAAGGTGAAAAGTATTGTAAGGACTTGAGAAGGCACATTTGACCTCAAATGGAAATATGGTTCCAGTAGAGCATTGTACGATATGAAATTTTGGTCGAATGGTGAAATTGTTCAGCTCGGAAATTTACCGGTGGCTTTCAAAGTAATGTACGCGTGCATTGTAAAAAGTCAAAGTCAAACCGACTGTCACAGAAGAGTTGGCCAGGATGAAGCACGGCTTAACTTTACATGTACGTTGAAATAGATCTGAAGCTTACACCTTCAATGCCTCGGACGACGGAGGCGTAAAGTCGTAAATATTGACCCAAGTGTACCGGTCGATGCGCGTGAAAGCCGTCGCTTGCGTCAAAACACTGCTGAAAATACCTTCAACTCCACCCCTGCTTCTGAGGTGTCTAAATTTAGCAGTGTAGCCCCTGCAGGTACGGAAACATTGGATAATGCCATACTATAGGTAATTACACTTAAAATGCGTGGTGGCCCTGGTGTCTCAAGCAGCATTGACGTCATCACTGTTTGGGTTTATCGGTTAGTCTATCGATTTACCGCGAGCCGAGTACACGTGCTAGCACATGATTCATCGGATAGGTAACTTTATTTATTCTTCTTTCTCTTTAGTTGCTGAGTAAAGTGATCTAAGGAGTTAACAAAGCCTTCACAAGGTCTTTTGGGTGTTTCCTTAGACTTCACTTTGTCTGTGACCACCGGGTCTGTCATTACACTGCAAACCAGTCACTCCACGTAGCAACCGTTCGTGTTTAACGACCTCAAATATAGATTTTAAGATCTCGGTAACGCAAATGGCATTGTCATTGCCAACAGCAAAAAGTATCACAACACTATCTCTACAGGAATAGAATATTGTTAATTTAATAAATTTCTTTCTCTGCTTTTAACGATATAAGACCTTGATTTATTTGAAATTGCGAGCGCTTTATGACCACACACCCTTACTAAACCACCTCCGTGATGTAAAACAGGACCGTGGCCGCAATTCAAATGTTCTCGGAAAGAACGCTCGTTGGGAAACGTTCAAAGAGGAATAATTGTCTTCGGGTCGAAGGCGGAAGAAGTTGTGGTAAAAAGCTAAAAAAAGCACTTGTCTATAGATATACGAATAGGTGACCTAAATTGCCCGGACTTCCGTAGCTTGCAATTGTGACGGCCAAACCCATTCGCTGAAGAGAATTCGAATTTCGCAACAGACAATCTCTAAATACTCAGAATTCGCCAATATATCTACCATACGTTGAAATACGCCTACCAAACTGGATGTCTAACCCAACGCACACAGAAGAAAGCCTCCATTATGTTACCATTGTATCGATTTGAAATCCGCCACACAGTGAAAAGCTTATTGTCTGATCGATAAAAAAGTGAGTTGGCGTTCTGGTCTGCGAGTGTGAGTGGTATTTTTGTTCGAGTCAAAGTAGGCGATGAAAACTCAAAACACAATTAAAACACGTTATACACAAACTGACGGATTAATGTGTTAGATTTTTCTTTGCGTAAGGTTATTATAGGAATAAAATTATCATTTTAGTGTAATATTTTTCCGTTGTCTCGCGAATTCTTTCTCAAACCAGTCTCGAAATCAAAATAAATTGGTCAAGTATGATGTTCGTGTCGACTGTTAGTAGTTGACACTTGTGTATTTAGTCTGTGACAGCGGATATTTGTACTCACATTTGTGGTTGATCCCAAAGTATGTCATCGCCTTATAAAACCTTGTCTATCTGTAATCGTTTGGAGAGTTCATTCAGTCGACCATTCTTCCAGCTGGTTGCTATGATCTCAGGTCAATATCACTTAACGTCTTACAAAAAATGTCCTAAACATTGGTCAATGTCATCGAATTTTCCCCTTGGTTGCTGTTCACAGGGTCAGAATCTTTCAGTCGTCAGAGCCTTTGGTATGACTGAATAAATCTTTGTTCAGATGCTATTGGTTGGGTCTGTGTGTGTGTGTGTGTGTGTGTGTGTGTGTGTGTGTGAGAGAGAGAGAGAGAGAGAGAGAGAGAGAAGAGGAGAGAGAGAGAGAGAGAGAGAGAGAGAGAGAGAGAGAGAGAGAGAGAGGGGTTCAATAAAACTTGAAAATCATGGTGACTCTGCAACGAATACTTCTAGTTCGATCACATGCATGATTCGTCGTCAGAAGTGACGACAAAATCGATATCGAATGCACATCCATTGAGTATAATGGTCAGCGTTATTCACTTAATCTAAAATCTCGATAGGATTTCCTTGACCTTTGAAAGCATTCCCTAGCTACTCCCTCCACTTCGGGAGCAAGAATAATGTTTTGTTGTGAATCCGTGCGGATGGTTTCAAGGTCTGGTTTTGGGAGTTTACAAACAAGAAGCTGAAATAAGTTTTTATCCAGGCTTGAGTCATGGTAGGCAAACACCACCGTTGCTTTATCCGGTACACTTAACGTTCTGAAAGGAGTCGCTGCTGTGTTGGTACACTCGGCTTGCATGCTCTAGTCTGTCAGTTTTACAACAACAAAAGGTGATTCAGAATTTTTGCCGCAAAAGACGAAACAAACGATCGTTTGCGTCAAAACTATCATTCCTTTGACAGTCGGTAACATTATCATCGGGTCTCATAGTACGTGTACTCTTCCAGCGCGCGGTCGCATGACTTGGCAAATTTTCTTGTGCCGGATTATTGTCATGTCTGCGTCTGTCTGGACAAAAGTCGCTTTTTTCAAGGACGTTAACATTTACTAAAGGGTTGTGGTCCGCAAACTGCGCAAACGGCAGAGTATCGCGTGGAAGAAAGCATAGTTGACATGTCTGCGAATGTATTTCAATCATGCCAGCGTGGTATCATTCGACAAGTCATTCGAGATACAAGTCTTAAAACTGATTCATTTACAATAAATCAGAAGTTTTCTCTCAAATAAATCTGAAAAGATGTTCCTTCCACTGAGTAAACTTCTGTTTTACAAACTTACAGTCACCCGTGAGACTGGGCACATCGTTTGCATAGCAGAAGGAGTCAGTTGCCGTATTCAAATCAAGTCACTGTGCACATGTAGATTTCACTGAGTGCACCGTGCGGCTTATGGGTTAAGAAGTGACTTGCTTTGAACATTACTCAAAAAATTCCGATCCTATTCATAACAAAAACTTTAGCTCGCTCCTTCAAAAAATATAATGTATTGTGAGAAGGCTTTTAAAATCTATATTGCGCTCAGCAGTACACTCAACAAAATAAAGGTAATATTCGGTCGGCTGGCAATGGTGGCATTATATGTCAGTGCCAACTTCTACAGTAAGGGCCGACCAACAAAGCTGATATTGAAAAAAAATAATTTAGAAATTTATTTAATGAAAATTGGAAAAATGATTTTTACAATTATATAAATCAATTTTGGAGCCATCTGTGAGGGATGAGCGGGCAATTTATTTCAACGGGCAGGCAACAAGTGAATGGGCACCTTGACAAAAGACAACGTAGGCTTGGAAGTTGTTTCTGTCGTTTTGGGGGTTACCCCGTAGGGGACAGTAGCACGTATATCAAAAGAGAGGGCAGAAGAGTTTTTCATTATTGGAGCCAGTACCGGGAAGTATTTCTTGTTCGTAGACGGGAAATGGGGCGGAGTTTTTTTTCTGACGGGGGAGGTGGGGAGAGAGGGTAGTAGTCGGCGAGAGGGGGGGGGGTTAAAATCATAACCGTAAGGCAGTTACGAACCGCCTTGAAGTTCACCTTCCACATTATATTTCAATCTTGTTGTTCCAAATAATTTTCAAGAACAACATATTTCTATGTTCTTCCAAATAATTTTCAAGAACAGCATATTTCTATGTTTCACCCCTTGTTGCAATTTCTCTAATCAACCGGTTCGTTACCCCTGGTCTGTCTCGGAAAGTAATGTACAAACTGTGAACGTCATCCGTTTAAAACTTTTAAAGCTTACACGACGGGACTTTCCAAACCACCAAAGTTCATTATGCGGCGTTTTCTGTACGCGGAAAAACATCACAGATACAATTACATTGCTCCCAATATTTGACACTGTACTGCGGAAAGACAGTGAACTTCACCTTGATTTCCATGAAGCACACAGGTGCGTTTCTCAAGAGAATATCATTTTTCTTTTCGAAATAATGGGAGAGTCATAATTCTAATATGAATGTTACACAACTTACACAGCCTTGCGCACTGTGAAATTCTCAAAAAGTATGATATAGTTGAGACATATGGTTCCTTGCATTTCCCTATAGGTGGGACACTATAATGTTACGTGCAGAGAAAACGAACAAAAGGGTGAACTCAGCAGTTAACGTTTAAACAAAATTTATTACGAAAATAAAACTAATTGCTAAGTAGGGACAGAGTACAAGCTTTAAAAGTGTACAGACTACTTATCTCAGCTGGGACGGCAAAGCTCCAGTCTCAGAGTTGTAACAGTCAGTCGGATGAATGAACAGTCCTTGCAGGCTTGAAGCTGCACAAAGTCCACAGTATAAATCCAGCGTTGGCAGTGAAGGTCTTGAAAAGTCTTGAGAATGACTACTGCTGGAGTTTAGTAACACACAAGAGACACGATCCCAAAAGTCTGACTGGAAGCTGAGCACGTCCCTTTTATAAAGGCATATAAGAACAATCTAGAACTTTTATTGACATGCTAATTACTGTTCTAAAATTATCTCCCTTACACAACTAATCAACTTTCCAGAACATTCCAAACATGACTAATTGAATTCAAGGTTGTGAGGTCATCAAGGGCAGTGACCTTGGGAATGTTCTAGACTAATTGAACTCAGGTCATGATGAGTGTGGGGGAAATGACCTACATAACACACCCCCTCTTCAAAAAAGAAAATTTTTCAATGAAAAATCTTTCTTTTACAAATGTAATCTTAAAAGTGTGAACAACAATAAGTTCTAAATACGAGAGAGACAGTCTGCAATTAAATTGTCTCTGCCTTTGATATGTCTAATGTCAAGATTAAACTCCTGTAACATTAAACTCCATCTTAGCAATCTCTGATTTTTGCCTTTAAATTTCTGCAGAAAAACAAGAGGGTTGTGATCAATATAAACCACTATTGGCTGATTTGAAGAAGTAACATAAACTTCAAAATGCTGTAAAGCTAATATCAAAGATAAACACTCTTTTCAATTGTAGAGTAGTTTCTCTGGGATTTGTTAAATTTGCGTGAAAAATAGCAAACAGGATGATCTACACCATGACTATCCTCTTGCAATAAAACAGCACCAGCAGCCGTATCACTAGCATCTACAGCTAATTTGAATGGCAAAGTGAAATCTGGTGCAGACAACACTGGGGCACTTTGCAGTATGGCTTTAAGTGTATCAAATGCCTGTTGGCATTGCTCTGACCAAACAAACTTTACTTTCTTTTTAAGTAAGTTAGTCAAAGGCTCAGTAATTGTGGAGAAATTTGGACAGAATTTTCTGTAGTAACCAGCCATACCGAGAAAGCGCATCAGTTGTCGTTTGCAGTTTGGTATGGGAAAACTTGAAATGGCACTGATTTTGGCATCAACAGGTTTTACCTCACCCTGTCCTACAGTATGTCCGAGGTAAGTCACCCTCGCCCAGCAAACTCAGATTTGGCAAGGTTGACAGTCAACATTGCTTTGCTCAGTCTCTCAAAGAACTTCCGCATGAGCTTGATGTGTCCTCCCAGGTGTCACTATACAGGACGACGTCGTCAACGTAGGCTGCACACCGTCTAGCCCGGATATGACGTCGTTGATCATCCGTTGGAACGTTGCCGGAGAGTTCTTCATTCCGAATGGCATCACCTTGTACTGGAACAATCCGTCTGGTGTAACAAAGGCGGATATTTCACGAGCACGATCCGTCAGAGGGACTTGCCAAAATCCCTTCAGTAGGTCAAATTTTGTCACATACTTGGCTTTTCCCACTCGGTCGATGCAGTCATCAATCCTCGGGATTGGGAAAGTGTCTGTCTTTGTTAAAGTGTTGACCTTCCTAAAGTCCGTGCACATACGATAACTGTGATCTGATTTGGGAACAAGTATGCACGGCGAACTCCAGTTACTTTTACTGGGTTCAATAAAGTCATTGTCCAGCAGGTATTTGACTTCTTCCTGGAGATATTTCGCTTTTGTTGGATTCAGTCTGTATGGATGTTGTTTTACAGGCTTACTGTCCCCAACATCAACGTCGTGATAGATGACGTTTGTCCTCGTTGGAACATCTTGAAACAGGTGTTTATATTCATGGAGCAGTTCTTTCACCTGTTGTTGTTGTTCTGGCTGGAGGTGTGCCAACTTTGTAGACTCCAGCTTCTCCAGGATTTCTGAGTTCTGAAGCTTGACCGAGCCCAGCTTTGAGTTTAGAGTATTTTCACTCAAGTCAGTTTCAGTATCACTATCTTCATAATGGTTTGAACTGACTGCACTGACAGGCTGAGTTATAGTAGGATTATCCCTATCCAAATATGGCTTAAGCATATTTATGTGACATAGCTGTTTTTGTTTTCGCCTGTCAGGTGTTATTATGATGTAATTTAAATCACTCAATTTCTATCATTAGATATGGCCCAAAGTAACGAGCATGGAGTGGTTTGCCAGGAATTGGAAGTAGAACAAGAACTTTTTGACCTGGTTCAAACTTCCGTTTTGAGGTGCTTTTATCATATCTGGTTTTCATTGACTGCTGAGATGACTCAAGATTTTCTCTGGCTAATTCACATGCTTTAGAGAGTTTTGTACGAAAATCTGACACATATTGCAAAATATTCAGACAATCATCGTCGTCAGACAGGAATTTCTCTTTAACGAGCTTAAGTGGGCCACGGACTGTATGTCCAAATACAAGCTCAAATGGGCTAAAACCAAGAGACTCTCTTGAATTGACTCTCTAACAGCAAAGAGCAGAAATGAATTCCTTCATCCCACTGCTTCTCTGTGTCAAAACAGTAGGTCCTAATCATGTTTTTCAAAGTTTGATGAAATCGCTCAAGAGCACCCTGACTTTCTGGATGATAGGCGGATGACCTATACTGTTTAATGCCTAGCTGATCCATTACTTGTTGAAAAATACCAGACATAAAGTTGGAGCCTTGATCGGACTGGACACATTTAGGGAGGCCAAATAAAGTGAAAAATTTGACTAAAGCTCTCACTATAGTCTTTGTCTTTATGTTTCTCAGTGGTATGGCTTCGGGGAACCGAGTTGATGTACACATTATTGTCAGCATGTACTCATTTCCTGATCTTGTTTTTGGTAGGGGCCCAACACAGTCTATTAGTATCCTACTAAATGGTTCTTGAAATGCAGGAATTGGCTGTAAAGGGGCCTTTGGAATGGTCTGATTCGGCTTTCCTACCATTTGACATGTGTGACAAGTTTTACAGAAATGTGCTACATCCTGCCTGAGATTAGGCCAATAAAAGTGACTGAGAATTTTATGATAAGTTTTCCTGACTCCTAAGTGACCAGCCCAGGGCGTTTCATGGGCCAGGCGCAATATTTCAGCACGGTAGGGCTTTGGAACCACAATTTGATGTTTTATAGCCCAATCGTCATCAACCAAAACATCTGGAGGTCTCCATTTACGCATGAGAATACCAGATTTTGTATAATAGGAAACAGAGCTATCTGAAGTTTTACCTTCATCATCTACCCTGTCAAACAAAGACAAAATATCTGGATCTTTGTGTTGTTCTGCAATGAGATTTGATCTAGAAAATGTCTGACTTTGGTCAGCAGAAGTTTTACTGGAAGTTTCAAATCCACGAGGGATAACGGAATGATCCGTGTCAAACACCTGACTGAGAAAGGTGTCATTTAAGTCAACATCTGTGACATTATTTTTGAGAGTATTTTGATTCTCAGAAGTTTTCTTTGACATGGCTCGAGTAATTGCACATGAAGGAAATAAATCAGGTATCTCTTATTCAATTGGCTCTGGATCCTAATCTAAACTAGGATTATCAGTCACAAGTGGATTAGTAATGACCTTGTCCCCAGCAAGGTCGTTTCCAAGAAGAAGGTGAATCCCTTCAAAAGGCAAAAAAGGCCTAATACCTAAAGTCACAGGTCCAGAAACAAAGTCCGAAGACAAATAGACATTATGGAGAGGAACAGGAATGTAGTCATTACAATCTACCCCCTTAATAAGAACTTTAGAACCTGAAAATGACTTTTCAGAAAACGGCAGGGTATCTGCAACAAAAGAGACTGGGAAGCCCCGGTATCTCTTAAAATTTTGACAGGGGTAGCGGAAGAGAAATCACTAGAAAGTGATATAAAACCATCATGAATAAATGGCTCGAAAATACCCATAATGCTATCTTGAGAAGAATTGACCTTGACCTCATTAATTGGGGATAAGAGGGGTTTAACCTCAGAAAATGTGTTGCACACATTATTAGACTCTAATTGAGTTGATGAAGAAATAAAGCCGGTGGCTTAGATCCACTTTGACCACTTTGACCTTCACGTTTTCTTTTCAATTTGAAACACTCTGACATTAAATGGCCGTCTTTCTTGCAATAATTACAAGAAAGTGTACCGAACTGTTTGTCAGAAGGAGATTGAGACTTGGGATCTGATGATGTGGGAGTGTTACTTGAATTTGTGAACTGTTGTCATTTGATTTCCTACTGTCCTTTGAAAAATTCTTGGATGAAAAGGAGGAGTTAAATTACCTGCATTGTTTCTGTATGAAAAGGACTGGGATGGTTTGCTGAGAAATGAAGATTTGTGGGTCAATGAATAATCATCGGCCAAAACGTGCAGCAACCTCCAATGTATCTGCCATTTGTTCATTGATAAACGTCTTGATGTCACTTCTGATGCACCTTTTAAATTCCTCAATCAAAACAAGCTGTCGTAATTTGTCATAATTCTGACTGACCTTTTTCGAAGAACACCAACGATCAAACAGTTGTTCTTTTGTTCGAGCAAATTCAACATAAGTTTGGTCTTTCGCCTTCTCACAATCCCTAAATTTCTGACGGTAAGCTTCGGGCACCAACTCATAACCCTTGAGAATTAACTCCTTCACAGAATCGTAATCTGAAGCCTGCTCTACTGACAACTGAATGTAAATTTCTCTGGCTTTACCCACCAAAGCACTCTGCAAAAGCATAGACCAGGACTCCTTAGGCCAGTTCAGACTCTGAGCAATTTTCTCAAAATGAAGGAAATATTTATCAACATCCTTTTCTTGGAAAGGGGGAACTAACCTGAAATGCTTAGTGATGTCAAACTTGTCTGAAGGGAAGAATTTTCCTGACTGTCCAAGCTCTAAACGTTTCATTTCTAATCTTTCCTGCCTATCTTTCTCTCTCTGTCTTTCTTCCATTTCTAATTGCATTTGTATTTTTTCTTTTTCTAATGCCTGTCTCTCTTTTTCCATTTGTAATTCTAGTTTCTTGATCTCCAAATTTGTCTGCATTTCTAATTCTAATTTTCTTAGTTCAAAGGTAGACTCGGGCTCATAATCTTTCAAGGTGGATTCCTCAAATTGGCCTAAATTAACTAAATGTTTTGCAATGTGGTACTGTATTTCCCGCTTGCGCATAGATCTTTTGACATCTACTTTAAGGAAATTGGCCAGTGCAATGAGGTCGTCTTTTCTGAGGGAATCAAATGTGTCCTGATCAAGGTCATCCATTTCCTCTGGTTTAAATTCCGCCATGATTAAATTTCGCTGAGTTCACAGAATACTGTAGTTTTTAAAAAAGGCAGGCAAAATGTTGTCAAACGGCTCAAAATATTCGAATCCCGGACAAGCCCCCAATTTGTTACGTGCAGAGAAAACGAACAAAAGGGTGAACTCAGCAGTTTCCGTTTAAACAAAATTTATTACGAAAACAAAACTAATTGCTAAGTTAGGGACAGAGTACAAGCTTTAAAAGTGTACAGACTACTTATCTCAGCTGGGACGGCAAAGCTCCAGTCTCAGAGTTGTAACAGTCTGTCGGATGAATGAACAGTCCTTGCAGGCTTGAAGCTGCACAAAGTCCACAGTATAAATCCAGCGTTGGCAGTGAAGGTCTTGAAAAGTCTTGAGAATGACTACTGCTGGAGTTTAGTAACACACAAGAGACACGATCCCAAAAGTCTGACTGGGAAGCTGAGCACGTCCCTTTATAAAGGCATATAAGAACAATCTAGAACTTTTATTGACATGCTAATTACTGTTCTAAATTATCTCCCTTACACAACTAATCAACTTTCCGGAACATTCCAAACATGACTAATTGAATTCAAGGTTGTGAGGTCATCAAGGGCAGTGACCTTGGGAATGTTCTAGACTAATTGAACTCAGGTCATGTGAGTGTGGGGGAAATGACCTACATAACATAAGAAACAAAGAGAATGACTGTTGTTCCCGGATTTTATAAGAGTTATGGACAGGTGTGTTGCAAAACGTGTGTTTGATTCCGCTATCGTCTGTATGGTCCCTCCTCTTCGTCCTGATCGCTGGACCAGAGATCCGCTGTGACCAGTCACTCGTCAGAACAAAACATTACGAGAGCTATCCACCTAATCATCCTCAATGGCCAACTGTTGCGCAAAATTTTGGTAAGCATGTGCGTACAGAAAGATGTTAGCATACGTTTCCTATTCTATAAGACCATCTCCAGGTCCAAAATCAACTAAGCTTATACTGAGATAGAAGGCAATTGATTTTTCGGTATTTCTTGTAAATTGTCAACTGTTTATAGCCTGGGTCACTTCACACAACACCAACACGGAATTACTTCCAACAGGCAACAGACTAGAGACCTAATTCACGTAAAAGGTGGTAATGGTCATTCAAACATAAATCAGATCATTTAAAAATCGTAAAAGGAGGGAGTTGAAAAAGTTTACTTCTCGATTTAACGAGGAAATGAAACATCGAAATACCCAACTATCGCCATGAGTGAAAAGTCGTAAATTATTTACACCTTCAAACACACTCTTACTTCGGAGACATTGTCAAGTAACAAGTGAACGTCAATTTATGCATTGGTTTGTGTGTGTGTGTGTGTGTGTGTGTGTGTGTGTGTGTGTGTGTGTGTGTGTGTTTTGTGTATTTGTGTGTGTGTGTACACATATATACATATATGTATGTATGTATGTATGTATGTATGTATGTATGTATGTATATGTATATACATATATGTGTGTGTGCGCGCGTGTATGTGTGCGTGTGTCTGTGTGTGTCTGCGTCTGTGTCTATGTCTGTGTCTCTGTGTCTGTGCACACATATAGATAATACATGGAATATTATTTGAATTATTTGATACAGCATACGTTTACAGGTAAAAACTTGTGATATCTAATTAATGCTATTTAGTGTTTACGAACAGGGCGGAGATCAGTTTGACATAAGACGATCTTAAGCTGACTGTAGACGTTACCATGGTGAGCATGCTTGGTGGCAAAGGGATCTTTTCCAGGGGACTTAACGGAATGCGTGCACCTTGGCCTGAAGACAAACGACAGTGAACCGCTAAAAGACGACACCGTCTGTTTCTATATTTAGTTCATCTACGTTTGTCAAGTGTAGGTAATCATTGTATAAGGAGTCAATGCAGCAACAGTAAAATTTAACTGGGTAGTCTTCGAGTATCCATGATTAATTATCCTATCCATATTTGCGTGCATAGCTGTCGGCCGAAGAAATAACTGCCGACGTGTGTTTTGATTACATGCGAAACGAATTGGTACAGAGACTCAGAGTGCCCTGTCAGTGACATTGCAACACGTCAAATCCTTTGACCTCCTTAGCGAGAGAGGGTCTTTTGTTCAGAATGCGGGCAGTGAAATGGAACGATGTTCTGTGTTGACGGTCTGTCGCTGTTGAACGAGTACAATACAAACCCCTCCGTGCCAGTAACGAGTGTGGTCCCCTGTAAACTCTCGGGCGCTATGTCATCGACGTCCAATCACAAACAGAGGGGCTTTTGTGTACTGTTACCAAATATGGTCACAAAAGCCCGCGCTGGCGCAGGGCTCTTTTGTCTTCAAGGGGAGACAAAAGCGAGAGTTAGTCATCGACAGGGATTGTTTTACGGCCCCAGTCTACCTGCCGTCAATCAAAACGGTATAATACTTACTGTTCCTATGAAAACAGGAAAAGGCGTTGTCTGCAAATCGCGTGAAGCGAAGCACATATAAAGAGGCTGATGCGACAGCGTCCAAGTCAGAACCCGAGCTGGACTCGTGGAAAACAGAACTTTAAAAAAGATACCAAACCATTCTGAAGATACGTCAACCTCTACGAAAGAAGACATGGCAACGTTTGAACTGCTAGCAATTTTCATCACTGCAATAATCTTTTGCACATGGGACGCTCATCGAGTATTGGCAGCGCCGGTCGCTGACCATCCACCACCCGCACCCATGCGACCCATTGAAAGCCTCGGCGATGCAATGGTAAGACGAATTTTATTGCCCGTGTCATTAATTAACTGCACTGCATGAAAACAATAGGATGACGAAGACACTGGGTAGCAGTGTACACACCATGCTTTCGCATCATCGCGTCTCCACAAAGTGCTCTGCAATAATTTTAAAAAATAATTTAACTCTGATTATTGGGAAAAGATACCTAGCCTACGAGTTAAGATTTTAGATTTTATTTAACTAGCCCGGTGATGTTTTTAATAGCCATAATGCAAATAAATCGCAAATTTAAATTACTTTCTAATTTTTTTAAAAACTACGTGACATCACATCAATTTGTAGCACAAATGAACACTGGGCCTGTTGGTTTTTACTAATATTCACTTGCTTATTTTCCGATGGTGCCAACCTTCAAATTTAGAATTTCATCCATTCCCTTTTTGAAATGTATTTCAGATACTTCTTGAGATGTTTTAAACCGCTGGCTTCCTCTTTGTGTATATATGAAGCAAGCCACTCGCTCAATTGTTCAAATGCGTTGCGTGGGCGTACGATCACTACAATGCTTATGTGGGGGTTTATTATTAAACGGCTACCTCCACCAGGGCGGTCGGGTTTTACCCATTTTGTTTTGTAACTCAACGGAAATCTTTAAAACTGTCGTCATACGTTCAAATTAAGGTGACGGCGGGCGTGTCCACTTTCGGAGATCAACTGGTCAGCATTTTGTCAGCGAAGTGGTGAGATCATCGTCCCCAAAATATCCCTTTTGAAGCGCCCTCTACATTGTTGGTAACGGCGGCCTTGGATCATGAGTTCTGTATCAACAGGTGTCACGCGCAATCGATGTGAACCAATTACAATATTTATTTTGAAATGATTATAATTTCAAAGGAAAGTGAAATGCATTCACTTGTCATGATATTTCAACTTATCTCTAAACTTTAGTAGGAAATTTACCCTTTTGTCTTTCTTATTTTAGCAATTTCTCGATCACTATGGCTACGCTGACGTGCAACCAAACGCTCTGATGACCGAACTGAAGCTGAGAGAAGGCATTCGAAAATTTCAACGATTTGCAAGATTGAACGAAACAGGTGAGACTTTTTGTGTCATGTTGCGACTTCTTTCACACTCGTAAACCTCGTTGTTCAGTTCGCTTGTGTAACGTCTTTCAACAAGCCGTTTGGTTTTCGTCTACCAGTGCACCAAATCTGTCCGTTGCTTGTCGGCTATGTGCCTGTCCAATATCTGCTTACATTCCCAACTGTCTCTCATCGTCCACATTTTGATAGAAAACCCCTTAAAATCACAGACAGACTTTTAATCCACTCTTAATTTACCGTTACATATCTTCATTCCTCCGTACAGGTGAATTAGACGAACCGACAATAGAAAAGATGAACGCGTCCCGTTGCGGTATGCCAGACTTCGAAACCGAAGCAGATGACAGCGGACGTAAAAAGCGCTATTACGCGCCAACCAAATGGCTTAAGACCGACCTCACGTACTCAATCTCCCAGTACACTACCGATCTTCCAGAATGGATCGTGGATAGAGAAATTGCAGCTGCGTTTAAGGTGAACATGCCACACTATTTTAACGATCTTTGAAGTCACATCACTCTTTTTTTGAGGTCAAGATTGACAAACTGAGTAACTAGTAAGTGCCGTTTACGGCATATGAATAACTTTGAGGCCGAACGCGCCGTGTTTTGTCACCGTGGCATATATTGGGTGGCTCTGAAAGTTTAGGAGTCGGAGGTGTTGATTTTCAGACACGCCACAACACCGCCAAGCTTCATAGAACACACTTGAAACTTAACTCCCGCGATGGCCAAACCCTTTTTCGGAAAAAAGTAGATTTGAGCAATAAAACACATTCTGAATGAGCTTTTCAAAAAAAGCAGCCCGTAAAAATTTAGCACTGTTTTATGAGTCAGTGAATGGGTATTCAGACGACCTCGTTGAAATTTCATTCTAGCGCATGTGGGCATTCGCCTTTCTCTTCTAAACTAATAAGTTACTGATAAATAAACTGAAGAATCAACAATGACGAACGAAAAATTAAACATTTTTACTTAAACACTTTCTACTTTTTCAGTTGTGGTCAGATGAAACTCCACTCAGGTTCACAAAGGTCGATAAAAGTGTAAAGGCCGACATCAACATTTCGTTTCCCGCGCCATACATACCTCACTACGACGGCCCGTTCTTCACGTCCAGCTTCGATGGACCCGGCAAAGTTTTAGCGCATGCGTTCTATCCAAGCTCGTATGGTGACATAGCCGGAGATGCCCACTTTGACGACGGTGAAAGTTGGACTTATGAATCATATTCAGGTATTGTTGTTACAAATTTATTTGATAAAAATATTATGTCTTGTCGATTCGTTCTCTTTCAAATTTACATGACGACATCGCAAAAACTGTGCGGCATTTATTTTTTATGCATTGTGCAATTTTTTTGTCCTGTTCATAAAATACTGCTCACTCTACTTCCAAATTCCTATCAAAACATAAATAATCAAAATGAAGGTATACGAAGGCGTTAACAAGAAAAATGGTTCGGATATTTTTCATATTCAGGCGTAAACCTGTACATTGTTGCTGCTCACGAATTCGGTCACAGCCTCGGTTTGGGACACAGTGAAGTGTTCGGCGCCCTCATGTATCCATACCACACCGGATACAAACCAGATTTCCAACTTCACGCAGACGACATCGCCGGTATTCAGTACCTGTACGGTAGGTTAAGCTTTAATTCGTTGGGAAAGTACTTGTGTAGTTTGCATTTGCCGAATAACAGACGAAACAGTTTATAATGAACAGTACTAATATAGTGGTCAATCGTATTAGAAAACGAAAGATTTATAAAAATTCAATTCATAAGGCACCATCCGTCATAGTGAACAAAAGATACAAGTGCTATTTTTGAGGAATTTAAAACTTGTCAGAAACACAATATTTCCTAAAATATATATGTTCCTGAATTAATGCCCGTCACATGTTCGTTCTCACAGGATCAAAACCCGAAGAACCCGAAACAACCGTGGCTCCCAGACCAGACCCGACTCCAAAGCCAAATCCAAACCCCAATCCCAATCCAAATCCTGCATTTTGTCCAAGAAGCCTCGATGCCATCACAGAGACAAAGGACGGTAATACTTATGCATTCAAAGGTGAGCAAACAAAATCAGCGTCCGAGTCACATTTTAAATTAGCATCACAGTTTACAATTCTTTGAAGGGTGTGAAATTCTCTATAATTGATTGTCTTCAGCAATCTCTAGGGACAAACTCCAGGACTTTTTAAACATATCGGTAAGACAGAACTCGCTTATAAACATATTCGTGCTTTACTTGGCATCAGGTGAAATCTACTGGCGATTGACCGACGGCCACGTTGACGCCGGATACCCGAAACTTATCAAAGACTACTGGAGTGGCCTGAAGGGTAATTTCGATGCTGTGGTAACCGCCTCCAACTACTGGTTTTGGCGTATGAGCGGCATGCAAGGAAAAACATGGTTCTTAAAGGTGGGTTGCATAAAAGTTTGATCCAGTCTTGTTTTAGCAGTTTTTGCCTGCGACGAAAGTGAAAGCAAAACTGGTGTTTAAACTGCGGTAGCTTTTCAACACTTATTGACTAGTAATATTTCAAGTCGTATTCCACCACACGACGTTGTAATAATGCTGTTTCTTTGCATATTTTTTCAGGGCAGTCTGGTCTGGCGTTTTGAGAACAACATCATGGACCCTGGATATCCGAAGCGTATCACCGACGAGTTCCATGGTCTGCCAGACAACATTGAGGGCGCTTTTGAGTTTGATGGTAACGGACAGACGTACTTCTTCAAAGGTTAGTACGACCACTTTTAACGATAACGATAAGTCATGGAAAAATTACCCGCGGAATTTTTAAAACTTGTCGCTTTGCACTCAAACTCAGACATCCGAAATTTTGGATATTTTTTTTCAAAACAGGAGAAAATGAACGAAATAAAAAGTTTCTGGCTTCACCCAACTTGAAACAGAACAGAAATTCATTGAATCTCATCATCTCGTCTTTTTTTCGCTACAGATGGCTACTTCTACATGATAAACTGGAGAATGGACGTTGTTGGACCATTTTACATTGATCACTGGATGGGCATTCCAAACAAAATCGACGCCGTGCTCCAGGCAAGCGACCGCTACGTCTACTTCTTCAAGGGCGGCCAGTACTACAAGTTCGAACACGACACTTTCAGAACCCTGCCCGGCTACCCGCGCACCATCGGTGACGGCTTCGTCCAGTGCAACAGCGCCCTCGTTAGTGACGGCGACTCGCACCAAGAGCGGCCTGGCATTGTTGTCGGCGATGGCGGTATGGTAGAGCTCGAAGAGGACGGGGGAAATTTGATGCCCGGAGACGAAAATTCCGGTTTCAGCCTCGTCCCGAGTGTCTTTCTGGTTGTCATCACTCTGCTTGTACAGTTTTAATCTCACTGCCTTTTAACTAGCCGTAGATAGTAATTTAGCAAGTATATTATACTACATTGTAGTGACGCTGGTCGCACTACATCAAAAGATCTACCTTTTTTATTTTTCGTTTGCGTAAAATGTTCTATTGCCATAACTTCAAGAGCAAAATATAATATTCTATGTCTTTCCGTGTGAAAACAAATAATTTCAACCAGTGAAAATTTCCTATAATATATTGTATATAATGTAAAAGACATATACCAGTATTGTCTAAGACAAGTACTATATATATATATATATATATATATATATATATATATATATATATATATATATATATATATATATATATATATATAAACACAAAGAGTATTAATTTACAACGTTTACAGCTTTTTAAAAGTAGGGACATCGGCCCAGTTAATGACCAAGTGTTTATTTAACTTACGAATTGTTTCACGTATTCGTTGTATGATTTGTTTTTAAGTCAAGTGCCAAGTACCTCTCCAGCTGGAACACAGCAGTACTTGAACATGGCACAAAACTAAAATTCCGAACACCTGATTTTTCTGTCATGTTGTTATTTTAATATTGTAATTTATGTAATATTTAAGAGTAAGGTAGATCTGTACATACCAGTGGCAGGTTCCCTGGTGCCGAGACAGTGCCGGTCACTACAGCGGCAAGAAATGTATAGGTCTACTTGAACTATTTATTATGTAAATGAAAGAGTGACGTAACTCTCATCTGTGTCTAATTTTATAAGAATTATAATAAAAGGTATTCAATGAAATAAGATATTTGTTGTCGAACTAGACGTTTGCATTTCGTCTGTGACTGGGTATGGTCTACTTGTTTTGAGTCACCAGTGTTGTCTTCTGCACAGAAAACCAACTTTCACCATCGCCACTTGGCAAATTGTAACCGAAGATTTGTTGTGCATCTGTACATGTAAATATACTATTTTAAGACATTTTGGATGAAAGAAATTAGGGGGAAAATGAACTCCATTTGCAACTGGCCTCTTACAAAGATTCGAAAATTTACCCTTCCCTTCTATTGACGGCGCCACTACTATCACCTCACTGCATTTAGAGAACGCAAAACTGGCCCTCCCCCTTTCGATAGCACCCTACTGCCCTCCCCCACTATAAAAGCGCCCACTGCGCTATCCCCGTCATATCAACATTGTCAAACCCCCGCAAACAATAAAATCTTACTCCCTGTCCGCAGATGGGCTTTATTCCCAGTTCCCCGCACAATGAAAGAATGAAATTGCCTCGTCTGCCGGTACGACGAGAGAACAATCCTCGCATACTATTTCGTTGCTTGTCTCTGTTGAATTGTACATGTCATCGCTGATATTCAGCGAAGTAGAATTAAACCTCATCGAAGCACAGTCAAGGAGCTTGTCTGTAATTGAAGCCATAGACCCCAGGGTTACAGTGAAGTTTGTAGACTCACAAATTAGACAGCGTCTGAAATTATTCGCCTCTTTAAAAAAGAAGGAATCGATATGTTTTGCAGTACATTCTGGCGGCAAGTAATACTTTTCGCTCAGTAAAGGGAATCTCCTCTTATAAGATGTTGCCCTGTTCCGTATTCGTGCATACGGAATGAATGACACACTGGCACAAAAAAACATGCCGTGTGCTCCATGCGTCACGTGATTCAATGGTCCGGGTTTACGTAATTGGTTGACAATAAAAATGACATCATCGACTAGATTTAATTTGTTACGATTTGTTTGATATCACGCCACAATCAATTTACGTTGTAAAACTCTAGTCAGAACAGTGAGCGATTTGGTGTAAGTACATTAAACTTGTCGAATATAGACAGCGACAAAAATGCACACATGATTTTGTAGATGATATATAAATGTTATCGCTGGACATAAACTTGAATGATTTAATTGTGAAATTGACCGTTTAGAATTTGAAGTATGCCCATTGACAGATACAGTTTCCATTGGGCTCTACCCTGTATATTGATAATTGAGCACCAACACAACAGCATTGAACGCCTTCAATCCTTTAAGCTCCATAGCTGTAACTTTTGATGTGTTTTCTATACTGTGTGTTTTGTAATTTAAAACTGTTCTATATTTATCATTTTGAAATGCTTAGCAGTCACCTTGTCAACACGGTCTCGATGTATTTCTATCTATAATTTCTCAACTATAACATCACTTATAACATACGGCGGGTTTTGTTACTATCGCGTCTGCCTTCTTTTCTCAATATACTGTTTAGCAGACAAATAAATAATGAACTTCCAAACGAAATTTTGTGTTGGAAATATCATCAAAAACTACAGCTATTGCCCCTTTAAATTTCAAGTTTCTGACTCACGCTTTTCCCGTCTCTATAAACAAATCCTGACACAAAAAAAGTTGACTGACCCTGGAGTGACCGTGTTGCCGTATTGTATAACATTCAGGCGACGGACAATGAGTACCATCCGGGTTTGGCACTTTAATAACACGCCTTTGTCAGAAAAATACATTTTTGATTGTTGCCGCCGAATGTGTTCAGTTTGTTCAATCACGCACATTCTTTCATTGGATGTCCACAGTCCCACAACAATTCTAAAGCATACTCTTTTTCAGGTAGTAGTATATCGTCATTTCATGTCCACACACATCTTTTTTTGCATCCTGCGTTGTAGTCACGTGACCTTGGTAGCGAACGACAGCCCAGTGGCATAACCTTATTGATTGGAGGCTACTCTTTCTTTAGAGCACACCGTTACGAAAGGGACAGTGGTCGCTGTCACGTAAGTCGGCCAGGGCCATACTGTTCCGATTCCTCAGTAGCGATGACATCATCGACGACGAATCAGGACCCGGTGAGCGTTTGTGTAACTTCCCATATAAGGAAGAGCACGTCCCGCCCAGCAATGCATGCAGATTAATTGTACTACCAGTATCGTTCAATGACTTCCCGCTAATGATAAATAATACTACCACATAAAGCCTCGCCACGGCCAGGAACTCAATCACACTGAAGTCCGCTCTCTGAAACAGTTAAGGAGTAGAAACTACTCGGCAATTTGAAACGTAAAACCCGAGCTGGTCTCGTGGAAAGACAAACTTACAACTTCCGAAATCACTCTCGATCTCTCTCCGCAATACTTTAACACCTGACCCACCTGTCGACGGATAAAAACGATGATTCTGTGCAGGTTACAGACGCTTATTACAACCATTTTCGTCGCTCGTACACTGAACTTCAATGGGGTTACGGCAGCGCCTACCCAACCCCAGCCAGCACCGAATAGACCCGTAGTCAACATTGCAGACGCGATGGTAAGTATACAGCATACTATAAATCTCTAACTTCCTTACCTTTTCACTTATTTATTTAACTTATGTATACACTCTACTCACAATTAAAGAAGTTCAGTGAACCATGGGCCAATATCCGTTTCGTCTCACTGCTGTTCAGAAGGCAGGGGTTCCGGAGAATCATACGTGACGACAAGAGAATCACATGGGCTACAAAATCAAATTACATGTACATACCATGCACATGAAAAGTATGGGATTCAAACGAATAATTTTTCGTTAGTGAGAACTCAAGGTTACAACTCCTAAGTAATCTCGGGCTGAACAGAAACTGTCAGTATATTCGAACGAATCTAGAAACCCGCAACGGACGCAAAATAAGCTTATATGTGTAACACATACACACACTCACAAACATACATACACACACGCACACACATACACGTGCATACGACACGTTATAAAAGCACGCTTAAAGCAATGCATGTGAAAGTCTTACTTTACGCAAGGTCCATTGATGTCGGTTTTGTAATGTCTACAACCTGAAGGTTACACAGTATGCTACAATGGGAACAACCTCGTTCCCCTTGACGTTATGACAAAAGATGAAGGCTGTGGGTTTTGTCGGGCACATGTCAGTGAATTACCCATCGGATCGGAAGTGTACAGTACGACTAAAATAACGTCAATTTAGCCCTTTCAGAGTTACACGCCAATAATAATGACGGACATTATAAAAGTTGCCTTCATTTCTTCAGAGTATGTCGGTCATTGCACTGCCTATTGCGGTCAAGTGAGATAGGAGTTTCTTTGTAACTGCCCGCATGGGTCGAACAGTTGAATTGCGCGGAGGGTGCTCGGGTAGACGGGAAACTGTTACACTCAAACCCCAAGATTATTGTACATAGTGCTATGAGTATGAAAGACACGCTGACTCAGCAGCAAGTAATCACTCCGCTGAGAAAGGTGTGCCGCTCGTAACAGACAAGTCTCAGTTGAAGTAGCTGCACTGTTCTATGGGGGCCCGTTCTAGTCAAAATTATGTTTTATTAATTTTAGCATGTTAGAATTAATTTTATGTAGACTGGAATTAATTTACTAGCACCTCGAATTAATTGTATGTTTCTTTTAATCAATTTTTATATGCTTTAATTAATTTTGTGTAGTCATGCCGAATTAATTTTATGTGTTCCAATTAATTATTTCTGCTTATCTTTGCTGTAATTAATTTTATGTAGTCGAGAATTAATTTTGCTAACATTTCAAATTATTTATGTTTTTTATGTGCCGGAATTAATTTTATGTAGTCTGAATTTAATATATTAATTCCTTCAATTGATTTTGGGTTCAAAATGTTTTCACGTGCTGCAATTAATTTAATGTGTGCTAGAATTAATTTCTACTAGTGCCTTGAATTAATTATGTGTTTGGTCGAAGTAATTATGTGTGTTCGCTCGAATTAATTATGTGTTTGAGAGAATTAATTATATGTGTTTGCTCGAATTAATTATATGTGTTTGCTCGAATTATTTTCGGCCGATCCCACAGTGCTTTGCGCACGCTTTCTTAAATCAATATGGCGGCTCCTGACCGGAGTGGTAGAGTTATTCAGGCGCTCGAACCGTGATCTGTGAAAATGGAAATCAATAAACTGATCACATAAACTTTTGTAGTGTCCCCTGTCTGAGGGATCGTGTATGTGATTGCCCATAGAGCGAAGACCGACCAATTTTGTGTTTACGTCAGACGCGAACGTTCACCCTTTCTAATTCTATGTAATGGGCTTGGCCAATCATCATCGTGTACTGTACATGTAGTGTAGTGTAGTGCAGTGTACCGTAAGCGTATGCAGCATTCGAAAATGAAATCTGCCGAACAGATATCTACGAATATGAAAACCAATAAAGAACTTAACAATGACCACCACGAAATGTCTCCAAGCTTGATTACTGTCAAATGTCCCTAATTACAAATATAGCATTCGGCAGTTTCACCATTATCTGTTATTTTTACAGATAGACACAGGCGCTGAAACTGTCGCTACGCGAAGCCAGCCTGTATACGGGAGGAGAAAATAGGCCGGCTTCGCGTCGCAACAGTTTAAACGCCTGTGTCTATCTGTATATATATATATACAGGTAGAGGTGAAACTGCCGAATGCTATATTTGTAATTAGGGACATTTGACAGTAATCAAGCTTGGAGACATTTCCTGGTGGTCATTGTTAAGTTCTTTATTGGTTTTCATATTCGTAGATATCTGTTCGGCAGATTTCTTTTCGAATGCTGCGTACGCTTACGGTACACTGCACTACACTACAGTAGGCCTACACCATGATTGGCAAAGCCCGATAGAAAGGGTGAACGTTCGCGTCTGACGTTAACACAAAATTGGTCGGTCTTCGCTCTAGTTTTTTGTGATCAGTTTATCGATTTCCATTTTCACAGATCACGGTTCGAGCGCCTGAATAACTATACCACTCCGGTCGGGAGTCGCCATATTGATTTAAGAAAGCGTGCGCAAAGCACTGTGGGATCGGCCGAAAATAATTCGAGCAAACACATATAATTAATTCGAGCAAACACATATAATTAATTCGAGCAAACACATATAATTAATTCGAGCAAACACATATAATTAATTCGAGCGAACACATATAATTAATTCTCTCAAACACATAATTAATTCGAGCGAACACACATAATTACTTCGACCGAGCACAAAATTAATTCAAGACACTAGTATAAATTAATTCTAGCACACATTAAATTAATTACAGCACGTGAAAACATTTTGAATCCAAAATCAATTGAATGAATTAATATATTAAATCTAGACTACATAAAGTTAATTCTGGCACATAAAAAACATATAAATAATTTGAAATGTTAGCAAAATCAATTCTCGACTACATACAATTAATTACAGCAAAGATAAGCAGAAATAATTAATTGGAACACATAAAATTAATTCGGCATGACTACACAAAATTAATTAAAGCATATAAAAATTAATTAAAAGAAACATACAATTAATTCGAGGTGCTAGTAAATTAATTGCAGTCTACATAAAATTAATTCTAACATGCTAAAATTAATAAAACATAATTTTGACCAAAACGGGCCCCCATACTGTTCCACCGTGACTCGGTAACACGTCATTAAAATATCAGCCGCACATCAAGTACTTCTCGAGAGTGGGAAGTTGAGATCGGTTGGTCAAACTATAACCCACCAGCTACAACTGAGTACAATGTCCAAGATGTCTGCTCTTTGATGCCTACACTCCATGTTATTATATCTCTATCTTGAAGTTTGAAAAGATCTGTCAGGCGTGGTCCGAAATTTGTTGACCCACTTTCCCTTGCACCCACCTACGCGAGTATGAATAGCAATCGATAAGTGGGTCCATCGATTATGTGTCGCGATATGTGTAAGTGAAATCGCTTTTTTGTTGTCAAAGTCATTGACATCCCGCGTGCGCACGAAAACTTTGACAAGTGACAATAATAAAGATACTTGACGCTTCAAAATTATAGCGTACTACGTATTTCGAAGAAACTGTTACACTCAAACCCCGAGCCGCGTTTCCGATTGTCAAATCTTCTACGTCGAACATGACGTCACAAAATATCAAGCCTCTCTCTCGTGTAACAAATGAATAACTTTTACATCTTACAAATGTTTTTTTTCCAGAAATTTTTAAATCACTATGGATACGCTCACGTGTCACCCGACGCACCAATGACAGACGATGTTGTTGAGAAACCTGTGAGAGAATTCCAACATTATACTCATTTAAACGAAACCGGTGAGTGGTTCATCGCTTTCTGACGCTGTGCCATACAACTTGTTTTCAAACTTGTCATGTAGACGTGATCGCAAAAATGCCCGTTGTTACTTCTACGTCAAAAATATTATCGATGATATATGTTTGCTTTATCGTCAGTTTGTGTACATCGGTTTTTTGTTTTGTTGTGTTGTCTTGTGTTGTTTTGTGTCGTGTTGCGTTGTGTTTTGTTGTGTTTGTTTGTGTTGTATTTGTTTGTGTGTGCGCACTCCTCACTATTGGTTGTATAGTCCACAACACAGGCGCCATTCAGAATCCTATATCTACGATGAGTAATGATTTCTCCTTTGCATAGATTAACAATGCGTATTAACGCGCCTTGCATCATAGACCCTGTAGTCTGTGCTTGCATAGATGAATAAGCCTATTTTTATTAAAGTGGTATGCGCCTCGAAAGTTAGGGACTCAAACGTTTGCTCAACCTTTTCTCAAAGAATTTTTCAACCATTCTCTTTCAAAATCAACAATGAAAATCGGGGTTCACCGTGCAAATTCTGGTACTAGAGAAACAAGTAACCCAAAATTTAGGGCTGATGTGCAGCGTCTCGGAAGCTGGTATCCAATTTGGTGGCTGAATCTTACCGTTATAATTAAATAATACAAAAAGACTCCCTAAGTTGCTGTGAACAGTGACAATCGACCAATCAGATATAACGTTCCGAGCAGGCTGCATATCAGCAGAAAATTTACCGATATTTGAAATTCAAAATGGCTGCCGTCCCTGTGGAGAAAAACAAAATTTCCGACTTTCGAAAAACTAAGACGGTGAAACGTTTGCTTACACGAAGAGCCTTACTTGAACCCAACAAGAGGTAGATCAGACAAGAATTGTAAAAGTTTGAGAGTCCGAATATCTGTCCCCGAGGCGCATTCTACCTGGAAGAATCGGAGGATTTTTCACGTACTGCTCATGTGTGATAGATAGTAAACCCAAGGGAACGTAATGAAACTGTTGTGGTTTAATTCATGTATCTCTCAATGTAACCTGCCTCTGTCTCTCTGTCACACAGGTAAATTAGATAACGAGACCACAAAGAAGATGAACGAACCGCGCTGTGGTGTGAAGGACTTCGAAGGCGAGGCAGACGAGAGTGGTCGACGGAAGCGTTTCTTCGCGCCGGTTAGATGGTACAAAACAGATCTCACGTACAAGATATCGATGTACACTTCAGACTTGCCTGAGTGGTTGATTGACAGAGAAATCGCGGCGGCTTTCAAGGTGGGTCGTCACGTGATCAATATCAGGTTTCCAATGGGACAGAGACGCGGTTCTGAATGTCTATAATATCTGTAACTTGTCCGTAAATTCAGTGTAGTTTTCCGTTCAGTCTACTCTTCAAATAATTCAACTTATCAAAGCGGTGTAATGCTACTGAAATACAGTTCGGGCTAGAATTTATTTCTTCAACGATATATTTAACTATGCTCCGTCACGGCTTTGAAAGGCTACTTAGTAAGTTCCATTTCAACATATCATAGAGAAAGCGTTCTTGTTTTATCAAAGAAAATATTGTTGACAATACTATCGAAGGTTACAGCGATTATCGGTATTGACAGAACCATGCGGTAAATAACGCCGAAATTTACACAGTCCATTTTCGTGTTCATACAAGTGACATTGTCATATAATTGCATAGATGATATTGGATCTAAGACATTTAACGGAAAAGGTTATTCTTCTGCTTTTAATATCTGCAAATTAACCCACCTGATAAAAAAATCAATGGAAAACAAAGGGCTAACATGATTTAAATACTGCATGTCAACAAGAGCTAATGCGAGAACCAGGGACTGACGAGTGCCGCTTTAAACTTTCGCTTTGTATATATAGATCATCGTAAGTAGTGCGGTTCACTGTATTATAGAAAAGTAGTTCTATTGTGTTCCCGGGATTACACGTTTCCCACTTCATTGGACAAATTCGGCATCTTCGGTATAGTTAGGCCAGATGAAAGTCACTCGTTAGTCATTTATCGGTACAGGCGACAGAATACCCATAATGCCATACTGGGACGAACACCTTAGACTGGCAAATATAAACAAATTGTCTCTTTTTACAGCTTTGGTCGGACGTGACCCCACTGACCTTCACGAAAGTAGACAGGTACGCCTTCGCCGATATCAACGTCAAGTTCGTCCCTTCCAGAACGCCGCACAACGACGGGTACTTCTGGGGAATCTTCGACGGACCGGGTCGGGTGCTTGCACACGCGTTCTATCCAACCTTCTACGGTGAGATTGCCGGGGACGCTCACTTTGACGACGGAGAAAGTTGGACTGCGAACTCATATTACGGTATGACGAAACATTACATATTTTTCGAAATATTTCAAAATTTGAAAAAAAAATAGTATTTCCCCTAAGATGAGCGAATGTACTAACTTCGCATGTGATTTCAGACCATCCTTGCCATGGGAAAAGTGATTGGAGTGTGGAAAAACGGCCCGCCATCGATACTTACATTCTGATATTAGATAAAATATTGTATAAATGTGAAGATTTGCTAGATTGATTAACACACCTTGAAGTTCCTCATTTTCAATATCCTTTAAAAAATTATAGCTGGTATTTATTACAATGAATATTCATGAAAAAGGAACATCAGCGTGTCCGGTGACAGATAACCCAGCGTATATGCCTCACCTCGCCAACAGATAGATCGAAACGATCATTGTTCAAAAAAGTTCCAATTCGTATTGCTATGTTGACGGAGGGGAGCAATGTCTGAATGACGTGTTTCCAATCGTTTGTACACTTAGCACTCTGTGGCTAATGGGCGTCTAAAGCGCAAGCGTTGTCAAAATACAATGAAACGACAGAGATATACGCTTATCTGTCCAACTGAGCAAACGTAGACGTGATTTTCAGCAAAAAATTTACTTGTAATAATAAATTCTGATGTTCATATCATGTCTTCGCTTCCAGGGACAAATTTGTATTTAGTGGCAGCTCACGAATTCGGTCACAGCCTCGGTCTCGGTCACAGCAACGTGTATGGCGCCCTTATGTACGCCTATCACTCAGGTTACAGACAAAACTACCAACTTCATCCTGATGATATTGCTGGTATCCAATATCTTTACGGTAAGTAGAGTCATTCCACTACATATTCCCCCAGTCTCTGCCCAATGCGCGCGCTCTCAGTTACTAGTTAAAGGAAAGAAAATTTGGTACTGCTGATTTAATAGTGCCAATTTAATGGCGACAAATGACCGATCAAGATGTGTGGAATGGATACGAAAAGCAAATGCACCAGTTCCGTAACCATCGACAGATTCCTACACACAAATTTCAGGTGTTTTATCTTAATTGTTATCTTCTTGCTTTTTTCACAAACTGTAAAAAAGCAAGGTTCTGGGTTCATGTGAAAAATAACACAATTCTAAAGCGCAAATAAACTAAATAAATAAATATGGCGGAAAGTCAGAAAAATGGAAGAAAGTTTACCACAATTTTATGCAGAATATCCTGCTGTTAACGACACCACTCAACTTAGATTCTTTATACGAATACTTCATATAATTTGCTTATTTTCCTGTTTATAGGTCAGAAACCCGAAGCCACTGAACCACCAGTGGTTGCGATTCCTAACCCGAACCCGAATCCTAACCAGTGTCCAACCAGGATGGATACCATAACCGAGACAAGCGACGGCAGCACGTACGCCTTCCAAGGTATGGTAAATATTTACATGTAAATATAGTACAGGGGACAATAACACTAGTCACGAATTTTAATTGAATTGTATACGTGCCGCCATGAACGTAGTCACAATACAAAGCTTTGATTGTTCATTCCTCATATCTTATGTAATTATATTCATCGGTGATTGTTTTAACATTCGCTTATGGATTTTTGTTTCGCTCATTTAGTTTTGCTGAGTCATTAAACGTTAAAGTTTCATTAGAATGAAAAATGATGTAAAATTATGTTTTATCGGTATATTTTCTTGACTTCTTGGTAGGTGTACTCATGCTGCATATTATTTTTATTCTTTTTTCCTCTTATAATCGAATTTTGACAGTGATGACTCCGCAAAAACTAAATGAGCGAAATCCAAAATACATGATCGGGTGTTTTTTTATAGGTGGTTATTTCATACTGTTGGTCTGACATTGCTTCAATACGTACAGAAATGAAGGAATAAGCCTATAAAAATAATACTTAAACACCATGTTGACACATGGATGCAATACATAACATTTCAACTAACACCAAGATATCCTTTGTCACCAATTTTTTTCAGGTGCATTGTACTGGCGTTTGACTGACGGTCGAGTGGACTACGGTTACCCGAAATCAGTACCAGGCGATTGGCAGGGTCTGGTAGGAGGCTTTGATGCCTCGTTCACCGCTTCCAACTATTGGTTTTGGCGACCATCCGGGCTTCACGGAAAAACCTGGTTCTTCAAAGTAAGTAATGAGTTGACATATTGTGAAATGATAGATCGTCACATCTGGCCTTTCGGAATGAATATATTTTGTTTTGCATTTTGGATCCATGTAAGAGATGAACAATATGGTCAGTATGGTAAAGCCTGCGTTTACAAAATCTGAAGTGAAGATTTCAATTAACAGAGAGAATTCGACAAAAAGATTGTGCCAATATTTTGAAATAAGTTTACCTGATCCTGAGCGTTTCAACATTTTTAACCAAACAACCCTACTTGAAATACCGATCGATTTTACATATATATTATTGTTTTATACACACTCTTGTCTGCTACCCGTACATGAGACATACTACTGTAATTTACAAGAACTTTAGAACCCAATCAACTATTTTTCTTGCACTCATTTCGATAAGATGGTTTAAAATCATAATCATTATGCTACTTTATGAATATTTATGTAGGTGTGACAACAGAACGTTTTCCAAACATTGGTGATCAACGCACCACAATTTCAATTTTAGCGACTAAATTATTTAGAGTTGAAACTCAAAGATGGTGTGTGAGTGTGTGTGAGTATATATATATATATATATATATATATATATATATATATATATATATATATATATATATATATATTTGTGTGTGTGTGTGTGTGTGTGCGCAGAGTATACTTGCAAACATTCAACGTGTTGCAGCATGACAAACTTAGCAAATGTTGTGCATATGTTACTTCACTTCATAAAGACGCTAAAAATTTACTGCTGTCAACTAAGAAATAATCCCAACAATATTCCTCATCCTTCATATTTACTCCAGGGTGGCCTGGTATGGCGTTTCAAGGATCGCGTGATGGACTCAGGTTATCCGAAACCGATTTTCTTAGAATTCCCGGGACTGCCGAACGATATCGATGCTGCTTTCGAGTATTCGGGCAACGGTCAAACATACTTCTTCAAAGGTAAGAGTGAGGGTGCCGGGTACACTACACAAACACTATCCAAAGGGAACAGAGTTACAGACATTGCATGTATGTAAGCCAATCTCGGTCCCTTAAATGCGATTTTGCCACCTAAGTGAGTCATAAAAGTCGACCATATTTTCAATATGGCAGAGGTCTATAAATTTTACTGAAGTAAAATGAGAGTTTAGGTTATGCAGAAATTTAATAACAGAAATGCCTAAAAAGGTGAAAAGGTAAATGAGTTTAGCAAGTTTCATGAACAAACAGAACTTTTGTGTTTAAAGTATTTATGAGATCACTATGAAACTTAAGGTGTGAAGTCGACTTTTTACCCACAACGCATTTCAATATCCTGTAGTTTGCCCCCTTAGTACAAGACAAAAGCTGCAGATTTATTTAAGGTAGCAAGATTGGTAATATTTGAAAAGTGAAGCACTCAGCGGCTCCTTCAAATTTGCTGCAAGAGTGGTCGACACACTTCCGCATCGCAGGGTACTCGAAACGCAAACATTTCAAAAGAGGCGATTTTACATTTACAGGCGATTTAGTATCGCACAAATACTCTGTACACGATTACCATGGCGTAAACTCGAAATGTAACAAGTGAGAATTTGCGCATGCTCGATAATCGAAAAGTTTAATCAGTTTGCGTTATTCTAAATCAGAATTGACAGTAATATATCGAGCAACTATTTGCAGCTTTGCGAAGATTTCATTACCTTTGCTGTACTTACGTGAAAGCTTCCATTGAAAAAGTACATTATCGAATATTTCTGTCACACATTTTTGTTACAGATAATTACTTCTATATGTTAAACTGGCAAATGGAAGTAGTCGGCCCATTCTACATGAGTAACTGGAGGGGTATCCCATCAACCGTCGACGCTGTTCTGCAGGCCAGCGACGAATACGTTTACTTCTTGAAGGACAATCAGTATTACAAGTTCAGCCACAGCTCTTTCAGTACCCTCCCGGGCTATCCACGCTCTTTCGGCACCGATTGGCTGCAGTGCAACAGCGCCCTCGTGGCTCCAGATCACTCAGAGCAGCAGCCTGGTGACGATATCGGTGGTGTCGGCGGTTTGGCTCTCCATGATGGAAATGACGAGTCTCTCGCAACCGGGCAGAGCGGCGCTGGTCGTGTCCTCGCCTCGAGCATCTTTTTGCTCATTTTGGCCCCAATGATACCTTTGTAAAGAAACTGCCACGCTACATGCACTTATAATATGACATAGTATTCTTTAGGAGTTTCTCCAGCACACGCGAGAGTAAGGGGTGTAGCAGGATGCGAACATATTTATCGAAATACATTGTATGGCCCGTGGGGGGGGGGAATACTCCCGTAGAATGGTGTAAGGATATGTGCCGCCCGAATTCCTCACTTTTTTCACTTAAAAATCCCTAAACATAGGTCACACTTTTCATTTAAAAATATTACATATGAATAAGTGACGGAGGAAATGTCCCCATATACTTCAGGAAAATCTTCACATGCAGCAGAATAAGGTTAAAGATCCCCAAAATTTGTTGAAGGAATAGTTTTGGAATATTCATGATAGATATTTTCAACTTGGGGGGCACAACTCCTACGAAAACATTTGGAGCACCTCCGAGTTTGTGGGCTATCCCATGAATATGTGTTTTTCCTTTGCCTTGGTTCATTTACTAATAAAGCCTACCGACCGATCTGAATTGACGACTTTGGAACGTTTCCATGAAACGTACATAGATCCTCTGATACTGACACAGTGTTTTAATCTCAGGGCAAAAACTAAATAACACCATCAATCGTACATACATAAGTTATTGTCAACATTAATACCAACATTTGCCATGTATTTTTGAAATTTAAAGCTCTCTTCATACGCATAACTTTCAACTTGAACGAAAAAATCAGCGTAGTAAGTTTCCTATAGTTCTGGAAACTCTATGCAATATGCACTTTTACATTCGTTTTATAATGTAGCAATCTGAGCCTGTAATATTTTAAGTTGGATCTGTTGATATATATATCGGGGCAAGCGCCCTCTATTGCCAAAGTCACGCTGGTCGTGACAGCGATAAAACTAAAATGGATTCATTTGAAATATTTATTTGAAGTTCACATTTATATTGTCGATATTTTATAAATAAAAAACGTAAACTCTGCTAACATTTCACTGTGTTTTTACTGTTTTTGGACACGTGTGATGTTGAATTGTGCGAATTTGGCAAATTACGTCTACGCGAGGTAAGGGCAGAAGTGACAATTATTTTGGCAACCGCAACTTCCAAATTTTTTTTTCAGTATTCAGATGAGAAGTTTGAAGTGGGAGATTTCCTTCAACGTTTCTAATACTAGTAGATGTGTTTGTTTGATGTTTTCCTGGGGTAACTCACTCCTCCGCAAAGATTTTCTCAATATTTTACACAAAAGGTCTGTGCATCTGGCGATAGTTGACACACCGATATCATTAATTAAAACACCAGGATTTTAACAACAAGTTGATTTGTACACTAAGTGGAATGCCTTGTGGAAAATATTGAGAAGATCTTGAAGGAATGAGTTACAAGGGTTCCTTAACAGATGTTTGTGCCCAGGAGTCCCCACATTGGCAGGGCGGTTTTTTATCTCTGGGCAAATTGAAAAACTGTGCACAACTTCCAATGGAGAACAAAGGACTAAAATCACATACACAGTCAATGTCAACGACAACTAATTCGAGAACCAGGGATTGAGGACTGCCCCTTTAACTACATGTAAGATGTCTGTTAGACCTTATTGCTACTTGTGAAAGTTTACTCATAAACTATAAAATAATCCACTTGTAATGAGCCCGAACATCAAAATGCCACCACGACCTGGAGGGTGTAGATGAGCGCCCTCAGTTTCGATATAAAGAAGTTTTAAGCAGTCCGCATGTAGCCTCAGGCGATGGTTATAGATGCCAATCGATGGTTTCATGCAGAATTCATCTGTAATTAAAGGGAAACAGTCGTCGGAACTGCGCCTGTGCGAGTTTCTTGTCTACAAACAATGTATTTCGTGCACGATATCTAAATGCACCTCATACTTGCAACATTTAAATTATACGATGTAGATTATGACAGACATGTTTTGACTTTCATCGATCACCATCGTACCTTGGATACAGTGTTTACATTGGTCGTATGCGTCCCAAACGAACTTTGAGCGCAGTTCCAAAGACTTTATCATTTTAAAAAGCACGCGTTCATCGGGTGTACATTTGAAGCGGTAGATAATGCTGTTATAGTTACTGATACTGGTCACACATTCGTCTCGTTCATGCATAACATGGTAGGGATCTCCCAATATGTCGTGTCAACTTGAAGTCATGTTCTCTTGCACGTCTAGCGATTTTAAATTAAATCAATATTTGTCTATAACCACACAAATCTGGATATATCTCAGTGAAAGTCTCCTGCTCGGACACTTTTCTGATTCCATTGTTTACACGTCATCAATGTACTGCGTATGCGACGTCATTTTATCGGCCGCTTTTTTCGCGTGACTGTTCCCAGAAATGCTATAGACGATTGCGTCCGAAGCTGGTGTCATATGGTTATTCTCGTTATTTTTCCATTAAAGGTTTTTATTTTAGTGTATGTACGAGCAAAATTAATGATGGTGTCGCATTCCTGTAGTTCGTAATTTATCTATCAACGCCTTCTACTTTCGATCTGTTGCAGAGTTTTTACACTCTTGGCTGTAAGGTCACGGTACGCTGTTCAGACATCCTACGGATTTGTATTACGTCATGTACATGCAATATATCGTCTGTGTTGGCACTCAGCCAAATTCAATTGCTATGAGTATTAATCATATACCGTAATCCATTGTCTTATATTAAACAAATAATAAACGGAAACCACTTTTATTACTTCACCGTTTTCGTGAAAAACCTAAACACTTCTGGCAAATCAGCAAAAATGTGTAAACCGTTGCATATGATACATCGTCAAAAAGCTCGAAAAGTACCCATTTGCAGATTACGTCTATTTATCATATCGACGAACTCGCATTTCAGTGTCCGTGTCGTGCCTCGTCAGCTTAATTTCAGTACCAATAGGCAAGAATCAGTGAATTTTCAAATCAACCTCGATTGTAACTTGAAAAAAAAAGCCGTCTGAATAACTCCGAGCTCTCAATCTCCGGAGAAAAGCCACATTTGTTGAAACGTCTTCAGATAAAACTAACGCGCGTTCAGAAACTGGTTTCCTTGAAACATAGCTAAACGCAAACATTTGAGCGACAGCATTCAACACATATATATGGTAGTTTAATCAACAGTTTTGGATCGTTCTTTCGAACAGCGAATAGGTCATCACCCGGGTGAAACGGCAAATAAAATTTAAATTTTTTGAAAGAGAAAGCGAAACCTAGCTTCATTTTTTAACATTTCGCTGTAGGAAACTTTTTTAACATTTTCTTTTAATTTCGATCACGTATTTTGGCAGAGGTCCTAAAATTAAGCAATGGTTGGCAATCAAATTCGTGCCGATTCCTTGCCCACAACGAGAACTTGGGAACAAAATGTTGATTTTCACAAAATCGAGAATTATAAATATACGGTATCATTAGCAGTAGCGTAGCTGAGGCAATATCTCATGTCGTAGAGAATATCCAACGTGACAGGTCCAATATAAATACATTAGAAGAAAATACAGGATAATCGAGAACTTTTGAATGTTTACTTGACCAAGACATGTGTCTTTTACTGTGTGTTTCATTCCGGACATCAAATGCGCAACTGTAAGTTGGTCCGGATATTGAAGAGTGGAGCATTGAATCACGTCCCCGAGACGCAACTCGACCAATGCGAACTCGAAAGTGGGTTATATCTGCCATAATGACGTAATCGATTATCTCGTCCAGCTAGTCCGGGGAATTTCTTCAATCCTTTTCCGGCTAGTTTGCTCTTAAACACAAACGCATGAGTTCAGGCTATGTGCTGAGACGATTTTTTTTTTGTCGTTACAAATTGTGCATTTTCAAATCCCATTGTACATATTGAAACTCTTTGGAAGCAGAACTTATCGTATAAATTTCGAAATTGTACAATGTGTATACAATTTTAATCAGACTTCTCACTGCGATATCAACTTCAAGACACAATACTAACACTGTAGATGTCTCTCCAATAGACGCACACGATGGTGACGTCATCGAAACTGACTGAACTCTTTGGTAGGTGGGTCGTGACATGGTGAATAAAAAATTGACAAAGGACTTATCGGGTCTGCTGACTGATATTTCTTCTGTTTAGCCGTGAGAGTACGCTTCCTTATTCTGCGTTCAAAGTCCGATCACATGATAATGAAAGTCACATGGCCAGCAAATGACGGGCAAGAATAGAACGGGGAATCCACACAGTAATGTTGTGTCAACGAAATGCCCCAAGACGTAAACATACGATGGTGCGGTTTTATGCCCCGATGAAACTGACAACAATTATTGTGCAAAACATGATGTGCGAGCGTTCGTATTACTGCTATCGGTTTCAGTTATTCTATCTTAATATGTAGAGACATAAACATATGCAGATAAGCACAATAGACATACACACATAAATAAACATAAACATAAACAAATACATACATATATATACAGATATGTGTGTACACAGTACATAAACACACAAGGAGATAGACAGATCTATACACACACATTTACGATACATAAAGTACAACACTGCAATGTCAAACATGTTGCTGTCCGGGTCTCAAAGTTGAAACTGTGTTGTAAGTTCAGTCAGTAGTTTATACCCGCTTGGCATTTCTTTCCCTTCACGCTTTCATCATGGCATTGTCGACCTCTGACTTTGGGCCTTACAGTCGTCACCGCGTACAGAGAGCCCATTACGAAACTTGAACTCGCAGTACAGCCAAAGTAATGCATGAGATGTAACAGCAATGGCGTTCCGCAAAACACTTTAACGCACTCGTCATGTCAGGCTTCGGGCAGAAATCTTCCTTCTCGTTCGCGGGTGGTCACATGACACCAGTAAGTCTATTTTCCTTCAGTCCACGGGGCTATACTGTAATAGGAAATTCCCGTACGTCATCTGTTCTGTATTGTAGTTCAGCTACACTGCGCATGCGCGCATGCCGGTTTAACCTGAGTCTATTTCGATGTCTGTATAATTTCGATGCATTCGTTTGTGCACAGTTGATCTCTGGTCTGACTTCTGCATATCAGTATTGCGAACGTCGGTCAAAGCCGAGAAAAATCGTGGGTGCGTGAACACCGACTCAGTCCCACCATGTTGAGGAAATTCACTCTCAGTGAACTGTGGGTCCTCTTTTCCCTAAGATTCGTGGTTTTCGGCGAGGGGAGGTCACTGAGCAAGGAAACTTACCGGGAAGAATTCCATGCCGGCAGTTCTATGTCTAGAATAGCGCCACTATTAGCTAATATGAAAGGGAGAAGTGTACTTTCGGTGGACGGACTTGATGCTGACATAGTGCAGGTAGGTAATTTGGAATTGCGGGAATTTCTCAAAACGTCTGTTAGTAACTCTAGGGCTATACCAAAATATTTGCAAAATCGGTGTCGGGAGAAGTAAAAAAAACCTTCAGCTCTTCGAAGGTTAGCCCAAAGTTTCGCTGTATTCAACGCATTCTTCAAGGAAGAAATTGTAGCAAAGTAAGTGAGCGCCAGGCGTATAAAGGACCAGGTCGTTGACTATCGTGTGCAACACTCGCTACGTACGGGTTCGTTGAAATCTGCGTCCAGACGATCGACCACATTTACGTTTCATTTTGTAATCACAGGAACTTAATAGATAATTGAATATGAAACAGGAAGCAACTAGCAGGAATTGTAGAGTATTTTTGTTGCCCGGTTCAGTATTATTACGTGGCATATTTATGCCATAGTAAAATGACGACACCATCCGAAAAAAGGCACATCCCAGAGCTTTGCCCATGTCACCGTTCATGTGTGGGCTGATGATTTCGGGCGCGGTTTGTTGTTATTCCTATCCCTGGACAGATTATTGAGTAACCACAATAACCACAGTTGCAACAAAGTTGCAACGTCAGTGCCAGAAATGCTGAACGCAGGTCATTGCGCGCCTAAAGAAAAAATCAAAATACAAATGAAGTTTTACTGCATGGCAGCAGTCAAGGTCGATTTCCCTTTTTGCTCTCTACGTGTTTATACAAGACTGTTCGTAAATGGTAACTTGTACACATCAACTCTGATCATCAAGGAAGTGGCTTGCCTTTAATTTTATCCACATTATTGTAACAGCAAAAGCTTTCCTCATAAACACGATTCAGGCAGACCGGGTACATATCAGGCGGAAGAATATCGAATGTCTGAGACCGGACCACGTGAAGTTCAGGAAGTTGTTTGCAGCGTTCCCACAATCTGTCCGATGCATCCCTGTGAACATCTATATATTGTACGCAATAAATGACAAAATAAATGAGTTAAGTACTGGGAAATGGTGATACAGAAAGCTGTTCGGGCCCGGCGGTGGCAGTCTCTGGATGGGTGGGTACCCACGCTCGTTAGCAGAGTTTGAAATGTACCCCTTTTCCCAGAATTTTTCTCTGAAAAACACCCCCTTTTTTTGGAAAATCTGGGAGAAAATCACTGCGAAAAACAACCCCTTTTTTCCGATATCTGGGAGATTTTACCTAAATGTTTGCCAAGACATTTGAATACCATAATTTACCAATTTCAAAGCAAGTGTGCTGACTCTTGGTGAAAAAGGAACACATAATACACTAGCTTAGCATGGGTTGACTTTGTGTTTGATGTGCACAGTAACAGACTGCCTTGTTCAATGTATGCTTAGTAACATAATGAAAACTTGAAATACAGTGATCGTTCAATGTTTTGTCTTCACCATATGTTCATCAGTCACACTCATATACAATCACTTTTCTGATCCATTTTGATCTTGTATTAGTTGATGGCTCTTGAGTTATTAGACATCATCCGTCATCTGTAGCTGCAAAAAAAAAAATCCTTTTGTAGAAAAATCACTTGTAGCTAAGGGAAATTTGCCACCAGCTACAACCATTTCTTTCACTGAATTTCAGCAAAGATTGGATAAATAGTACTCTCCTGCTTTCAGGTATCTATCTATCGAATACTACAATCTCAACTGTTAATACAACTATATGTACTACAAAACACGACATGTAAATGTCAGTACAATAAACCGGGTACAATCTACTGAATAACAGTTAATTCAACTAGAAATACTTCTTAGTACAAAACACACATGCAACTTTTATTACAATAACCTGAACAGATAATCTACCAAATAAATGACAACCAACCCAAAGAGAAATACTACAACTACAAAACACCTCAAGCAAGTGTTAGTACAATCTATAAAATGACAACCGATTCAACTAGAAATAACGGTAGGCATTCTCATGTTGATTCGCTGACTTGAGTTTACCAGCGATGCCTTACAACTTGTAAGCTAGTAGCTATGGACCAAGCTGTGATATCGCAGTGGTGTTGTGGCGTCTATCGAACGCGCTCGGGTCAAGGGTCATCGCCACAGACCTTGGCCCGAGCGCATTCTATAGACGCCACAGCACCGCTGCGATATCACAGCCACTATGGACCAAACAGCACAGCTAGCTACATTTTTGCTGCGGATCCGTAGCCCTTCCACTCCCTTTGCTGGTTGTGTTGGGGGAGTCCCCCAACACAACCAGCAAAGAGGTAGTTACAACCAGCAAAGAGTAGTTACAATCACCTTCACGATGTGATGTACGGTTCTCCCGGGACGGTTCTGGAGTCCCCCCAACACAACCAGCAAAGAGAGTGGTAGGCTACGGATCCGCAACAAGCTGTACATTTATTAATTTATGCGTTTCGCTAAGTTTTTGAAAGACTTACTTGACTCGGAGAACTCACTTTCCAACATTTGAATCACTTCTGGAATCACTGTGTGTACTCCAGGTACACATCCACAATAACCGCATCTCAAACTGTCATTTTCACCGACAAATTCCATGCAATTTCTGCACAGGTTTTGCATCTCCCGCGAAGAACACCTCTACCATCGACCGCCATATTGCTAGTCATACAGGAAGTTGTTGTTGGATGTTGAATTAGCTATCTCCCCCCCCCCCGGTAATACAGCGTATCAATTCATAAACACAAGAACAAAGTTAACCATCACAGGGACGGTCACTGGATTTCTGAACAGCCAGAACATACTAAATTTTAATCGAACTGATTTGAGGGGTGGGCACGTAGTTACAATCACCTTCACGATGTGATGTACGGTTCTCCCGGGACGGTTCTGGATCATGGCTTGGGGGACCGCTGCTGGGTTTTACTCTCTCGAGTGAGAAAGCGTCTTGGGAGAAGAACCAGACCTATTCTCGGAGGGTGATCTGAAAAAGTGCCCCTTTTTCTCGATTTCACGGACCTAGATGTATCCGGAATTTCCGACTAAAATCACCCCCTTTTCCGCGAAATTTCTAACGAGCGTGCGTACCCGGCTGCTCCGAGACTGCCACCACCGGGTGTTCGGGCCCTCATTTTTGAGATTTATATAATATTCGTGAGAAACGAGAAGTGTCATTGATCCTAAAGGGGAGTAGAGGGTATTAAGTCTTATCGACTTACGATTACAATTGTAAATTGTGATCGCTATCCCAAACTAAGGCCAATAAGGCATTCAAAGCCTAGGCGAAACATATTATTGATTATGAAATATGAATATTATCGATAAAATAAGTTCTGTATTTAGATCGGAGTTGAGCTTCCTTTCTTTCTGTTTTTTCTTACTTTCTGCAATACTTGAAAAATCGCTAAACCGGATCAACAGAGGTTGAGTTTCCTTTCATGTCTTCAGTACATGCATGGAAAGTCACTGAACACGTAGGGATCATCGCTTGACACAGCTGCCGTGTCTATTGTAGTATATGTACCTTTTACATGTATATACAATGTCTGTGAGAATTGCCCAGTGCCATTGAAACAAACTCAGGTGCCATACAATTTAATATTTTTTGCTTCTTTTTAGTCGAGTGAACACACTCCATTAGTTAACCTTAAACTATTTTGACCTACTTCAAAGGCTTTCAGTTTATTTCAAATAAATAAATAAATAAATAAATAAATAAATAAATAAATAAATAAATAAATAAATAACAGTATTTGCACCCTTAAAGGGACACAGTCGCCCTTTTTAGCTTCTTTTTCATGAATTTGTTTGATATGATAAGTTGTTTGCAATTGTTTGTTTGACGTTTTGACACGTGCTGCAATGTTGGTCAACTGTGTACAATGTCACCTTTGCTTGCAGCAAGACAAGATTAAACATTAAGTGAAACATTTTATGGTCTGTATCAAAAAATCAAGTCCCGTGCATTATTCTCACCATGCATGGCTGAACAGACACTGTTACACAAAGTTTGGATCTCATCCAAGCATTTTTCATGAAATCTTCATTGGTGGCGCCTATCATATCAATAAGGATATCAGCTTTCCCTTACATTGTGGCAAGTGTTTATTTGTCACAGGAAAACAAGTCGAAATAGGAAGCATCATTTTTGTCTCGAGGACACTGTCACTATCGAAGTCATCTGTTTAGTATCCGCCAAAGGGGTAATTTTTGTATACTGGGTGTTTGATTTTATTCAAGTATTCCGTGTTTTCTTGATATCATAAAATGGTAAAACGGAGCGACTTTCTCCCTGTAGATGTTGTTATAAGTCTTAGATTGAGTCATATGTAAGTTACACTGGGTAGAACGCCCCTCGGGGGCAGATATTTGGACTCAATTTTTTTCTATTCTTTTCTGATCTACCACTCATGGGGGCTCATTTTAAAGCTCTGGCGTAAGAAAAACTTCTACAGTCTTCTACAGTCTTAAGTATTTGAAAATCGAAATTTTATCTTCCCCAACAAAGTTAAACACAGGATGGCGGCCATTTTGAATTTGAAATATCGGTAAATGTCAGGTCATTTGTTTCTGTGGCACTATACTTTGCATGTTGACCCCTGATTTTTAAGAGTACAGTTTTAAAGTTTCATTTAGGAAAGTTTGAGCAAAAGTTTGTCTTTCACTTTCGAGGCGCGTTCTACCCGAAAGGTATACAGTCACCTTTAATCTAAATATGCCCATATATGATCAAAGGGGCGTTCCTTAGTATTAAAAATGCCCATGTGAGGGCGCTGTTTTTAAAAAGCAGCCACCCGCTTAAAATCTGTGATTGGTTAGATTTTCTCTTTCCATGGTAACTGTGGTAAAATTGGAACAGGTGACAGTATACTTTTAATCCAAATTGGGTCAGAAGTCTTACATGTAGCGTGTTCAGTGCGTCTTACAGTGCCATCCAGTTACGTTCCCCATGAACAAAGTTTGAGGTGAGTAAATCAGAATGTAAAGGCTTTACGGATCTTGGAAGCGGAACAAAAGAATATTAACTAGCTCGGTGCAGCGTAACCTCTGCCCCCTCTGACGACGCGTACTCGAAACGATGCGAGTATCCAAAAGCCATCGCAAACATCACCCTATAAGCTTATACACTGCCCTAAAATCTGAAAGGTCGACAGATTGCGCAAAGGCACATGATTGTTGTGTAAACAGTTGATCACAGGCCACACCTGTCGACACGGAGAATGACACGATAACGGCTGATACAACTCTCTCTCTCTCTCTCTCTCTCTCTCTCTCTCTCTCGAGAGAGAGAGAGAGAGAGAGAGAGAGAGAGAGAGAGAGAGAGAGAGAGAGAGAGAGAGAGAGAGAGAGAGAGAGAGAGAGAGAGAGTTTCCCGCCAAATCGACAAAATACGAATGTGTCTTTACATCGTATACATGGCTTCGATAAATGGGATAGCTTGGACAGCGCATTCTTTAAATTAATTTGTTTATTGAAAAACGGTGCGCGTCACGCATTATAAAAATGTGAAAATTTTCAGAGACAGAATGTGAGACACTGGCAGGATATGCGTGTCACTCGAAAACACAATATTTCTTCCTTTTAATTTGGTTTTGAACTGCCATTTCGTGTTACTATTTATATCCCATTACAGTTTGCAAGGAAGTACAATCGACTGAAAGAAACAAAGGAACTATCACGCCTCCGTTTAGTCCCGAATGTTTTCCGCGTATCTATGCACGCGATCGCCATTATTACAATAGCCCCAGTCTGGGTTGAATTAGTCTGTTCCTCTCTTCTTTGAAATAAAACCTCTTTCTGGTATCAACTATTTTTCTGCCAATCTGAAAACATCGAGAATCTATCTGTACATATTGGAACCTGTCCCAAACGATGCTGAATTCACTTCCCGAAAAAAGGACGTGTGTGTGTGTCAGTCTTTAATAAATCAAGGCTTATTGGCAGATAATCCCTGTTGACAAGAAGTGGCTGTAAGGGACTGGACACAAATTACAGGGGGGGTGGGCCGGTGTTTTTTTGGGGGTGGGTCGCCATTTTTCGCGCAAGCATTTTTGAAGGGTCATAAAATTTTGTGCAAGCCTATGGGGGAGGGTCACCTTTTTTCATGCATCAAAGCTGAAATTGCATGTGCACGTTATCGAATACTGAAAGAAGAAAAAATACCTCCTGGCACTTTCATTTTCTGCCATTACCATTTTCGGCGCGCCCTTCGGGCGCAAATTTCAGGTATAATAAACAATGTATTGATGATCCAAGCAGCCACATTGATTTAAGTTGTCATGATTTCTACTTATTCAACACTATTGTGCATAACTGTCCCTATAATAACTCTTTCAATAACAGTTTGGGAGATTACTTATTTGACATCATTCTCCCATTGACAATACATTGGGTATAGGTCGGTGTCAAACGTTCATGTCGCTGTATGTACATTTTTTAATTTTTTGAGGACATTGACAGAATACAAACTGTTCAGAATAGTGCATAGTGTCATCAATAACAACTGGAAGCTTCAGGTCGAACAACTTTTGAATAACAATTTAGGATCAGATAACCTATGAGTTATTTGTAGTTTCCTCATAGCCTACAATGTATAGTGAATCAACATTTTGGTGAAATTCCAAAATCAAATTTCTTGCACAACCATTGACTTGAAACCACTCTAGTCTAATCATTAATATTAATACTAATAATTAGGTGTACATAAATGCACAGGTTTACCAAGTTTTGTATTGGAAAAAAATTATTCATAGTTTCATCATAGACTGCCATGTATAGTGAATGGACATTTCAGTGAAATTCCAAAATCAAATTTCTTGCACAACCATGGACTTGAAACTACTCTCGTCTAATCATGAACATTAATACCAATAATCAAGTGTACATAAATGCACAGATTTTCCTATTTTTGTATTGGAAAAAAATTATTCATAGTTTCATCATAGACTGCCATGTATAGTGAATCGACATTTAAGTGATATGCCAAAATCAAATTTCTTGCACAACCATTGACTTGAAACCACTCTAGTCTATCATGAATATTAGTACCAATAATTCAGTGTACATAAATGCACAGATTTACCTATTTTTGTATTGGAAAAAAATTATTCATAGGGTTTCACCATAGACTGCCATGTATAGTGAATGGACATTTCAGTGAAATTCCAAAATCAAATTTCTTACACACACATGGACTTGAAACTACTCTAGTCTAATCATGAACATTAATACCAATAATCAAGTGTACACAAATGCTCAGATTTTCCTATTTTTTTATTGGAAAAAAATTATTCATAGTTTCATCATAGACTGCCATGTATAGTGAATCGACATTTAAGTGATATGCCAAAATCAAATTTCTTGCACAACCATTGACTTGAAACCACTCTAGTCTATCATGAACATTAGTACCAATAATTCAGTGTACATAAATGCACAGATTTACCTATTTTTGTATTGGAAAAAAATATTCATAGGGTTTCACCATAGACTGCCATGTATAGTGAATGGACATTTCAGTGAAATTCCAAAATTAAATTTCTTACACACACATGGACTTGTAACCACTCTAGTCTAATCAAGAACATAAATATCAATAATCAAGCATACATAGATACACAGATTTGCCAAGTTTTGTATTTAAAAAAAATTATTCATAGTTTCTTCATAGACTACAATGTATAACGGATCCACATTTCATGCGAAATTCCAAAAACAAAGTTATTGTACACAGATGCACGTGTTACCACCCTCTTCTAATCAAGCACAATTGTGTCAATTATTCAGGGTCATATATACACAAATAGTGCATATTTTTAATTCTGAAAATTTTTTTTACAGTTTTGTCATAGACTCCCATGTATAGTGGATCAACATTTTATGCGAAATTCCAAAAACAAAGTTATTGTACACAGATGCACATTTTACCACCCTCTTCTAATCAAGCACAATTATGTCAATTATTGAGGGTCCATATATGCACAAATAGTGCAAATTTTTAATTCTGAAAATTTTTTGACAGTGTTGTCATAGACTCCCATGATAGTTTTGTCATAGACTCCCATGTATAGTGGATCACAACTTGATAGAAATTCCAAAATCAAATATCTTGTTCACATGTGCACTTGTAAACAACCCATGCTAATCAAGTATATCTATATCAGTTATTAAACATCTGTATATGAACAGATATAGCTAGTTTTATACTGGAAAATACACGTTCGTAGTTTTCTTATAGTCGACTACATGTATAGTGAATCAACATTATCGATAAAATCTAAAAATTACATTTTTTTGTACAGGCATGCACTTTTTACCTGCCACTTCAAGCAAAGTACATTTACATGAATTATCACACACATATGATTTGATATTTCTTGGACAACGCGTTATATCGGCCACATTTTGCCTTCCTTTCGGGAGGGCGACTTAAAAAGTATAGCAAGTCAGAAGGGGGTCTTTAACACATTGCGGGTTTTTTTGGGGGTATTGAGTAACAGGGAGGGTCACTTATTTCATGCACGGATAAGGGGGAGGGTCACTAATTTTTGTGCATGAACTTTTGAAGGGTCACTATTTTTTACGCAGCGGTTTTTCGAAAAACACCGGCCCACCCCCCCTGTAATTTATGTCCAGTCCCTAATCAGATTGATCTAGGTACAGAGCGGATCGACACTTTGCTATGAACTGTTTATCCTAGTCATATATTTGGCTATCCAACGTCAAATAATGTAACACAACCTCTAATCCTTGATTGCACGCACGTTCTTGTGTTTTGCTGTTACATTTCAGTCCAACGTATGAAGCGCAGTGACGTTACTATACTTTCGAATACCCGAAACGAGAAGTCGAAAGTTTTTAATCTGACAAGAGTAAATACCAACTTGATATTGCAACCTCGTAATCATAGGTTCGGTGGTTTTGACACAACTACTCTTTCAAGACGAATCATGAATCCTTGAAATACGCTCATATTTTTGTCGGGATTTATTTTTTCAGTTCGGATGAATTGAGCGGGTTTGATTGTATACGATGGAAATCGGCAGCAAGAAAATGTCAGCAGGGAAATGGCCGATGACATAATTTGCCTTTTTTGTCCTTGACCTTTGAACTATATCGTTTTGAAATGGACACAGTCAATTTTAAACGTATGTGAGATGCCTAAAAGAGTAGCTGTTCTGTAATTCATGAGAGACAGAATGACGAAAATGTCATAAAATTTACAAATACCTATAACACACGCCGCAAAAAAGTATCAGTGTTGTCATCATCACCAAGAACAAGGTTTCATTTTGTGCGCGTTTAACGTAAAATGAAATATACGGAAAGTCAATGTTTAAGCTGTATTTATATTTTTTCAATATTTTGGTGCACAACATTTCACTTCAGATAATTTCAGTGAGACAATTCAAAGTTTTCCCTATCTTGAGACACAACAGTTTTACACGGCCTTTTTTTAAATGCCACCGCAAGGATGTTTTCATACTAAGAGTGGTTCTTTTTCTGCTATCATTCCACTGACTATAGTGTTCTGAAGTCTTAGATCACAACTACACACTACGTTGCGACTTTATCAAAGAAACCGAAGACTGCAAAGGAGACGATGGCTTTATCAACTACATGCAACTAGTTCACTGTGCTTTTCCTCATGACGAAAATCTCTTCTACGTAGCTTTAGTGCCTCTGGTGAGTTTGAAATCATATGTTACGTTTTATGTAATACATCACGTATACATACATACATACATACATACATACATACATACATACATACATACATACATACATACATACATTCCTAAGATGTAAGACGTCGTATGCATGTTTACATTTTATCAAAAAATAAAAACGAAAAACATAATATGAGACTAACTTTTCAAAATTGTTTTCTTGATTGAGTTTTGCGTGATTATGACAAGTTTTTCATATATTATATTCACAGTTCCTTTGGCTTGCTTACGTGTTTCTTGCCCTGGGATTCGTCGCCGAAAATTTGTAAGTGCAAGGACTTTTTGCTTCGTCGTGACGTCATTTTAACGTCACGTTTTAATAGATACCGGCAACTTTTGAACAACATCATGCCAGCAATAATGTTTAACACTGGCAAAGTGTATCAAAACTCTGGAACAAAAAAGACAAAAGTTAGCCCAAGAAAGAAGCATGATGGCGTCAGTAATCGTACTGAGCACTATGACCTCGAGTATTTCAACTAAGGACTGCACATTGAAGTGTCAAGGACACCTGAACTAGAGCTCTAAATAGAAATATTCATCAAACATAAATGTTTATTTTTTTCTCCACAGCTTCTGTCCATCACTTGAAGTGATCTCGAAGACGCTGAAACTGAACGAAAATATTGCAATATCCTTTCATTGTCGCATTGATCGCTAAGTATCTCAGCTAGGCTCACCACAGACACCTATGCACGCCTACACAGACACGATTATCCATCTCACACACATACACATACACACACACGTACACATACACTGTCTCTCTCTATATATACACACAAGTAATATAAGTGAAATACTAGCTGCGATTAATATATTGTAAAATAACATTTGAGATATATATAGACATACAGATAGATAGATAGATAGATAGATAGATAGATAGATAGATAGATAGATAGATAGATAGATAGATAGATAGGTAGGTAGGTAGATAGGTAGATAGATAGACAGCGACACAAACGCACGACCTATCGTTACATGTACGTGTTACTCAAACGTATCAAGTTCAAATCTGACCTGTCTATACACTAAATCAACTATTTCCTTAACTATTATCGCACGGGGTGACATTTCTTGCCCTTGGAAATGGCGCCCCCGATGTGTTCAGTGCCATTGCTGCCGTTAAGAAAGGTCACGGTGATAGCGGGGGTCTGCAACTAGCAATCGGTGGACTGTTCGGTAAGTACGCTGCACGGGGAATCTGAGAACAGTCGGGGCACCAGTGCATATGGCAATTGAAATGCTGGGGAACACTATTTTAGTTTTTAACTGTCCAAACTCTGTGAAATAGGCAGATACGCGAACAAATGCTATAAAAAAGCAGCAAGCAAAGATTTCCAAATGATGATAATTTTAGCTGAGGTGACTGACTTCTTGGCTGGGAAAGTGCCTCGGTGCTGCTCTGGAATTTGATACAAAAATACTGCCCTACACATCATTTTTACTAATCAGAAAAAGTATTCTCGATTTACCCTTAGGAAGCGGAATCTTCATCACAACCGTAGTGGTCTTTGCAATTGTCATGGTGAACCCTTTCAGCATTGATACACAGGTGGAGTTTCTGCGTGACGTCATAGTGTACTTGGGGGCTTGCTTCTGGACTTTCTACGTGGTCTATGACGGTGGAATCAGTTTCGAAGAAGCGTTAGGTAAGATCGGCCCCAACGGCACCATCTTCTGTCGGACTCCCTAGCTGCTCAATGATCAGTCAGTCATTTCTGATGTCCCTACCTCTATTGTGGGTCGCTTGTCTGTCGTCTGTTAATTTGATACGAAAACTGATTTCTTTCTTTCGTTTTACTAGCCTGGCAAAGGTTGTCATTGCAAGGAAAGCTCTCATTGTGATAATACTCATACCTTTGATCACAGAACAGTAAGCAAACAGCAAATAATGTTATCTTTTATGTTTAATAACATATCATTTTGCCAGATATATCATTCTTTCTTGTAGTGGACAATATTTTTTAGTTTTAAATAAAGAAAATAGAAACTGTCTTGAGCATACCCTGCAATGAAATTTTTGTATTGTTGTATTGGAACACATGAACTTGACTCATGAAGTAATTCAGTATGGCTTAAAACATTATGCTCTTGCTGGATATGTTTCGGGCTATGTATAAAGCGAGATGGTGAACACCCGATTTTCAGTACGTTACAAACCCACACGACTTCCAAAGTTGGTCGTGTATTTCTGACGAAATAGACTTTTAAAGAGACAAAGCCGCTCTTTTTGACCTTTTTGTGATATCAAGAAAACATGGACACAAAGACGACTGTAAAAAACTACAAAACTGTCAAAAATCACCATTTTGCTGAATGCAAATAGATGATTTTATTTGTGACCTCTCGACAAATTGGAGTTTTCTGATTCCGATTAGTTTTCCTATAGTATATAAACATCGCTACAGTGTAAGGGAAAGTTGCTATCCTCATCTGTATGAAAGACACCGCCAGTTAAGATTTCATTACAAAAGCTTGCATGAGATCAAAACTTGATGTAAAAGTGTCTGTTCAGCCATTGTGAGAATGGCCCACGAAACTTGACCTTTTTTTTGTGGAAACGTTAAATATTTCACTGAATGTTTAATTTTGCCTGCCTGCAAGTAGAGCTTAGAGGCTTTGCACAGTTGACCAGCATGTGTAAAGAAGTCAAACACCTTTTCACATCAAACAAAATTCATGACTTTGTCCCTTGAATCCCCCCCCCCCGAATTATGTAAGAATCACGTGATATCATGATCATGCAACTCGAGTTTCGTATTTTATTGCAGGTTTCATTGGTTTGTACGTCGGTTACGTCATCTTAGTCATCATTACTCCAAAGATTTTACAGTGCTGCTGCAGGCGACAACCTGAAACTGAAACTGAGGCTGAAGGTAAGCTGGTTGTCGTCTGGTGATTAGCTTTACTCGCCTACTTTATTAGCCTTACTTCCATGCTGAACACTGGATCTCAATTCTGGTTTTGCCAGCTGTTCGCCCATTCTTTCTACCAATCTTGTCTGTTGAAGATTTGTAATACACTAAGCTGGCGCCTTCTTTTGTTAATAAGTTACAGTCAAGCCCTTTCGAAACAAAAATGTGTCGCGTTGACGTCTTGCATCCGTCCGTATCAATAATTGTCTTCCATCTTTTGATATCACTAAAAATAGCGGTATCTCGAAAGACAGTGTGCCTGTACTGTCAGCGGCCTTTACTGGGAACACAACTTCGTGTAAAGACTGTTCTACTAACCGTTTCTTTTTTCAGACTTGGCTTCCGCCTCAGAAGAAGCGCCACCACCGGAGGACGCAAGCGAAAGCGATGTCCTCAGACCTCAACAGCAGGACGATCAGAGGCCTTCCTATGGCAGCGTCGAAATTCAGAAAAGTAGCGAGTCGGTCAACCGAAATATTTCTGATATCAACGATCAGGGTTCGGAAGGAGACAGCGATGAGGATGGTAAGGTCATTTCCTAATGATAAGTAAACTGAATATAAGATCCTCAAGGAATGATTACTGTAATTGTTTATAATGTGTTCATCGTCAACGTTCTGTGAAACGAGAAATTTTCTTATTCGTCTCTTTAAATTACGTTGCAAGATAAACTATTAAGCCTTGACCATATATATATATATATATATATATATATATATATATATATATATATATATATATATATATATATATATATATATATGGTCAAGGAAATTGTTGTGGGAAATTACAGTGCTCGATGCGGAAAGCAGAGCATATATATCATATATATATATATATATATATATATATATTATATATATTATATATGTATATATGTATGTATGTATGTATATATATATGTCAAGGACATTATATATATATATATATATATATATATATATATATATATATATATATATACGCTCTGCTTTCCCGCAACGAGCACTGTAATTTCCCACAACAATATATATATATATATATATATATATATATATATATATATATATATAATATATATATATATATATATATATATATATATATATATATATAATGTCCTTGACATATATGCAATGATGTTGTTGTCGATAAATCAACTCTTTAGCCTGGACTTAAATCCAGTTGCCGACGATGACATGGACATTAAACACATTCAGACTGTAGGGACAAGTTGAACGATATGCATTTTAAGTGGATTTTGTGTTCAAGAATAAGAAACTATTTTCTGTCGGAGTGAAAATACGGGGAAATATTATATCAAAACTTGACGAAGCTTTCACGAATGCCGATAAAGTCTATTTATTGAGGTATTAAATAGTTAAATTTGCATAATGTCAAATTAGGAACAAATATACAATTGTTATATCTTTATAAAACTATCAAAGAGTGCAAAGTCTCAATCTTTTGACATTATGTTTTATTCCGATGAGAACTGGTTTACTTTATCCTGCCCATCGAAATATTTTAGTCCTTAGTCGGTAGTAATCAATATCTACTTTCATTGATCAATGTGCACGTAGATTCTTTCACCCACATTTAAAAGCAGATTACAAATTTGACACGTTTTGCCGCCAACATTTCAGACGAATACGGTATCGTGATGCAACCTGGGAGTTATCCGCGAAGTAACAGCCCCGGGCAGTGCAAGGCCTTCTGGTTGGCCGTTTCACCGATCGATTTTGTCGCATGGAAGACCATGAAATGGTATTCAAGGATATATGCCATTTTATTGGTTAGTATTTTCTCATACGAGTAAACAAACAAACAAATGAATAAAGACAAAAACAAACAACAAACAAACAAGCTGACAAAAAGTGAAAAGATGGTCAGTCGTAAAAAAGGAGGGAAAAACTGAGCAGATCTATCGTGAATACTGCACTGCAACTTGCCTGCAGGAAAAGGCGTTTCATTCAGAGATATTTTAGTAGAGGACACTAAAGGGGCGCCAGGAAGGGACCGACTCCTATTACATGACCATCCTGTATTCGGTAATTTCTCGATACATGCAACATAATTTAAAAAAAAAACTAAGAATAGCAAACCAGACTTTTCCTGTTGTGCTAGACGCCACTTTCAGTGGGGTCATGCAAAATATTTGTATTAGAGTATTATTGGTTGTTGACATCAAACACCGATTCCGTGCACCCTGTACCTGGCGTGATACTTTCAGTTTCTTATCGTCTCGATTAATTTCAAAATGATTTCACGTTGCGATTGGAAGGACATCCACAGTCTTACGGCCATCAGGAAAAACCCAAACCAAATAATCACTCACATTTCTTTCTTTTTTGCGCAGGCGCCGACTAAACTCATCGTAACTCTGACAACGCCGCTGGTAAAATACAACGTAGAAAATAATAACTGGAACCGAATTCTAAACAGTCTACACTGGTTTACGGCTCCGATATTCTGCATTTTTGCTTTGAATGGTAAGGAAATCTTTTCCGAATTCTAGCCCAAGTATTAGGTTGTTCGTGTTCCCCATCTCAAATAACTTCGTAGGATATCGTACGTTTTTGAGGGTTGTCGTGTAGCTCCGCAATAGAGCAAAATATTTGGATAAGTACAGGAGCGCTCACGTTATGATAAAACTATCCGAAATATATTAACCGACTTGTGTGACACCCTCTCGAAATTAGATATTACCTTGACTTGCCGAGTTTTTTTATTGTTGTTTTAGTTTTGTTGTTAAATAAAATGATTACATTATACTTGGATATCTGCTGTAATTTCAGTTGCCTTCAAACCAGTCCATGACGATTTTCTCGCCTGGCAGTTAACCCTGTGCTTCAGCTCGGTGTTCTGCGTGCTGACATTCTGCACCTCACGACACTGGAGGGCGCCCGTGTACCATCCTGTGAGTGCCACCCTATCTTCATCACACTGCCTATTTGTGTTGGCCGTCACACAATGATTTAGTCAATGTTTCTTTCTGTGGACCAATTGACTCAGCAGGTCCTTGCATCAAGGTCAGGTTTTTTAATGACGTTGGAGAGAATGTTTTCTACAATGAACGAAATTACGAAATGAGACGTGAACTCGTAGAAAAATTGTCCGCTGTATGATTTAAACGAGTATCTCACTGGAGTGAGCAAGCTTTTGGCGTCCGTACTCTTTGAAAACTTGGGGCTCAGACAGGTCGTTCTGTGCATCAAGCTCCTGTTAAACTACAATTTTTGGTACTACAGTGAACCATGTTTACAGAAATACGAGCGGTATATAGGGTGGCAGAGTTTGGCACACCACGCTCAAATCATGAATATTCCACCAACAACTTAGCAAATAGTGTATGGGGAAAAGTGGCAAATTAAATGCCTTTCTGTGTGAGAATTACACTCATCCATGTCGAAATGTTTTTATTTATGTTGACCTTTATGAATTAAAAGAACCTTCAGCATCAAGTTGTGGAGACGAAAACACGGAGGCGTTTATTGCGTTTGAACTTCAGATGTCAGCCTTAGATAATATATACTTAGTATATCTATGGACCTGCCCGGTCCTCGGGAGAGTTTTTTCTTTAACCCGTTCACCCCCAATTCCATATAAACATCTCAACGTCTACCATTGATAACATTGGGTTTTGGCCAAACCATGGCGGCGAAAGGGTTAGCACAGTGGTTAAGAGACTGCACTGAGCTTTGGATCAAACCTTTCTGGGCAGATACTATTATTAGTAGTATGCTGGCATTTGAATTTGTTAAATGTCCATAACAAGAGACGTATTGAATAATTTCGTGCTGTTCATTTTTTATTCCAGGCATTTGCATTCTTCGGCTTCATAGTCTGCGTCCTATGGATTTACTTAATCGCAAACGAGCTGATCAACATACTGGAGGTAAGAAAGGACAAACCAGCGAAACGTTCTCTCCTCACACACTTTCAGTCACAGTCCCTCTATCCACAGGGACTGTGTTTCAGTAAATGCTTTATTGCAGAGTGATCAACGGTGTCCATTGGACATGCTTTTCATTTCAAACTCGCAAATAAAAACAAATTTTGGCGCTTTTGTGAGAATAACGTCCCTTCGTTTGTTTCAGACTGTCGGTCTCATATTTGACATAAGTGACGAGATTCTCGGGCTTCTGCTGTTAGCCATCGGCAATAGCATACCAGGTGAGAAAACGGCACATATGCTGAACGTTTGTACAAAAATTCTTAGGGGAAGATTTAAGATCTTGCCCACGAAAGAAAAAAGTATGCCAATTTTAATTTTACTAAAACACAATTCCAGTTTTAAATCTACGTATTATGGGACAAGCTGGCTGTCAGTTTCAGCATCGTAGGACAAAATCAGAACATGTTGTTTGAGGGACTGTTGGAGAGACTCGTGTGGCTCAGAATTTCTGACGCTGTTGCTTTCTTCCTTCACAGATCTGATTACGAATAGGACGAATGCGAAGTCTGGATATCCGGTCATGTCAATGTCCGCCTGCTTTGGTGGTCCGCTTCTGAGTATCCTTTTCAAAGTCACTATAGAATCTCACACCCCCAAGGACCTGGGATCAGATTCCTCACACGAGTTGGGGATATTTTGTCTCACACTCGCCTGCGGCTCGTGTGAGACAAAATATCCCCAACGAGTGTGAGAAATCTGATCCCAGGTCCTTGGTGTGTGAGATTCTTTTTCTCACATGACCACAAAATGCGTTAAATTCACATTGGACACGTTCAACATTATCCAAAATCGTGACAACTCTGTCGTCTGCCACTGTACTCTGACCCGCTTATTTCGTAGTTCCGGTCCGTGTGTTACTCGTCGTGCCATTTGATAACATTTTGCACGTGGAACGAAACAAACTGTTTACCATCCAATCAGAGCTCGTGTAATATTTACTGCAGAGTGTGGGACGATTTCTGAGAGTGTAGGATCGATTTTTCCCACACCGTCGATCCCACACGCCACACTAATTATGCGGTAATCCCATACCGAAGTGGTTGGGGAATATAAGCAAAATGAAAAAGAACACCGCATCAGATTTGTGAATTTCAAAGGAGTGACAAACACCCCCTTTTATTAGCTACTATAGACTATAGTCTATAGAAGCTATTGGGATGGGTATCCGTCCGGCGTCCGTCGTCAGTCTGTATGTATGTATGTATGTATGTATGTATGTATGTATGTATGTATGTATGTATGTATGTATGTATGTATGTATGTATGTATGTATGTCCGTTTGTGAGGCGTCCGTCCACTCAAATATCTTGAGAACCGCTGTACTTACTGATTTGATATTTGTTGTGTAGATGAAAAATACGATTTTGAGAAACTGTTTTTTTTAATTTTTTGATATTGTTGAAAATAGGCAAATTAATGCCAAAAAAGGTGTTTTTGGTAAAAAATCTTCTTCTTCATAACCGCTGGTCAGACAGCTTTGTTATTTGGTATACAGGTCCCTAGGGGTAACCCAACTACTTAGACTTGTTCAAATTGTGATGAAATATGCAAATGTGTATTTTTAAGGAATTTTTTTGTCATTTTTGGTCAAAATTTGACTTACATTGTATGTAATTCTTGTACTATATAAACCGTATCAATTCACCCAGAAAAAAATAATTAATATGATTTTAAATAATTGAATTAATTAGGAAATCATCAAAGCCAAAATAATTTTAGTGTAGAATTATCAGAAAGTTCAACTTTTTTGACAGTTCATAGTGAAATGCTTACCATCTTGGAGGATTAAAACATGTAAAGGCAACTTTCCTGAATCCCAACTTTGACATATTCTGAACCGTCATTTATTGTACCCTGTATGTTATCTAAAAGAAATTGCTCAAAATAGTCAATAGAGATAGAGATAGAGATAGAGATAGAGAAAGTTCTAATTTCCATTTATGGTTGACTTGGTAAGGATAAAATAAAATTACTTTTTGAGGAAAAAAATAGAGTGGTCAATTAAAAGAGTGGTCAAAGTGATAGGGTTTTTATGGTAAAGCTGGGCTGTATAAAGATTCCTCATGTGCTATTTATAGCAATTATGCAATCTGTGTAAACAGTGCAATGAAAGTGTAACATGATTCCTTATAATGCTTTTGATGACCTTGAACTTCTTAAGTTTCAAACCTTTGTCTCTTCAGTGTGCTTTCTCTGAGTATGTACAGTCTCAACTTTATTAAACAGAACTCACAATGTTAATCAAAGATATCCACCTTCTTCATCAATACATGTGTCACAAAAGGTTATTCTGTACATAACTCAACAGAGCTCTGTCAACTGTTGAGTTGCTTGTTCTTTCAAAACCGCTGGTCAGACAGCTTTAATATTTAGTTTACTTGTCCGTAGGATGACCTTAGTGAGATAATTTCATGCAGTAAGGAAATACTTAATTTTGTATCCATGTCTATAGTAGCTTCAGGGACTTTGGCCCTATGTTATATACTTGTGTTCTACTCATGCAGTTATATGTAGGGAAGTGTGTTTCTCTGCATCTTGTCGGGGTAAAATTTCGTTTTTCATTCACTTCAATATAAATGTCTACCTTAACGCCTGTGTTAAGACATGCTACTTGGCTTCGGGTTTGCTTGTATCTATCGTTCATTGAAGGACGGCCGTGACGTGGCGGTAAGTAATGCAGTCAATTTCAGTCACATAATCGCATGCGCTCAAACATCGCGACACTCAAAGCGTAGCATGTTTAATAGAATCTCACACCCCCAAGGACCTGGGATCAGATTTCTCACACGAGTTGGGGATATTTTGTCTCACACGAGCCGCAGGCGAGTGTGAGACAAAATATCCCCAACGAGTGTGAGAAATCTGATCCCAGGTCCTTGATGTGTGAGATTCTTTTTCTCACATGACCACAAAATGCGTTAAATTCATATTGGACACGTACAATATTATCAAAACTCGTGACAACTCTGTCGTCTGCCACTGTACTTTGACCTGCTTACTTTGTAGTTCTGGTCCGTGTGTTACTCGTCGTGCCATTGGATAACATTTTGCGCGTGGAACAAAACAGACTGTTTATCATCCAATCAGAGCTCGTGTAATATTTACTGCAGAGTGTGGGACGGTTTCTGAGAGTGTGGGATCGATTTTTCCCACACTGTCGATCCCGCACTCCCAGCGGCCAGGAATGTGAGAATAAATATTGTCTTGCCTCGCTTGTATTCATCGAACCTATGAAAATGAACCAACAAGAGACCTAAATAGATGTTCATAACAATAGTATGTTTGTAGACCGCTGTTTACCTTTCTCCCGAATGGACCAGTTGAAGAAAGAAACATTGCCAATTTGCCAACTTTTTGAAAGCTGTTGACGGATACTTCTCACATTCAAATAAATCATTGGGATCTGATTTTAACATACAAAAAAAACACTTTTCATATTGCGAAATGAAAATCAGGTAAAACATCGTAACTGTCGATTCAGCTTTCCAGTGACAATATGAACAACACTTTTTTGAAGTCCGGGGAAATATCAATTTTCGTGATTGAAAAAATAACTGATATAGCGGGAATTTTCCTTCATTCACAGCTCAAGCACAAACCGTTACAAACCCTATTATTTTCGACGATATCGGTGAGTCTTGTGTCATCTCTCTTCATCATGGTCTGTATGAGGTTTCGCGTCACCAAACCGTACGGGATCTACCTTCTCGTCATCTTTCTCTCCTACATCGTGCTCGCCGTACTCATAGAAACAGATGTCATCAAGACATGAGACCCCCGGGCCGCGTGGTGGCATCAATCGAACAGAGGAGTCCCAGGTGACGACTCAGCCTTGTCACTTTGATTGAAACGAAAGCTTAATACAAAGATTTTGTCTTCTGTGACCTCTGGAACAAGCCATGAACAAATGGAAGGGTCGACATGTTCTCCCCTGAGCGATCAGGAAGGTCAACTTTGAAAAGAGAGACTAAAACACCCAACAGTAATATTCATTAAGCTTGTATTAAAGAGTCTAAACGTCTGTACATGCATGAACATTTATGTATATGTGTATTTGTATGTGTTATATGTTTGTGAATATATGTATGTATGTATGTATGTATGTATGTATGTATGTATGTATGTATGTATGTATGTATGTATGTATGTATGTATGTATGTATGTATGTATGTATGTATGTATGTAATGTGTGTATGCAAGCAAGCAAACTATATATATATATATATATATATATATATATATATATATATATATATACACACAAAATATTTTATATTTTATATATGTGTAAGTACGTACAAATATGTGTGTGTCTACTTATATAATAATGTCTATGTATGTAAATTACTTTACACGTGTGTGTATGTATCCATCATATAGAATATATGTATATATACACACACGATAATCACACCAACACACACATATGGGGAGAGAGAGAGAGAGGAGAGAGGGAGAGAGGAGAGAGAGAGATAGAGAGAGAGGTGAGAGAGAGAGAGAGAGAGAAGAGAGAGAGAGAGAGAGAGAGAGAGGAGGAGAGAGAGAGAGAGAGAGAGAGAGAGAGAGAGAGAGAGAGAGAGAGAGAGAGAATGTCGGCATATCAAACAGAAAGAACTTTATTAGTTTATCAGAATGTTTGTAAGAGCACAGCTAGTATTTTTTTAAGTTCACAAATTAAATGTTTTTACAAAACTCAGAGGGCGTGTGTAAGAAGTCATGGTCCCTTATTGGAATGACTGTGTTTGTTATTTTACAGAATACGGACATTGTGTATGTCACACAATCGCTTGAAATATAGTGTTGGATTTTCAGCAGACCCTGTCTTGCAAACAGGATTTCAACTGTTATGGGATATTTTAGTACAATATGTTAAAAGAGATAAATTGGTACATACATAATGTGACTACACCTTGTTGGTGCATAGAATTGTAAATAGCGCACAGTTTTATTACAAATAAAGTCGCAATTTTTAAAAGGCCAAATAACACGTCGTGTGCTTATACTTTTATTCAGCTTGACCCTGAATACAGTTGTATACATAGCTTGTACAAGGATAAAGTCGTGGGACGCGAATCCAAGACGCGCAGCCACGGCCAGGTCGAGTTGCCGGGAGAATTGTGCGCTTTGTGCATGCTACTCCTTTTACAGTTTGTTGAGAGCTTGGCGTTTAATCCAACTGAACGGCGAGTCAAAATTGAGTCGGTGCAAAGCATTCAGTTGATTTAAGGTTTTCCTGGCCAGATGTATAGGCAAAGGGGTGAGAGTGTAGTGCAAGGTCGTTGAAGAGTTGCAAGGGGCACTACGTTTCAAATACATGAACCATGTACTCTGGTTTCTATTCACGGTGATCATCCCTTTACGCTAATGCGTACCGCCATATTGCAAGTAAACTTTACGCTCTATTAACAGTTTGATGTAAGTTTGGTGTAAGTAAAGTTTTTATCTGCTTGGTTTTTCGAAATTCGAAAATTTTATTTTTCTCGTAGAGTTAACACAGGGATGGCGGCCATTTTGAATTTCAAATATCGGTAAATCTTGGGTTGTTTGTTTCTGTAGTACCAAAATTTGCACGGTGACCCCCGATTTTTATTCTTGATTTAGAAAAAGAATGGTTGAAAGATTCCTTAAGGAAAGTTTGAGCAAAAGTTTAAGTCTTTCACTTTCGAGGCGCATACTACCTTAAATTAATTTGTTTATGTTTTCGGTGCGCGTCACACATTATGTGAAAATTTTCAGAGACAGGAATGTCAGACATTGACAGGATAGGCGTGTCACTCGAAAACACAATATTTGTTCCTTTTAATTTGTTTTTGAATTGCCATTTCGTGTTACTATTTATATCCCATTACAGTTTGCAAGGAAGTACAAATCGACTAACAGAAACAAAGGAACTAAATTGTTCACGTGATCTCCACCGTTTGGTTCCGAATGTTTTCCGCGTATATAGGCTATAAACCATGCACGCGATCGCTATTATTACAACAGAAATGTGCAAAGAAAAGCCCCAGTCTGGGTTGAAATCGTCTGTTCCTCTCTCTCTTGGAAAATAACCTCTTTCTGGTATCAAGTGTTTTCCCGCCAAGCTGAAAACATCGAGAATCTGTACATATTCGAACCTACCCTTAATTATGTTGAATTCATTTCCCGAAAAAAGGATGTGTGTGTGTGTCAGTCTTAAGCCTTAGGCCTAAGCTTATTGGCAGATAATCAGGTGCAGCCAACGGAGCTATTCATCAAAAAAGCTGTTCCAGGAGCAATTTTTGAGGGCAGGGTAGGAAAGGGGGGTCACCACATTTTCAAAAACATAATACCTAAAAAAGTTCACTTTATGCCATGGCCATGATCGACCCTCTTTACCGGCGGGCCGCCTTCGGCGGCCCACCACAATAAATATATACTTTATGTATTACCCATGACCCTCTAAACGGGCAGACGCCTTTGGCGGCCCACTCCAATTAGGTTTACTTCATGCAATGGCCATGATCGACCCTCTTTACCGGCGGGCCACCTGCGGCGGCCCACTACAATAAATTGACTTTATTGTAATACCGCATGACCATCTTAACGGCCGGACGCCTTCAGCGGCCATAGTCAGTAAAGTTTACTTCGTGCAATGGCCATGATCGACCCTCTTTTTACCAGCGGGCCATGCACCTTTGGTTGCCCACTAGAATAAAGTTGACTTTACGTAATGGCCCATGACCCTCTTAACCGGAGGGCTGCCTTTGGCGAACCACTCAAATAAAGTTTACTTTGTACAATGTCCATGGACATAAGTTGTCCATGGAAATGAAGTTCAAAATTGCCTTACAGTCGTCCTAATTAACAGACGTTTGCATGGATGTGGCTGAGAAGTTTGTGCACTTTCATCTCTGCTACACGAATAAAGTGCGCCGCGTACGGGAGTTCAAATCCAAACCGTGCGGGTAAATTTGACATATGGGTTTTGGTTATTTTTCAGGGGGGGGTCATCAAATTTTTTCGTCTGACAAAGGGGGGTCATCATTTTTTTTCGCGAAAAATTCAGGGGGGGGTCTATATTTTTTTTGAACACCGGCGACAAGATTTTGCCGCCCCCCCCCCCGGCCGTAAAAACTGAACGGTCCCTTAGGAAGCGGAATCTTCATCACAACCGTAGTGGTCTTTGCAACTGTCATGGTGAACCCGTTCAGCATTGACACGCAGGTGGAGTTTCTGCGTGACGTCATAGTGTACTTGGGGGCTTGCTTCTGGACTTTCTACGTGGTCTATGACGGTGGAATCAGTTTCGAAGAAGCGTTAGGTAAGATCGGCCCCAACGGCGCCATCTTCTGTCGGACTCCCTAGCTGCTCAATGATCAGTCAGTCATTTCTGATGTCCCTACCTCTATTGTGGGTCGCTTGTCTGTCCTCTGTTAATTTGATACTAAAACTGATTTCTTTCTTTCGTTTTACTAGCCTGCCAAAGGTAGTCATTGAAAGGAAAGCTCTCATTGTGATAATACTCATACCTTTGATCACAGAACAGTAAGCAAAAAGCAAAAAATGTTATCTTTTATGTTTAATAACATATCATTTTGCCAGATATATCATTCTTTCTTGTAGTGGACAATATTTTTTTAGTTTTAAATAAAGAAAATAGAAACTGTCTTGAGCATACCCTGCAATGAAATTTTTGTATTGTTGTATTGGAACACATGAACTTGACTCATGAAGTAATTCAGTATGGCTTAAAACATTATGCTCTTGCTGGATATGTTTCGGGCTATGTATAAAGCGAGATGGTGAACACCCGATTTTCAGTACGTTACAAACCCACACAACTTCCAAAGTTGGTTGAGTATTTCTGACGAAAGAGACTTTTAAAGAGACAAAGCCGCTCTTTTTGACCTTTTTGTGATATCAAGAAAACAAGGACACAAAGACGACTGTAAAAAACTACAAAACTGTCAAAAATCACCATTTTGCTGAATGCAAATAGATGATTTTATTTGTGACCTCTCGACAAATTGGAGTTTTCTGATTCCGATTAGTTTTCCTATAGTATATAAACATCGCTACAGTGTAAGGGAAAGTTGCTATCCTTATCTGTATGAAAGACACCGCCAGTTAAGATTTAATTACAAAAGCTTGATCCAAACTTGATGTAAAAGTGTCTGTTCAGCCATTGTGAGAATGGCCCACGAAACTTGATCTTTTTTTGTGGAAACGTTAAATATTTCACTGAATGTTTAATTTTGCCTGCCTGCAAGTAGAGCTTAGAGGCTGTGCACAGTTGACCAGCGTGTGTCAAGAAGTCAAACACCTTTTCACATCAAACAAAATTCATGACTTTGTCCCTTGAATCCCCCCCAAAATATGTAAGAATCATGTGATATCATGATCATGCAACTCGAGTTTCGTTTTTTATTGCAGGTTTCATAGGTTTGTACGTCGGTTACGTCATCTTAGTCATCATTACTCCAAAGATTTTACAGTGCTGCAGCAGGCGACAACCTGAAACTGAAACTGAGGCTGAAGGTAAGCTGGTTGTCGTCTGGTGATTAGCTTTCCCGCCTACTTTATTAGCCTTACTTCCATGCTGAACACTGGATCTCAATTCTGGATTTGCCAAGTGTTCGCCCATTCTTTCTACCAATCTTGTCTGTTGAAGATTTGTAATACACTAAGCTGGCGCCTTCTTTTGTTAATAAGTTACAGTCAAGCCCTTTCGAAACAAAAATGTGTCGCGTTGACGTCTTGCATCCGTCCGTATCAATAATTGTCTTCCATCTTTTGATATCACTAAAAATAGCGGTATCTCGAAAGACAGTGTGCCTGTACTGTCAGCGGCCTTTACTGGGAACACAACTTCGTGTAAAGACTGTTCTACTAACCGTTTCTTTTTTCAGACTTGGCTTCCGCCTCAGAAGAAGCGCCACCACCGGAGGACGCAAGCGAAAGCGATGTCCTCAGACCTCAACAGCAGGACGATCAGAGGCCTTCCTATGGCAGCGTCGAAATTCAGAAAAGTAGCGAGTCGGTCAACCGAAATATTTCTGATATCAACGATCAGGGTTCGGAAGGAGACAGCGATGAGGATGGTAAGGTCATTTCTAATGATAAGTAAACTGAATATAAGATCCTCAAGGAATGATTACTGTAATTGTTTATAATGTGTTCATCGTCAACGTTCTGTGAAACGAGAAATTTTCTTATTCGTCTCTTTAAATTACGTTGCAAGATAAATATTAAGCCTTGACCATATATATATATATTATATATATATATATATATATATATTATATATATATATATATATATATATATATATATGGTCAAGGAAATTGTTGTGGGAAATTACAGTGCTCGATGCGGAAAGCAGAGCATATATACATATATATATATATATATATATATATATATATGTATATATATGTATATATGTATATATGTATGTATGTATGTATATATATATGTCAAGGACATTATATATATATATATAATATATATATATATATATATATATATATATATACGCTCTGCTTTCCCGCAACGAGCACTGTAATTTCCCACAACAATATATATATATATTATATATATATATATATATATATATATATATATATATATATATATATATATATATATATATATATATATATATATATAATGTCCTTGACATATATGCAATGATGTTGTTGTCGATAAATCAACTCTTTAGCCTGGACTTAAATCCAGTTGCCGACGATGACATGGACATTAAACACATTCAGACTGTAGGGACAAGTTGAACGATATGCATTTTAAATGGATTTTGTGTTCAAGAATAAGAAACTATTTTCTGTCGGAGTGAAAATACGGGGAAATATTATATCAAAACTTGACGAAGCTTTCACGAATGCCGATAAAGTCTATTTATTGAGGTATTAAATAGTTAAATTTGCATAATGTCAAATTAGGAACAAATATACAATTGTTATATCTTTATAAAACTATCAAAGAGTGCAAAGTCTCAATCTTTTGACATTATGTTTTATTCCGATGAGAACTGGTTTACTTTATCCTGCCCATCGAAATATTTTAGTCCTTGGTCGTTAGTAAGCAATATCTACTTTCATTGATCAATGTGCACGTAGATTCTTTCACCTACATTTAAAAGCAGATTTCAAATTTGACACGTTTTCCCGCCAACATTTCAGACGAATACGGTATCGTGATGCAACCTGGGAGTTATCCGCGAAGTAACAGCCCCGGGCAGTGCAAGGCCTTCTGGTTGGCCGTTTCACCGATCGATTTTGTCGCATGGAAGACCATGAAATGGTATTCAAGGATATATGCCATTTTATTGGTTAGTATTTTCTCATACGAGTAAACAAACAAACAAATGAATAAAGACAAAAACAAACAACAAACAAACAAGCTGACAAAAAGTGAAAAGATGGTCAGTCGTAAAAAAGGAGGGAAAAACTGAGCAGATCTATCGTGAATACTGCACTGCAACTTGCCTGCAGGAAAAGGCGTTTCATTCAGAGATATTTTAGTAGAGGACACTAAAGGGGCGCCAGGAAGGGACCGACTCCTATTACATGACCATCCTGTATTCGGTAATTTCTCGATACATGCAACATAATTTTTAAAAAAACTAAGATTAGCAAACCAGACTTTTCCTGTTGTGCTTGACGCCACTTTCAGTGGGGTCATGCAAAATATTTGTATTAGAGTGTTATTGGTTGTTGACATCAAACACCGATTCCGTACACCCTGTACCTGGCGTGATACTTTCAGTTTCTCATCGTCTCGATTAATTTCAAAATGATTTCACGTTGCGATTGGAAGGACATCCACAGTCTTACGGCCATCAGGAAAAACCCAAACCAAATAATCACTCACATTTCTTTCTTTTTTGCGCAGGCGCCGACTAAGCTCATCGTAACTCTGACAACGCCGCTGGTAAAATACAACGTAGAAAATAATAGCTGGAACCGAATTCTAAACAGTCTACACTGGTTTACGGCTCCGATATTCTGCATTTTTGCTTTGAATGGTAAGGAAATCTTTTCCGAATTCTAGCCCAAGTATTAGGTTGTTCGTGTTCCCCATCTCAAATAACTTCATAGGATATCGTACGTTTTTGAGGGTTGTCGTGTAGCTCCGCAATAGAGCAAAATATTTGGATAAGTACAGGAGCGCTCACGTTATGATAAAACTATCCGAAATATATTAACCGACTTGTGTGACACCCTCTCGAAATTAGATATTACCTTGACTTGCCGAGTTTTTTTATTGTTGTTTTAGTTTTGTTGTTAAATAAAATGATTACATTATACTTGGATATCTGCTGTAATTTCAGTTGCCTTCAAACCAGTCCATGACGATTTTCTCGCCTGGCAGGTAACCCTGTGTTTCAGCTCGGTGTTCTGCGTGCTGACATTCTGCACCTCACGACACTGGAGGGCGCCCGTGTACCATCCTGTGAGTGCCACCCTATCTTCATCACACTGCCTATTTGTGTTGGCCGTCACACAATGATTTAGTCAAGGTTTCTTTCTGTGGACCAATTGACTCAGCAGGTCCTTGCATCAAGGTCAGGTTTTTTAATGACGTCGGAGAGAATGTTTTATACAATGAACGAAATTACGAAATGAGACGTTAACTCGTAGAAAAATTGTCCGCTGTATGATTTAAACGAGTATCTCACTGGAGTGAGCAAGCTTTTGGCGTCCGTACTCTTTGAAAACTTGGGGCTCAGACAGGTCGTTCTGTGCATCAAGCTCCTGTTAAACTACAATTTTTGGTACTACAGTGAACCATGTTTACAGAAATACGAGTGGTATAGAGGGTGGCAGAGTTTGGCACACCTCGCCCACCGTATATTCCACCAACAACTTAGCAAATGTTGTAATGGGGAAAAGTGGCAAATTATATGCCTGAGTGAAAATTACACTCATCTATGGCTACATGTTTTTATTTATGTTGACCTTTATAAATTAAAAGAACCTTCAGCATCAAGTTGTGGAGACGAAAACACGGAGGCGTTTATTGCGTTTGAACTTCAGATGTCAGCCGCAGATGATAAATACTTAGTATATCTATGGACCTGCCCGGTCCTCGGGAGAGTTTTTTCTTTAACCCGTTCACCCCCAATTCCATATAAACATCTCAACGTCTACCATTGATAACATTGGGTTTTGGCCAAACCATGGCGGCGAAAGGGTTAGCACAGGGGTTAAGAGACTGCACTGAGCTTTGGATCAAACCTTTCTGGGCAGATACTATTATTAGTAGTATGCTGGCATTTAAATTTGTTAAATGTCCATAACAAGAGACGTATTGAATAATTTGATGCTGTTTATTCTTTATTCCAGGCATTTGCATTCTTCGGCTTCATAGTCTGCGTCCTATGGATTTACTTAATCGCAAACGAACTGATCAACATACTGGAGGTAAGAAAGGACAAACCAGCGAAACGTTCTCTCCTCACACACTTTCAGTCACAGTCCCTCTATCCACAGGGACTGTGTTTCAGTAAATGCTTTATTGCAGAGTGATCAACGGTGTCCATTGGACATGCTTTTCATTTCAAACTCGCAAATAAAAACAAATTTTGGCGCTTTTGTGAGAGTAACGTCCCTTCGTTTGTTTCAGACTGTCGGCCTTATATTTGACATCAGTGACGAGATTCTCGGGCTTCTGCTGTTGGCCATCGGCAATAGCATACCAGGTGAGAAATCGGCACTTATGTTGAACGTTTTTACAAAAATTCTTAGGGGTAGATTTAAGATCTTGCCAGCGAAAGAAAAAAAGTATGCCAATTTTAATTTTACTAAAATAAAATTCCAGTTTTAAATCTACGTATTATGGGACAAGCTGGCTGTCAGTTTCAGCATCGTAGGACAAAATCAGAACATGTTGTTTGAGGGACTGTTGGAGAGACTCGTGTGGCTCAGAATTTCTGACGCTGTTGCTTTCTTCCTTCACAGATCTGATTACGAATAGGACGAATGCGAAGTCTGGATATCCGGTCATGTCCATGTCCGCCTGCTTTGGTGGTCCGCTTCTGAGTATCCTTTTCAAAGTCACTAATAGAATCTCACACCCCAAGGACCTGGGATCAGATTCCTCACACGAGTTGGGGATATTTTGTCTCCCACGAGCCGCAGGCGAGTGTGAGACAAAATATCCCCGACGAGTGTGAGAAATCTGATCCCAGGTCCTTGGTGTGTGAGATTCTTTTTCTCACATGACCACAAAATGCGTTAAATTCACACTGGACACCTCAGGTATGTTAATGCATGGGCATAGGCTTACATACATGCAAAATCAGTTTGAACATACTTTTCAATCAGACCTGGTCAGAAAATTGTGAAAATTGCCAAAAATATGTTTCGCATTTGATTAAGTTGAAATTTATCATAATATATTACCTAAGTCAGGTCACGTGACCATAATCTGTTATTTTCCCGCCAAAATTGTATATTGCATATAACTGAATATTCCAACCGCTAAACATCAAAATATTTAAAATATTATTACCAATTAATGTAAAATGGGATAGGAGCTTAAAACTAGTGGCAGATGCAAAATTATTGAATTTTGAATATTATTTCTTCACAAAAAACAACAAATACAATATTTTTGACGTTTAACATGAATATTTTGAATATCAGAAAGAAGTATAGATAGAGTTTCATGAGTGCCATGTATTTTTGAAAGAATATGATAGATGTTGTTTCCAAAAGTGCAAAGAAAATCAAGAAAATTTAACGGTTTACGGTTGGAATATTAAGATTAATAAAGACGTAAATTTTGGCGGGAAAATATCCGATTTGGTCACGTGACTCAACTCGTCAAGATTTAGGTAGACATTTTTTTGAAGAATTTAATAATTCCAATAATTAAGCCAAATATCAATCAAATCTGGTGGTTTTTAAAGATAATTGATCATTTCTTACTTTTGGGCTTGATGGGTACAAACACCCATGCATTAACTTACTTGAGACGTTCAACATTATCAAAAATCGTGACAACTCTGTCGTCTGCCACTGTACTCTGACCCGCTTATTTTGTGGTTCCGGTCCGTGTGTTACTCGTCGTGCCATTGGATAACATTTTGCGCGTGGAACGAAACAAACTGTTTACCATCCAATCAGAGCTCGTGTAATAATTACTGTAGAGTGTGGGACGATTTCTGAGAGTGTGGGATCGATTTTTCCCACACCGTCGATCCCACACGCCAAACTAATTATGCGGTAATCCCATACCGAAGTGGTTGGGGAATATAAGCAAAATGAAAAAGAACACCGCATCACATTTGTGAATTTCAAAGGAGTGACAAACACCCCCTTTTATATATACTTGTGTTCTGCTCAGTTATATGTAGGGCAGTGTGTTTCTCTGCATCTTGTCGGGGTAAAATTTCGTTTTTCATTCACTTCAATATCAATGTCTACCTTAACGCCTGTGTTAAGACATGCTACTCGGCTTCGGGTTTGCTTGTATCTATCGTTCATTGAAGGACGGCCGTGACGTGGCGGTAAGTAATGCAGCCAATTTCAGTCACATAATCGCATGCGCTCAAACTTCGCGACACTCAAAGCGTAGCATGTTTAAATATTGTCTTGCCTCGCTTGTATTCATCGAACCTATGAATATGAACCAACAAGAGACCTAAATAGATGTTCATAACAATAGTATGTTTGTAGACCGCTGTTTACCTTTCTCCCGAATGGACCAGTTGAAGAAAGAAACATTGCCAATTTGCCAACTTTTTGAAGCTGTTGATGGATACTTCTCACATTCAAATAAATCATTGAGATCTGATTTTAACATAAAAAAAACACTTTTCATATTGCGAAATGAAAATCAGGTAAAACATCGTAACTGTCGATTCAGCTTTCCAGTGACAATATGAACAACACTTTTTTGAAGTCCGGGAAATATCAATTTTCGTGATTGAAAAACTAACTGATATAGCGGGAATTTTCCTTCATTCACAGCTCAAGCACAAACCGTTACAAACCCTATTATTTTCGACGATATCGGTGAGTCTTGTGTCATCTCTCTTCATCATGGTCTGTATGAGGTTTCGCGTCACCAAACCGTACGGGATCTACCTTCTCGTCATCTTTCTCTCCTACATCGTGCTCGCCGTACTCATAGAAACAGATGTCATCAAGACATGAGACCCCCGGGCCGCGTGGTGGCATCAATCGAACAGAGGAGTCCCAGGTGACGAGGCGGCCTTGTCACTTTGATTGAAACGAAAGCTTAATACAAAGATTTTGTCTTCTGTGACCTCTGGAACAAGCCATGAACAAATGGAAGGGTCGACATGTTCTCCCCTGAGCGATCAGGAAGGTCAACTTTGAAAAGAAAGACTAAAACACCCAACAATAATATTCATTAAGCTTGTATTAAAGAGTCTAAACGTCTGTACATGCGTGAACATGTATGTATATGTGTATTTGTATGTGTAATATGTTTGTGAATGTATGTATGTATGTATGTATGTATGTATGGATGTATGTATGTATGTATGTATGTATGTATGTATGTATGTATGTATGTATGTATGTATGTATGTATGTATGTATGTATGTATGTATGTATGTATGTATGTATGTATGTATGTATGTATGTATGTAATGTGTGTATGCAAGCAAGCAAACTATATATATATATATATATATATATATATATATATATATATATACACAAAATATTTTATATTATATAATGTGTAAGTACGTACAAATATGTGTGTGTCTACTTATATAATAATGTCTATGTATGTAAATTACTTTAGACGTGTGTGTATGTATCCATCATATAGAATATATGTATATATACACACACACGATAATCACACACACACACACATTTGGAGAGAGAGAGAGAGAGAGAGAGAGAGAGAGAGAGAGAGAGAGAGAGAGAGAGAGAGAGAGAGAGAGAGAGAGAGAGAGAGAGAGAGAGAGAATGTCGGCATATCACACAGAAAGAACTTTATTAGTTTATCAGAATGTTTGTAAGAGCACAGCTAGTATTTTTTTAAGTTCACAAATTAAATGTTTTTACAAAAAGCTCAGAGGGCGTGTGTAAGAAAATCACGGTCCCTTATTGGAATGACTGTGTTTGTCATTTTACAGAATACGGACATTGTGTATGTCACACAATCGCTTGAAATATAGTGTTGGATTTTCAGCAGACTCTGTCTTGCAAACAGGATTTCAACTGTTATGGCATATTTTAGTACGTATACAATATGTTAAAAGAGATAAATTGGTACATACATGATGTGACTACACCTTGTTGGTGCATAGAATTGTAAATAGCGCACAGTTTTATTACAAATAAAGTCGCAATTTTTAAAAGGCCAAATAACACGCCATGTGCTTATACTTTTATT